>NC_136723.1:12512614-12905114 GCF_936440315.1 Barbus barbus
ATTAATTCCAAACCAATTGGATTGGAGGACCAAACCCAATGGATCCCATGACTTTATAGACATTCTTCAAAATATCATCTTTTATTTTTTACTGAAGAAAGTCATACAGGTTTGGAACCATGTAAAGGTGAGTAAATTTTCATTTTTGGGTGAACTATCCTTTAACTAGATGTGTGTGAGAACATTCTTAACTCATACTTTTCCATGAGTGCATCTGAAAAACATGGTGATAGTGTGTTTGTGTAGGTATGCAACTGTGTTTATTGAGAAACCACATATTTTATTAATGGAATCCATATACAGCAGTGATTCTCAACCAGGAGACCTCAGCAAACTCACAAGGGGGTCTCAAGATGACGTCAAAAGATTTAAAACCAAGATACTGTTCTTTTGACCCCCTCAACATCTTTTTAATTGAAAAAAGAAATACCGGATTCCTACAGTCTTGGAAAACATGGATATATGAGACTATTTTAAAAGTGTTATTACTAGACCTGGAAAACTAAATTGATGGAAATTAATAAATGCATAAAATGCCATGAAATTATTATTTTATCAGGTAGAAATGGAGTAAAACAGTTAAGAAAAACTGGATATAAAGTCTTAGTTTTAGTAAAAAGTCTTGGGGCCTTTGAATAATCCTGTGGACAATGCGTGACCTTGGAATCAAAATGGTTAAGTGCTGCTGATATTTATGACTAAGGAGGACCAAATCTTCCATAAAGCTCCTTGGACAGCCAGTGTTTTGCTATGACAACAGTCTTGAAGAACAGAGGAAACCTGTTTCATACCATGGACTATATAGAAGCTGTGGAGAAAAACAAGTTCATGTAATTACATTTTTGTCAAAGCTTCAAGGTTTGTATGGCTCTAATGTATGCATACACAAAATGATTCCAGAAATGAAAGCACACAGGTGCGTTTTACATAAATGAAGAGCTGTTTATGTAGAGCTGTTTGTATACATGACAAGTACATATTAATCTCTCATCGCACAGCTGGCATTTTAGTGTTTTGCTGTTTATGCTGCCGTTTTTGTGATTTTGATTTAGTTTAGGAGGGAGCAATTTTGACACATGGTTTAGAATGCTATAGACTTACTGTATGTTGAAGAAAAAAGTTCTCATTAAGGTTACCTTGAGGTTGTGGCTACAAAAGGGATTTTTTTTCATACTATGCTTATATCTCTGTTTTCCTTCATGCCCAGTAGCAATTGCCCATATAATATATACAGTATAAAAATCATACTGAAAAACTAAATCTGAAATGTTTCTTTAATTATGACATAATTATTATTTTGTTTGTCCTTGATAAATATTTTAGATATTTTTAATACCTCGTTTTAGTGATCATGCATAGACTTATGGAATTATTTTTTTTTATTATTGTTTTTATAGCGCCTTTGTAGAGTCCAGAGTCATTTTACAAGGCATAAGCATAAAGGAAAAAGCATGAAGAACGTTTTATTTAATTTTAAATTTAGTTTGTTTCTGTAAACAAACCAAGGAATATTTTTTTAAAGCAATATATCTGATTATTTTAATGGTTTTCAGGATGACCCTGTGGGTCAGAGGTTCTGATGATCTGTGTTGTGCTCATACATGTTAATGTTGTCCATTTAATGTGTAGAAATCACCTTGTATGTATGGATAAAATGCATTGTCCAGTGTAAAATAAAAAAGAACTACAGCTACCATGCATCTTCACATTGATTTAACAAGGATTTCTGAGTATATCTCAAAAGTAAAGATGTTTTGGCACAACTGCTCATCACAATCTTTTCATGGCTATAAGATTAACTCATATTTATGTAATTCTTCTACGAGAGAAGCTTCTATTCTCTGAAAAAAACAGTTACTTTATGCAAATTTTGTGATTTTACAATTGATGAAAATTTCTGCTCCTATTAAAATCCTCCTGACTGACACTTAATTGAACAGTTAGACTGACGTTATTACACATAATGAGCTAAACAAATCTTTGCACAAGCCAGTCTTCCTTGTGCACAACAGAAAGCCACAAGTTTCCAGTTTTTTATGCAGTTGTCACATCATTGTTTGTGTTCCATCTTTTGTGGAAGAAGTGCACAAAAGGCCACTCTTGTTGAACGCAAACAATTTAAGACACTCCAGAATTTCCAAATGCATTATTTGTGCATTTAAAGAGACAACTGTACAGGAGACAACACAATCCGATTGCATGATCCAAAGCTTGTTTATGGGCAAGATTCCAGGAATCCGGCTTATATGATCGAAACATAATGACACTTTCATTTCTGGGCCTTTTCACTTTGTTGTATTGGGACTTCTCCAAGAAGACATTGGTTTCATCAGAGATGAGCTTCCACCAAGCTTCCATAAATGTAATGTTTTGGCAAATAACTGGCTATTTCATATGAATTTATATCTGACCTGCTGTTGGCTGTTAGGTTTAGGGTTGCTTACATTTCTTCTAAAATCATACATATGTTTTATTCTGTTTTAATCACATTGTACGAAATATGAAATTGCCACCTCATAAAAAAGTCAGGTTTTATAATGAGATTGAGTTTGATACTTTTGTTTTATCGGACATTACGCAAATTCACAATAACATCACAAAATCGTTTCATTAAAAATGTTTCATTTCCACCTCTTTACAATAGGCTATCTCTGTTTTCCATAGTCTCTTGTGAGTTAAACAATTTCACTGCTTTCCAAAATGATGCCAATCACATTCCAACACCGAAGACTGATGGGTAATTAAGCCTAAGCACAGTGGATCCACAAGGTCAAACCACCACAATCTCACAGCTGCTTCGACTTCCACTAAATCAAACATGCAACGCAGAATGCAAGGAGGATAATTTACGAGGAAATGAAACCAGTCATAATCCCTCTGAATTAATACTGGTGTTAACATCTTTAAATATACTCAACCACTAGAGAATCCACACTCCCTTCCTTTGACTTTTAAAACAAGTGAGAACAAGCCGTTGGACTGACAGAAAGATGGCTGGTTATATAAGCAGTGGGGGAGAGATGCAGGATTATCGTTCCCCTGTTTCTGCTCAGAGACATGAGAGAGTTAGGGGTGATTATACTCACACAGTCTACTGAATAATACCCAGATTAGACACACTTACCAGGTCTCATCTCCACGCAAAACATCTGCCTTTGCCTCCAGACAGATACACACACACACACACACACACACACACGCACGCGCACTCTGGCACCATGGATGTTCAACACATCGCTTTGGAACAGATGCTGCTGGCATACGCCACAAGCTTATAACACCACGCGCCAGAAACGGAGACGTACCGACAACAGAGACATGTTTACAGAGTGCTCAGGTGTGCCAAATTTTCCCTTTTTGTCTTTTGCTGACACATGTAGCTATAGAAAATCTCCCCAGACTTTTTAAATGGGGAAATTGTTAGTTTTATGAGGGGATAATTGGGAAAAGTTTCTCCTACATTTCAGACGACAACAACAAAACTTGAGGAAACTTAAGACAAAGTCAATGTGAATATGCTTAAATTGGTATAGACTAATTACTTTATGATTGTTAGAGCAGGCTGAGCAGAAGGATTCAGAGATTAACTATTCAGTTGTTTCTCATTGGCTACCTCTGGCTGCATCCCTTAAAAAAAGTAACCATGGTGACAGTAACCATAGTAAAAGTGTAGTAACCATGTTTTTTTGGTGTATTGATTACCATAACCACAGTTTTAATACAAATACATGGTTAAGCTATGGTCAGTGTAGCAAAACCATGGTTAATTTGTGGTTACCAGGGTTTAACTGTAACCCTGGTTTTATTTGTGGTAAAACCTAATGTTCGTAATAATTTCCTCGTTCAAAATATGAATATTGGTTAAGTGAATTAAATTAAATATAGCATTTTATATTTAATATAACTCCGCTGAAATAAATACAATTAAGCCTACTTGTAAAAGATTGGTACATTTTATTTAAAAATTGTCGCATTCACTAACAGTGCACGAATTGGTAGGTAAAACGAAAATTTTACGTGAAATTAAGCAGAAAAGTTTAATTCGATGTTTTCCTGTGCGGAATTGTTTGTGAACCACACTCTCTCTCCTTCTCCTGTTAGCAGTTGACACAGTTGAATGATCCGTACAATGTTTTGTAAACCACACATTTATTTTACACCTTACTAAACTGACCAATAATGGAAGGTCAATTACACAATTGTATGGGAAAATATGGGAAGCTAAATTTAATTTGCCTCCCTTATTTTATAATAGTAGTTATAGAAGTTTTGGATATGTTGGAAATGTATTATTATTATTATTATTATTTTAGTGAGGCGTGTTGAAATAAAAAATTTACAGCCAATCAGCTTTCTGTATCACTTCCGTGTCATAAAGCATGCTAGATTGTGACATTTATCTAAACTATCACTGGAACCCAAATTACATGTAAACTATTGCGAGACACGGTTCTATAAACAAGTGCTTTTAACTTCAACACAGCATTTTTGTAACATGCAAAAATCACGAGTGCCATCAAACGTGTTTGCATAGAAAAGTTGCAGGGAAGTGTAATTAAAGAAAAAGGAAGGTCTAAATATATATATATATATATATATATATATATATATATATATATATATATATTTTTTTTTTAAGTGAACTTGTTTTCATTTGAGCACCGTGCTTTTAGAATGTTGTCATGTGCAAAATGGTACTTAAGGCACAAGACCCTAGCACAGTGGTCAAATCTGTCCATCTGGTGCATGTTTACTTTACATAGAAAAACAATAGAAAAGCCCCAAAACAATTGAAACTCCTGTGTATGCATTTAAAACAGTGGTAAAATTCTCTTTGGAAAAAAATTCTGTCTTTTTTTTTTTTTTTTTTTTATTATTAGTGTAAATGAGATCAGAGCACATGTTTTCTGCTCTTGGGTTTAAGTCCACTACAGATAGCAGTCTTCTCATTAAACTGATCTCCTGCAGTGATGGAGATCCATGTACCAGTGTGATTCGGCTTGAGAACACTGAGTCTATTCATCCCTGTTATCCAATGTATTTCCTCAGTCTCTAGGGGTTGTGCTTATAAACAACTGATGATTATACTGGGAAAAAAACATAGGTATTGCAGCCAACCCTTGGTGCTTATGCGATAAAACGCTTAATTAATACATTACAATGTGGAAAAAAGTCTCCAACAGAAGCTTGTGGTGAGTTAAAAGGCACAGCACTGTTGCAAAACAGCAGAAACTGTTGCTTCATAATATTTTACTCCTGCAAATTTCATATGTAAGAGCTGCCTTGTTTTCTCTATTTTAACAGCTTGTGAAGACTGAAACATAGAGCACAGTTCAGACACTTTTCCAGCTTCCCACATTTTCTTTGAATATATCATTGCCAAGCAGTGTCAGATCAAGTCTTTATGCTACTTTGTAGTGGGAATGAAGAAAAATACCCTGAGGATATTTTCAGCAGACCCGAGTGTCCATGGGTGAGAAGTCTTAGATCAATGCAGAGTAATTACACATGCTTCCGTCCAGTATTACTGAACTCAGTAGGGTTAGAGAGGGACAGAGGGAAATAATATTATTTTGCCGTGTCAGACTGTCATGCCTGTCAGTGATATTCTATACTGCTTAAATAACAGCTAAAAATTAAAAAAGTATGATTGAACCCAAAGGTGTCACAAATGGCAGCTGCTCGGCTGGTGCAGGACATCTGGGAGTGGAAAAGCTGGAGCTGCAAATTTGCTTCTGGAGCATTTGTCATTACTGATCACTGTAAAGGTAGCAAACAGAGAAAAGTATTACACTTTCAAGAGCCTTAAAAACATTTGTTACTGGTTGGTGCCAATAGCCTCGTGGTTAGTGCGTTGACATACAGTGCAACTGTGCTCACAGCGACCCGAGTTTGATTCCCGTCTCAAGGTCCTTTGCCGAACATACCCCCTTTCTCATCCCTGTGCTTTCCTATTGTCTCTCTCTACTGTCCTATCTATACTGCACTTTTACTGCTAAGATGGCAGCTATTGTGTGTTGCTCTCCAGTGTTTGTACTGTTTTTGTTTGTTTTTCCAGTTTTTTGTTTTTCAAATACAATCAGTTTTACCAGGGATGACCTGCTGAACATTCGGCAGAACACACCACAAAATCTTTTACCGGATTTAGATTTTTTGGACGTTTTGCTGGGCATTGTAGTTGGCGGAGCTGTAGCTCTGGTTAAACGATACAGGAGGCACAGGTGGGGGAAGCGAGTCGGCACGCTCGTGAAGCTTCGTCAGCGCGGATTTAGAATGCCGTTGCCTAGCATCCATCTGGCAAATCTCTGCTCTCTACCCAACAAAACGGATGAACTCCTTCTGCTCTGCCAGACAAACAAGGATTTTTCTAACTCTGCTGCCCTGTGTTTCACGGAAACCTGGCTAAATGGCGACATACCAGACACCACGATTCATCTGCCTAACTTCACGCTGATCAGAGCAGATCGCGACACGGAATCAACGGGGAAATCTCGCGGCGGCAGGTGTGCTTTTACATCAATGAGAGGTGGTGTACAGATGTAACTGTGTTAAAGAAGATGTGCTGTTCAGATCTAGAAACGCTCTTCATTAACTGCAAGCCGTTCTATTCGCCACAGGAGTTCTGCTCGTTCATTCTCGTGGGTGTCTACATTCCACCGCAAGCGCAGGTGAGCACAGCTTTACAGAAACTCACTGATTGTCATGATACGTGCAGAGAAATGAAGCGAGAACTCAAGTGCAGGGAAATGGTGGTTTAATTATAAAAGAAACAAAACCGAAACATAAATTACCCCGAGGGGGAAAACAGAGCATGGCAGAAACAAGAAACAAGAATCAGGAAACACACACGACTGACCGTACACAACATGTAACAACGTGGCCGAACAGAACTGCAAACACCAGGAACATAAATAGGGACACAAACGAGCAGGAACAGGTGAATTCACTAAACCAATAACGAGATAACAAGAGGGCGGAGTTAGACAATCAACCGGGGAACACATGGAACAATCACAACACAACCCATGTGCTCAGACAAGACAGTGACATCTGGTGGCCAACCAGGGCACACCCACAGAATACGTGACACTACCCCCCAACAAAGGAGCAGCTCCCAGATGCTCCACCTGCAACACTAAGAACACAAAAACATGAAAAATGAAAATACAAAATGTCAAGAAGGGAGGTGGGCAAGAGACAGATCAGGGGGAGGGATGGTGGGCCAGGCCCGTGCAGAGGCAGGGGGCCCGCAGACCAAGGCCGAGCAGGAGACCAGGGCGGATCCGGAGGGACGGACCAGGGGGTTTCCGGCCCAACAGGAACCCCAGCGCACGGCCAGGGTGGGGCCGGAGGGACAAGCCAGGCAGTGACTTTAAGAACGGCCTCTGTGGCCGTGACAGGGCAGACAGTCAGTTCAGAAACGGCCTCTGTGGCCGTGACAGGGCAGGCAGTGAACTCAGGAACGGCCTCTGTGGCCGTGACAGGGCAGACAGTCAGTTCAGAAACGGCCTCTGTGGCCGTGACAGGGCAGGCAGTGAACTCAGGAACGGCCTCTGTGGCCGTGACAGGGCAGACAGTCAGTTCAGAAACGGCCTCTGTGGCCGTGACAGGGCAGGCAGTGAGCTCAGGAACGGTCTCTGGCAGGGTAAGGAGCTCGAGTGGAGTCTGCAGGGCGAGAAGTTCGGGTAGAGCCGGCAAGGCGAGGAGCTCGGGTGGCGCCGGCAGGGCAAGGCGCTTGGGTGGCGCCGGCAGGGCGAGGAGCACGGGTGGCTCTGGCACGACCTCCTGGCCAGCAGTGAGCTCCTGGGTAGCCTCCTGGCCTTGTGGGACGGAGAAGGCCTTCCTCCGCCTCTTCCTCCGTCTCCGGGAGCGGGGCGCCGCTGCGGCATCCTCGGCCACCACTAGGGGATTGAGAGCGGGCACCACGGCCTCGGGAGCGCTGTGAGCGGGCACGGCCGCCTCGGGAGCGCTGTGAGCGGGCACGGCCGCCTCGGGAGCGCTGTGAGCGGGCACCGCCGCCTCGGGAGCGCTGTGAGCGGGCACCGCCGCCTCGGGAGCGCTGTGAGCGGGCACCGCCGCCTCGGGAGCGCTGTGAGCGGGCACGGCCGCCTCGGGAGCGCTGTGAGCGGGCACGGCCGCCTCGGGAGCGCTGTGAGCGGGCACCACGGCCTCGGGAGCGCTGTGAGCGGGCACGGCCGCCTCGGGAGCGCTGTGAGCGGGCACGGCCGCCTCGGGAGCGCTGTGAGCGGGCACGGCCGCCTCGGGAGCGCTGTGAGCGGGCACGGCCGCCTCGGGAGCGCTGTGAGCGGGCCCCGCCGCCTCGGGAGCGCTGTGAGCGGGCACGGCCGCCTCGGGAGCGCTGTGAGCGGGCACCGCCGCCTCGTGAGCGCTGTGAGCGGGCACCGCCGCCTCGTGAGCGCTGTGAGCGGGCACCGCCGCCTCGTGAGCGCTGTGAGCGGGCACCGCCGCCTCGGGAGCGCTGTGAGCGGGCACGGCCGCCTCGGGAGCGCTGTGAGCGGGCACGGCCGCCTCGGGAGCGCTGTGAGCGGGCACGGCCGCCTCGGGAGCGCTGTGAGCGGGCACGGCCGCCTCGGGAGCGCTGTGAGCGGGCACCGCCGCCTCGGGAGCGCTGTGAGCGGGCACCGCCGCCTCGGGAGCGCTGTGAGCGGGCACCGCCGCTTGGAGAAGCGTCAAAAACTCCACCAATTCCCCAAAAGTCAAGTGGTGTAACTCCCTCATCCACTCCTCATCGAGGGGCTCATCAAGGGCAAGGTTGAAGAAGTCCTTGAGAGCCACCTCGTTGTATCCCAAACCCTCTGCTGCCTCACAAAACGTCCAGGCAAACATCCTGACGTCAGTGCCCCTCTGACGGAGAGAGTGCAGCGTCCTGACCTGGAGGATCCGTAAAAAAGTGGGGTTCCTCACGTTAGGGGCTGGAGGATGGGAAGAATCCATTCCCCGCTGAGTTCTCTGAGGTCGGCCACGTTCTGTCATGATACGTGCAGAGAAATGAAGCGAGAACTCAAGTGCAGGGAAATGGTGGTTTAATTATAAAAGAAACAAAACCGAAACATAAATTACCCCGAGGGGGAAAACAGAGCATGGCAGAAACAAGAAACAAGAATCAGGAAACACACACGACTGACCGTACACAACATGTAACAACGTGGCCGAACAGAACTGCAAACACCAGGAACATAAATAGGGACACAAACGAGCAGGAACAGGTGAATTCACTAAACCAATAACGAGATAACAAGAGGGCGGAGTTAGACAATCAACCGGGGAACACATGGAACAATCACAACACAACCCATGTGCTCAGACAAGACAGTGACATCTGGTGGCCAACCAGGGCACACCCACAGAATACGTGACACTGATATGATCACAGAGAGTGAGCAACAACACCCGGACTCTGTTTTAATCATTCTCGGGGACTTTAATAAAGCAAATCTCTCCCGTGAACTGCCAAAATACAGACAGCATGTTACATGTCCCACCAGAGACAGTAATATACTCGATCACTGTTACACAACAGTAAAGGACGCATATCACTCTGTTCCACGAGCAGCTTTAGGACTCTCTGATCACTGTTTGGTTCATCTTATTCCGACCTACAGGCAGAAACTTAAATCTGCAAAG
This sequence comes from Barbus barbus, assembly GCF_936440315.1. Taxonomy (NCBI): domain Eukaryota; kingdom Metazoa; phylum Chordata; class Actinopteri; order Cypriniformes; family Cyprinidae; genus Barbus; species Barbus barbus. Next base: position 12,522,260 of record NC_136723.1, read on the forward strand.
CCTGTATTAAGATCTGTTAAAAGATGGACTAATGAAACAGAGTGGGATCTACAAGCCTGTTTCTCTCTCACTGATTGGTCTGTTTTTGAAGCTGCTGCCATCGATCTGGACGAGCTCACAGAGACTAACATCTTATATCAGTTTCTGTGAGGATATGTGCATTCCTAACAGGACTCATCTAATCTACAACAATGACAAACCATGGTTCACTGCAAAACTCAGACAGCTCCGTCAGGCCAAAGAAGATGCTTACAGAAAGGTGGATAAAGTCTTGTACAAACAGGCCAAATACACACTGGAAAAGGCGATCAGAGTGGCAAAGAGGAATTATTCTGACAAGCTAAGGAAAAAAATATTTTCCAGTGATCCTGCTTCAGTGTGGAAAGGAATGAAGGATATCACCAGTTACAAGTCACCATCCCCCAGCACTCTGGAGAATCAACAACTGGCAGACGACTTGAACAAGTTTTATTGTCGTTTTGAAAAATCACCCCACACCCGCCCTGAACACCTCTCCACACAACCATTAACACCTCCAGCAACCCTCCTCTCCCCCACTCCTAAAATTCAGATCAGCGAAGAAGATGTGTGCCAGGTCTTCAGAAAGAACAAAAGAAGGAAAGACCAAAGAGCTGTCCAAGGATGTCAGGAACAAGACCTACACAAGGCTGGAATGGGCTGCAAGACCATCGTCAAGCAGCTTGGTGAGAAGGTGACAACAGTTGGTGCGATTATTTGCAAATGGAAGAAACACAAAATAACTATCAATCTCCCACGGTCTGGGGATCCATGCAAGATCTCACCTCGTAGAGTTTCAATGATCATGAGAATGGTGAGGAATCAGCCCAGATCTACACGGGAGGATCTTGTCAATGATCTCAAGGCAGCTGGGACCACTGACAATTGGGACCCAATTGGTAACACACTACACCGTGAAGGACTGAAATTCTGAAACTCCCCTTGCTCAAGAAAGCACATGTACAGGCCCATCTGAAGTTTGCCAATGATTCAGAGAAGAACTGGGTGAAAGTGTTGTGGCCAAATTAGACCAAATTCCAGCTTTTTTGGCATCAACTCAACTCACCGTGTTTGGAGGAGGAGGAATGCTGCCTATGACACCCAGAAGACCATCACCACTGTCAAACATGGAGGTGGAAACATTATGCTTTGAGGGTGTTTTTCTGCTAAAGGGACAGGACAACTACACTGCATGAAATGGACGATGGACGGGGGCCATGTACCATCAGGGCCAGGGCATTGAAGTATTCCAGCATGACAATGACCCAAAACACATGGCCAAGGCAACAAAGGAGTGGCTCAAAAAGAAGCATTACTTACTCAGATCGATCTTCTGGATGAACTCTTGCACTTATTCTGAGGTAAAGCCAGCCTTTACTCAGCGCGTCTTCTTCCAGAAACGAACAGCAGCAGAGATGAACAGAGTCTCGTGACTGTTTGTTGTTGGGCGTCTCCAAGCGCGCGCGCGCGCGTCACGTGGTGATTTACATGTGAACACGAGGGGGCGGGATCTCATTAGAAATAATGAGGTAGACTGGACAGACTGAACATGGTGTCGGTTTCATACTGATTACTTTATCACAGAACATTTGTTTTCGATAACACTTACTTCATTTGAAAGCAGACACTTCAGGCTTTCTATAGAGATAACTCTAATGTTTCTGTGTTGAGTATTTGCTGAGTTACACTTCATTTTAGTGACGCGTTACTATAAATATATCGCGGAGACGGAGAAGACAGAGAGCGCATCCTGTTGGTTTTCTTTTTTTTTCCAAAACCACAAAGTTTTGTTGTAATCGTGAGTGTACTCAAAAAAAAGTAGACACTTAACAGTTTCGATTGATGTATAACACTTATTTGTGTGACCAAAATCAACAGAGTATTTTTAGTGTCTTTTGCACTTATCTTAAAAAAACGAGTTGGTATCGCCGGCGATACAGCCGACCCCAGAGGGTTAAAGTCCTGGAGTGGTTTAGCCAATCTCCAGACCTTAATCCCATAGAAAATCTGTGGAGGGAGCTGAAGGTTCGAGTTGCCAAACGTCAGCCTCGAAACCTTAACGACCTGCAGTACTCTGACAAGAAAAAGTGCGTACGTCTGCTCAGACCCTGAAGTGACGCTAAGCAATTTTCCACGTCAAAGACAGTATTTACAAATATGAGCACTAGTGTGGATTTAAGCATACGCACACTCTAAGATTAAATCTGTGTGTACGCACACTTTATAAATGGGGCCCCTGGTATCTACCAGCAGGTTGTTTTGACTTGCATTGCCAGAAATCATAAATTCTGTGGACATCTTCAAAGTCCCCTTTAAGGAAAGTCACTTCATTTGGCGGCTATATTTGCAATACCTTCAGGAAGCTATTTTGGACATACAAGACCAACGATCTTCATGGGGAAATAACAAAGTCACAAAAACTGCTAGTCAAACTTACGTTTAAATAAACTATTTCAAATCAGTAACAAAATCTCATATTAACTGTGTATTTATGTTGGTCCAGCCAATGCGCATGTATAGTCCCAAGAGATTCTGACTTTCATAAGGCAGGACTTGTTCCGCCATGTTGCACGATACACTTTCTCCCATTCGTAGTAATATAAGTGAACCGTCTTGGTGTATACACAGACTTTGACGTCTCTATTAATTGGTGGCAAAGTTGATATGTGTCCCAATTATTCAATGTGAACACTTGATCTCATGAGAAAATTTAAGTATTTTCTGAGCTGACTGTTTTTTATGAATTCATGCAATTTGATTTGTACGAAAAGTAAGCATTAATGTCCACCCATAAACCCACTCATGAACCTAACCATCTGTGGGGAGTAAGCAGATCAAATTTGCCAGAAATTCGCTAAAACATAGTCACAAATTGCCATGACACTGTGTTGGCATCTTGTATTGCAATTTCAACTTCATTGTTTGATACCAGTTAATAACATCATTTAAAAAAAGCTACTTCACATAGTGTTTTGGGAAAAAAAATCAACTACATAATGCAATAATTTATTGCTATTTTCTGGCTTCTCAGTGTGTTTATTGTTCAATGGAATGGAGGGAAATCTTACTCCGTGATGACAAACACAACATGTTGTTGGGATCCTGTAGTGTTTCAACACTCGTTGCTGAGGCAGCTCTTGATAACCAATAAAGGGCTGTAGTGATGACTATTTTTGTAGGCCAATGCAGAAGTTAGCATCACCCTGGTTCACCTCAGGGACAAAAAGGTTGCAGAAAATGAGCTCTGTAAGCAAGTTTGATTTTTACATTTTGTTAATTCTGATAATCTTTTATGACATTTGAATACAATCGCTGACAACACTCTCAGTCTCTCTCTTTTTTTTTTTTTTTTTTACATTTTCCCTAAATGTTTCAGGTAGTTTTCAAAAGCACATTTATAAACATGACAAATCTTTAAAAGCAGACTAGTGAGTAGATTTGTTTACCTGTTCGGCAAGTCCCAGATAACCTCTTAGTCCCATTTAACCACTTGTAAGCAACCACCTATTACAAGACGAGTAAGTGCTTTAAAATCACACAATAGTTTGCTGCAGAATAAAACATGAAAACATCTTGAGCTTGTGTTAACTGCAGACCTTACATCAGGCATTTAAACAAAAAAAAACAAAATGACTTCTGGACAAAACAACCAGAAATGCTAAAATGCTAATTCATTTGCGGGTTTTGGACTGCAAAATAAGTCATCCCTGTAGCACTCTTGGGCAGGTGTGAATTATAGCCTTTTGTGTGTGAGGTCAGAACTGAGGTGGTGGGGATTAGTCTTGAAAATGTTGTGATTTTCATGATTCTTGTTATGACTATATGATTTTTAATCTTATGTGACAGTCTACTTCACAAGTATAATGTATTTATCAACTGCTCCTTAGCTGACTTCTTCACTTAAAAGTAAAATTATACTCTATGCTGTCTTCACAAGTCATCGAAATACAAAATGACTTCACAAGTAAAGGAGCACAAAAATAAATTGAGTACAAAAACGGCCTCAGGTTTTTTGTTGTAAAAATCATCTTAAATTGCTATGAATTATATACTCAGCTGAATATATGAGATATATGCTATTTTGACATGTTATTTTTTTTCATGTACCCTATTAATAAATACGTGTTTTACCCATTTATGCAATATTACGACCTGTTTGTGGGTCTTTCTTGTTTTAAAATCCTTTGTGCGGTTAAATTTTTTTAATTTGCACCTTGACCTCATGTGTTGTTGGCTATACTTTAATGCACATGCTTTTAAAGGTTTATTTCACTTTAAGAATAAAAATGTCATGATAATTTATTCACCCTCATGTCATCCAAGATGTTTATGTCTTTCTTTCTTCAGTCGAAAATAAATTAAAGTTTTTGAGAAAACATTGCAGATTTTTTTCTGCATATAGTGGACTTCAATGGGAGCCAATGGGTTGAAGGTCCAAATTTCAGTTTCAATGCAGCTTCAAATGGCTCTACAGCTACGCAATTCCAGCTGAGGAATAAGGGTCTTATCTAGCGAAATGATTGGTCGTTTTCCAAAAAAATTTAAAAATGAATAAAAATTAAAAATATTTTTTAACCAAAAATGCTCACCCTGCTCTAGCTCTGTGATTACATAATCATGTTGGAAAGGTCACGTGTGGTTTGTTCTTCTTCTGTGCACTCCCAGCTGAAAAAGGTAAGGTCTCCTGAAAATGCGTATTAATAGCACTATTTTTGTGTGTGTGTGTGTTTTACCTGTTATTAATACGCATACTCTAAAAAATACTGGGTTAAATACAACCCAGTGCCGGGTAAATATTGGACAGAACACATGCTGGGTTGTTTTCAACCAACAGTTGGGTTAAATGTTTAACCCAAGCTTCTGGGCAGTAACCCAACCACTGGGTCTAAACAACCCAATCGATGGGTTCGTCCATATTTTACCCAGCGCTGGGTTGTATTTAACCCAACATTTTTTAGAGTGCAGAAACTGACTTTGGCGTGCATACAGCATAATACGCAGTTTTTTGTGTGCAGATGATACGCACTTTGTTGGCGTGCATATAATACCCCACACTCCTAAACCTACCAATTGCGTATCATATGCACACCAAAGTCCATTCTTTGCATATAAATAGTACGCAAACAGAAAATCATGCCATAAATGCACATTCATGAGATCGGGTTAGAAAAACTCATCTCTCAAAATTTAATTTTCTCCTCCAACTTCAAAATCGCCCCACATCATTGTTTAACCTTTTTTCTTTTTTTTTTTTTGTAAAGGCCGTTTGACTTTCTTTGCACGTTCGCTTTGTAAACATTGGGTCGGTACTTCTGGTTAAAGTATAACCTATACATTTTTATTTATTTTAGAACATTGCTGATCGTTTCACTACGTAAGACCTTTATTTCTTGGCTGGGATCATGTAGAGCCCTTTGATGCTGCATATAAACTGAAATGTGGACTTTCAACATGTTAGCTCACACTGAAGTTCACTATATGGAGAAAAATCCTGGAATGTTTACCTCAAAACCTCAAATTCTTGTCAACTGAATAAAGACAGACATGGACATCTTGGATAACATGGGAGTAAACATTATCAGGAAATATTAATTCTGGAAGTGTACTAATTTTTTAAATTGAAAATATTTAATTCAACATTTTGATGAAACTGTTCTATATCAGTAGCCTACATTATTTTAAATTTCATATGTAATTGTGCTGTATTTATTCAAAACTGGAATGTAAAATTTTACTTTTATATGACATTCATACAGACTTTGCATTTTGTCTTCCAAATAAAACAGTTAATTTACCATCTTGAGTATGCAACTTTTGTTGGTCTAACCTCTGATTCCGTCCATATTTAAAGAATAAAATTCATTTAGATGTTACCACGTTTAGTACATTTTGGTTACCTGACAAAACGCCTTTTTTACACACACACAAACACACACACACACACACACACACACACACACACACACACACACACACACACACACACACAGTGTACACACACACACCCACCTTTGTGCTTCAGGTTAGAGGAGCGCAGGGGTTGTTATGACAACTCCCGCGCAAATAAAAGATGCTGTGCTGTGGTTTGTCTCAGCTCTGAGCGTGAGCCAATCATCTGGCTAGATTCCGCTCTGATCGCGCGCTGGATTTACAATTCCGAGCAGCTGCTTTAAAAAAAAATAACTTGGAGCGAATGTAACGGTCGCCATGGGGCAACAAGGCGCCAAGACTCTCCTGTTCCTTAGCAGTTTTAAGGTGAGGGGGAAGCAAGCTGAACATTCGCCCTAGACAAACAACTGAACTACAAGACAGACAAGAGTTTGAGGTGCTAAAAGATGTTGACACGGACTCTATCTCGCATCTCTGGAGAGAGGGATGAGAGGAAAGCGGATCAACCAGAGGCGACAGAGATTTATGGCTCAACTGTTCACAACTTCTGCTGAAAGCCATCTGGAATGACTCGCTTTTTACAAGTATGGAAAATAGAAACAGAAAGAAATTATACAATATGTTCAAGTACAAACGCTTTTTGTTTAATATGCGCGGTACAGTACATTCTGTAGTTTTTTTCTCCTTGCTTCCTCAGGTCGCGTGAATAACTTTTAACAAACCAAACCTCGGAGAACAAGTTGGTCCGGGATGCCAGACAATATCGCTTTTCTGACGAACAGCACAGATTTGGGGCACGTCGGTCGCGCGTTGGGTTCGAGCGCGCGCCCCGCCTGGGCTATAGCGGTGCTGGCCAGCGTGCTGATCTTCACCACTGTGGTGGATGTTTTGGGTAACCTGTTAGTCATAATTTCGGTGTTCAGGAATCGGAAACTGAGAAATGCTGGTGAGCTTTCATTTATCTTTCTAGGCTACGCGCACTACATTGGCGCGCTGTTCATTGAAGTAGCGCTTCACGTGCCATTAGGCTCAAGTGTTGAATGGGGATACAGATAATGAATAATGTAATGAATTAGGAAATTAGTCGACTTGTTTCCCCTTTACTTGACAAGAATCTCATTTTACATGCTGCTTTAAGTGTAAATTATACATGGTGAAAAAACTTCATATTTGCCTGTGTGGTTTAAGGGTTGTAGTTAAATGTAAACTGTTCATACTGTTCATACAAACATCATAGTGGGGAAGTCGTGGCCTAATGGTTAGAGAGTCGGACTCGTAATCCAAAGATTGCGGGTTTCGAGTCTCGGGCCGGCAGGGATTGTAGGTGGGGGGAGTGAATGTCCAGCGCTCTCTTCACCCACAATACCACGACTGAGGTGCCCTTGAGCAAGGCACCGGACCCCCAACTGCTCCCCGGGCGTCGCAGCATAAATGGCTGCCCACTACTCCGGGTGTGTGTTCATGGTGTGTGTGTTCACTGCTGTGTGTGTGCACGTTGGGTGGGTTAAATACAGAGCACGAATTCTGAGTATGGGTCACCATACTTGGCCGTATTTCACTTCACTTCACTTCATGTTGTGTCAGTGAAGGATTACTTTATATCAATAACAAGAAAATGTCTTGAAATTGGCAAACATCTTATATAACCATTCCATCCAAATAGCAAACGTCAGCTTTTTAAAAAAAAAAATTAAGTAGACAAATTAACGAACAGCTAAAAGTTTGTTTGCATTAAAATGCAACATTTTAGTACTGAATATGCTCATGCATACCAATATTGAGGCTTCCAGCCACCATCAATATTTTTGTCACTCACAAGTTCGTTTTTGTGGAGAAACTCCTTGTTTCAGCATTTTTTTTAAGTCTGAGCTTTTGGTAGTGTTAAGTTCACTTCACCTTGACCATGTCATGAAAAATTTACTGCAGCTTATCGCTCTCAGCAGTATGGGCTTCAAAGACTTTCGACTGTAGTTTGGCATAATTGGACGTGTACATCAGTGAAAATCTGGCACCCTCCAGAGCCGTATTAGACCCTTTATTTAATTGTAAATGGATGTGTTTGATGTTTTTAAATTGATGTTAAATCTAATTACCCACTTGAATGACCCCTAACAACACATTGTGTTTTCACACATAATCCTGTCTAAAAAGTGTTTTTGGGAACAACTGTTGAACTATGATGTCACGCTGCTGTTGGACTTGCGATGTGTGACACTGAGGGGTTCAGAGGACGACAGATTTCTTCTCTTTCAGTGCCTGTGACAATGTGTGTACGTATGCTTGTGTGTGTGTTTGTGGGGTTGTTCCACACACCACTGATGCAATTGAGTGGGACTGCATTCAGAACCCCTTGACAGTTTGTGCATCTGCAGGGACATAAGCATGGAGAGCGCTCACACAAGAGCGCACTTCAAAGCTCATGCTTTTTCGCATTGAGCAAGAGCCAGACCTGTCTGCTTCAAAGGCACACTCACAGTCTTATATCACCCTCTGTCTCATAGACACTCCTGACTCTCTCTGCCTTCCCCCTCCAAAGCAACTCGAGCTCATGGAGGTGGCATCAATGGCTCATTAGACTGAGTATGAATGCTGTCAGATTTTGTGCATGGTTCCCACACCCACTGATGGCCGTGGCGAGTGGCGACTGCCTCTGTCTTCTCACCTCTCACCTGAGTGTATTTTCTGTGAAGGAGGAGAATTTATTCCTTCGTCTTTCAGCCCTTTGTCATTACCAGGGCCAATCAGACATCTCACGCAAGCAATAACACTGTCACTAATGCCGAAAGAAGCATTAAAGCAGCATGGAGCGCCACATGGATCTTTAGTGGTGTGCGCTGTGTCAACTAACAAGGGCAGAGAGCTGAGAAACGACAGAAACTGAAAGCCTCGTTCTCCAAACAAGTGTATTCGGAAGTAAAATCGTATGTTCCCAGAATACTGTTTGCAGATTCACCGCGTAATCACCCCGTGTGAAGCGCAGACATAAAAGATTTATGACTGGTAAAAATCTCAGTCTTTTACGATAACGAAGCACATTCTGATGAGAGGGTGGGTATGAAAGAGACTGTATAAAAAAACTCTTCCCTCCATGTCTTTTGCTTCTCCGTGTATGTTATGCAGAACAGATGCTATGCTTTATTAGTCAGACTTCCATGTCGAGATCACATTTGAGGAATAGTTCGTCTAGAAATTTAAATTTGCTGAAAATGTACTCACCTTCAGGCCATTCAAGATGTAGATTCATCCAATTAAAATTTGGAGAAATTTATCATTACATCACTTTGGATCCTCTGCAATAAATGGGTGCCGTCGGAATGAGAGTCAAAACAGCTGTTAAAAGCATCACAACAGTCCACATCGAATCGACATAAAGGGAAAACCTCAGGTTTGTACTAAACACATTCATTATTAAGATGTTTTAACTTCAAAACCATTGCTTCTGGCTAAAATATGAGTCCTCTATCCATAATATTGCTTGCTCCAGTCAAAAAGTCTCATCTGAGTCAGGAGAGAAATATGCATGAGCACCGTTCACAACTGAAAACATCCAAAATAAAACAGTTCTAAACAAATATGTCGGTGGATTTTGAGAGGACAACACGGAATGGACTTTTATTGTGGATTATGGAAAAATACACTTTTCGTGTGACAAGTTGATCATTGGCTGGAGTCGTATGCATACTTGTGGAATATTGTGATGTTTTATCACCTATTTGGCCTCTTATTCTGATGGCACCCATTCACTACAGAGGATCCATTGGTGAGCAAGTGATGTAATGTGAAATTTCTCCAAATCTGTTCCCTGTTTCCTCATTTATATCTATGCCCTGAGTATGAATATATTTTCAGCTAAATTTTGGGTGAATGATTTCTTTCACCAGTACTCAAACAGCTGTCAGTTGAAGGCACATGGCAGCCAGGGCTTCTGGAGCATCACTGTCCGTTGACCCCTCTCCCTTGCACTGTCCCCTGTGTTGTTATCTAATAGTGTTTCTTGAAAGGGGGATGAGTGCCAAGTGAAGTCCTCCTGCTGTCAGATTACTGGCTGGTCTTGCTGTGCCACATGAATATGGACGTTACAGTGGTCAGCGCGACCGTCAGCACGTGATTGTGTGCACTGATGTATGCGTGTAGTGAAAATGGCTTTGTAAACCACAGGAGACCATAAAAATGAGTGAAGACAGACAGAGTGTTCCTGTTCTGTGTTTAGGGAAGTGTAGCCTTGTAATTTTGCTTTAGGTCAGATAAAATAAAACATTAGTGGGCTTGAAGCCAAGACTTTGGAGGAGATTAGTGATTGGTAAATGACTGTGACCGGCATGGCATTAGCTGTGAGAGATTTGAGGTTCGAATTCATATTCATGGAAAACTGTCAGCATTAACTCACCCTGACATTGTCTTAAAGTACTATAACTTACATTAATATGTGGAGAGCAGAAGATTTCTTAAACATTAAAAGCAACAATATTCCTGGTCACTTTAAATATTCATTGTGTAGAAAAGAACAGCATGAATATTATTCAAAATCCTGTTTTTGCTTTCAACAAAAAATAGATTTGATTCAACATAAGGAGGATGTTTTTCATTTATGAGTAAACTATTGCTTTAAGAAATCTTTGGAGAAATATTCTGTTTGATTCTTGTTCTGTTTGTGTTCTAGGGGAATTTTGTGCACTCTTGCTTTTCTCTCAGCCTCAGGGCTATCCATGATTAAACTTAAATCGGGTCAGTGTCCATCCGCAGAGTTGTCAAAGTCTTTCAGCATCTGTGGTGCTTCCAATATAAGGTGTATCTGGTTTTGCTCTCTCTCTTTGAGCGTGCGATTTTGAATTTCTCCTTGATTTTTCTCGTCTTGGCTTTTGAACCTTGTGAAAGTGAACTATCCTCACCACCTGCCGGGGTGTTCATGTCCTGCTCAAGAGTGGAAACACCTCTGCCTGTCTCGCAAACAGACACACGCAGAGAGACCAAGAAAATTAACACCAATAGCAAAACGGATGGGTGTTTGTTTGTCTGACATTTAGAGGAAGCAGGAAATAAAGGAAGAACAGGGGCATTCAAAGAAAGACCGCCACCAGCAACATTAGCAGTTGGCTACAAGAGACAAGCATGAAGATAATGTAACTCCATAGCATGTGTCTGACCCAGTTCAGCACCATGGACAGCAATGGATCAGTCATTCAAATCCAAACCCTTTCTATATCTGTCTTGAATGCTTTGTAAATCATTTAGAAAAAACTTATGTAACTGTCATGTAGGACCCTTGAGCAAATCAGTTAGGAAGTGGGTTTGGGCTGGAGCGCTGTGGATTTGATGCACATTGCAGACTAAAGTCTGTGTGAACAGTGTTCAGAGAGAGAGAGAAAATATCCCACCTGCTGTTATTTAGTGCCTAGAGTCCATCCTCACATGGCAGTAAAACTGTTTCCGGAAGCATTACAGTTTAACATGGCTAAGGTCTACTCTGAGACAAGCAACACAAAGATTTTTTAGGCACTTTAAAGAAAGTCAATACAAAGGATTTTAAACACAAGGCCTTTAAGATCATAATGTAGCAGATGATTTGCTGTGCTTTTGGAGATTTTTCTCGAGAGCAAATCAACCTTGTTCTTGTTCTACTGTTTTCAAAATAGTAGGGTAGTTTCTGTTATGCAGTACATTTTGAGCTTTATAACTTGGAAAAAATGAATATACTTGAGTTGTAGTTTGAATTACATTTATAAAATAGTGTACCAGACTTATAAATAATATAAATGTAAATAATATGTTAATATAATAATTTATGTAAAATAATATTTTTTTTTTTTTTTTTTTCTCAAGGTCAGACATTTAATCATAACTTATTTACATAAAAATGAGCAGAATGTCCAACAGGAAATAAACATAAGGTTGAGGATGTTGAGTACATTTTGATATTTATTGACAATGCATCTTTTAACAGGGGTGCAAACTTGTCACCTTTTGGCGAAGTGTGCTGTTTTCACTTTGATATAAGTTATTCACGTGAATCGTGTAGATCTGTAAAAAAATAAAATGTGTGTGTGTGTTTGTGTGTGTGTGTGTGTGTGTGTGTGTGTGTGTGGGGGGGGGGGGGGGGGTCATAGTCGTCGTCGTATCTGCGAGTCATCTGTGTCATGTCACCTGTAGCGGTTTTTTTCTCTGTTGGCATAGGAATGGACCCGCCCTACTCTGCCTCTGATTGGCTTACCTTAATGTTCTTTCCCTCATCCAACCAATCTCACTCCTGAAGCCTAACTTTTAGACGCTGCAGGCAACTGTCCATATTTCGGATGGAATGCATTTGTGTCTGCTGTACATTATGGTGCTCCAGTTTAAATGGTGATTAGCGTGTGAGGCTGCTGTTTTTTTTGTTTGTTTTGTTTTGCGTGAGGCTGCTGTTGTGATAGCTATGAAGATTGTAAGTTACGTTATCTCTACATTAGTTCGCTACCCTTTGCAAAAATGCTCCTCAGTCTCGACTTTAACATTTGTCTCACATATCAGTAAGCTATTACTCTGACATGAAGTCGATTTGAGAACTGTTCGACCTACAAGTAAAACATACAGTTTAATGTATAGTAATATTAGTATCACTCAGCTCAAGTCAGACAGCGCTAAGCCATAGCTAGGTGTCAGCCTGTAACAGCCTGTTTCAACACGGAGAAACACCTAGCGTTTAGCCCGTCAGCTGCTTAAAAAATTAAGAGTGCTGAAATGAAGATTTACAGTGGTTAATTTCCCCTGACTAAGTTCGTGTAACATCTTAACAACAATCCTTGTTGATTGTAGACCGTAGTTGTTGCTCAAACGTCTTTTAATCATATAAAGGTGTTTATCCTTGAATGGTGCACTGCAAAAAATGCTTTCCTACTTTGAGTTTTTGTCTTGTTTGGGGGATTTTACACACATTTTTCACTCCTGACGAGTTTGCAACCCTGTTTAAAATTTTTGATTATCATACAAAAATTCAGGACAGCATGGATCGTTCAAGTCCACAAAATATTACAGAATCCATTGAAATTTCCATTGATTTATGATGTCACTTTTCTCAAATAACATTGTCAATGTTTTGCTTACAACATTTTAATTAGAGAAATGAAAATAAAGAAGACATATTTGGAATATTTATTAATTTATTTATTTTTTTATGTCAGAAGTCAAATAGGACCTAGAGACATAGCCACAGTAGTGAAATGATTTATAGTCACACACATTTTCAGTTAATATTATAATATGCAATTTTTGATAAATAATCTTTTATCTTAAAAATTTGTGAAATTTTGTTCATTATATATTTTGTCAAATGTTACTGTTTAAAAGTTTGTGTTCAGTAAGATTTTTTTTATTGGATTTTAATATTTTTATTCTGTAAGGACATTCGTTTGATTATACAGCACATGTCTTAAATGCCTTTTTCAATGATTTAAAAGATTTCTACTTAAAATAAATGCTGTTCTTTTGGTATACAGAGAAAAAATCATGGCTTCTATAAAATATTAACCAGCATACCTGGTTTTAGCATTCATTATGATAATAATAAGAAATGTTTTTTGAGCATCAAATCAGCATATTAGAATGATTTCTGAAGGATCACATGACACTGAAGCCTGGAGTAATGACTGCTTAAAATTCAGCTTTGCCATCACAGGAATACATTACATTTTAAAAACAGAAAACAGTTCTTTAAAATTGTAATTATATTTCATGTTATTGCATGTATTTGTGATCAAATAAATGAAGCCTCAGTTAGCGTAAGAGACATCTTTCTAAAGCATTAACAAACGTACTGACCTTTTGAACGTCGCTGTATAAGATGGGGCATGAAAATGTACTTCATCACATGATTGACAGAGTAAATGTTAAGTGATTTTTTTTTTGTATTACACCCCCTGTGAAAAGGGCTTATATCTTCCTTATTGAATTTGACTTGTTTTGCCAAAAGGTTCTGAATATCTCATAATTCTCTTCAATCCATTCAGCCCGGTTGAGCTACAGTGACACTAGGAGAGCCTGTCACGAGTGAATTCACCAATGCAACAGAGCTTTGCTGGTGTCCTTTGTTCCTTCTTTCACCTTTCTTTTTTTTCCCAGTCTTTTCCTCACTGATGTACCAGCAAATGTCATTGCCCAGAGTGGCATTTGAAATTTAACAGGTAGAAAAAGAAAATCTCTACCGAAGCGTTTGTATTCAGTTCTTGTTTTGCTCTACCGCAGGTTCAAATAGGAGACAGAGTTTCGGCTTTGCCTCAGGTTTACTTGATGATAGGTTCACAGCAGTAACTGTTTGTCTCCGCCTGTTTGTTCTCAGGACAGCAGCCTCTTTTAAACTTTTCGAAAGATGCTTGAATTTGAATGCATGAAACAAAAATATGTCCACCCTTTCTGTTTCCATCCAATTTAACAGATGCGTCCCTGATTCTCAGTGGACCATGATGATGTTATCTCAGGATGTATCATTCGGGAGACACTTTAAACCAAAGGTCTTGCAGTTGGATAGTTGCAGTAACAATAACACTTGTCCTGGAACCACTCACAATCTTTTTCTGTTTTTTTTTCCCCCTCCCTCTTTCAACCATTATTATTATTATTATTATTATTATTATTATTGTGGAAATGTTGTAAAAATGCACCCATAATAAAGCATGTTAAATTACACTGAACAAAATTAAATCTGAAGGGTTTCGGAGCTTGGCAAACTTTACTTTGCATTCTAGGCAAACGTTCTCTTTTACATGCTGCATGCTGACTGTATCTTGGCACGAGATAAAACAGCAAAACCCTGGACAGGCAGGCTGAGGCTTCCTGATTTCACAAACCAGAGACCCATCAAAAAATGTGCTGCATGTCAAGATTTTTGAGATCCAATTATATATGCGTACATTGAGGCATTATAACTTTAGTTTAATGAAATCTATCGTTCTACACCCTACAACCAGTGATAATAATGCAAAGCTCTGGACTGAGATCATTGGGAATTGTGGGCTGAGGCACACAATCTGAATTTCATGAACCCCAATTTTGATCTGATCATAGATTGCATGCCTCAAGCATTTTAAACCCTTTAAAGCTTTACTTCAACATCAGCATGAAATAAAAATCCACACTGTTCAGAAAAAAGAGAAAAAATTAAGCAAACTCAATGTAACATATATCATCCTACCAAAGCTTTCAACACAGCCTAAGTTTAAATTTTGTGCCGTTTACACTGCTGTTACATAACACAATCTGAGACATTTTATTTACATTACTCCATGACTCATCTGATTCACTTTGAAGGAGTCAAAGGTCAGCCTGTTGACATTTTGACAGAGGCCTTCAACGAGGATACTGTTTTTTATGTGGCTGTTGTGATGTAATAGTGTTTGGCTGGAAGGAACGCTGAGGTTCAGAGTGGGTTGACTGATCACAGGGTGGATTGTAGAGAAGCCGGTGTGGATTCATACAGGTGGGATATAGTCTTTTTCGATTTGTGTTGGCAGAATGACGTGAAATTCAAGCAGCAGTTATCCTTTAAGAGGAAAACATCAAATTCCAGAGCAGAAAGGGCAAGCTTTTGTATGCGACGGGAGCTTTTTGTACTTATAGTTCACCTAAAAATGAAAATTCTGTCATTAATTACTCACTCTCATGTCATTTCAAACCCGTAAGACCTTTGTTCATTTTCAGAACACAAATGAAGACCTTTCTGACCCTGCATAGACAGTAACACAAATACCACATTCAAGGCCAGAAAGGTAGTAAGGACATTGTTAAAATAGTCCATGTGACACCAGTGGTTCAATCGTAATTTTATGAAGCTACAAGAATACTTTTTGTGCGCAAAGTAAACTAAAATAACGACTTTATTCAACTATTTCTTCTCTTTCGTGGCAGTCGACGCACGTTCACTAAAGTACCCCAATAATAATAATAATAATTCAACTACAGTTCTTTCATGCCAGTTCATGTCAATGTATTTTATTAATTGGTCATGAAATAAACAGTTTAAGGCAGGGTGTTCCCAAACACGTTCCTGGAGCCTCCTCAACACTGCACATTTTGCATGTCTCTTTTATCTGACACACCCATTTCAGGTCTTGGAGTTGCTGCTAATGAGCTGATGAGTTTAATCAGGTGTGATTGATAAAGGAGACATGCAAAATGTGCAGGGGAGGCTCCAGGACTGAGTTTGGGAACCCCTGTTGTAGGGGTATTACAGGACATTACATTCTTTGGAAGTGAGGGCAGCTGTTTGAAGCTGCAGTGGCAGTGGCCATGGCTCAAGGGCACAATAGTAGTGCTTGTCATTTGGTGCTACTGAGAGTGCATGCTTCCGGGTACCAATTAAGATTAGCCCTTGGTGCCGCTCTATTTGGGTCTCAGAGCCGTTTTTCATCATGTCTAATTCTTATATCCCCGAGGATTGGACCCCTGCCACAATTTGCAATCCGTAAAAATACAACAAAAACATGTCACCATCCTCATCTGCATATCCCAAAAGTTGCAATAGCCTTATAATGTGATTTCCATATTTTACCTAGTATGAAATGACCAAAGGAACAGAAAAGTGGTTCCTCTGTAATTTGCCTTGACCCGAGTCCTTCGCCCTGCTGCATGTTGTAATATATAAATGAAAATTTAATTGTTGGAGTGAGTAAAATACGCAACAGGGTTAATATCGATAAGTGCTTTAACCTTTCAGGATCAAGGCTTATACTTTGAACATTTAAACTACTCTTTTAATGCTAAGCTCTTCACTGATAAAAACCTTTGAAATGAAAAAAGGTTGTGATCAAAGACACGTCGTTTTTTTCTCTCTTGAATCGGGAAGTAATCTTTGAGTAAAAAAGAAGATCATTCTTGTTGCATACTGCACTGAACCAATATTTCATTTTTCAAGAGCTCACCCACTAACATCTAAATGGAAACAATGTTATATAAAAAAAATATAATAATATATTATTTTAATTTTATTTTAATTCTTTAAAATTGTTTTTATCTATTTTATTTGTAATGTATTACACATTCTTATGACAAATGAAAACTGTTGGTAATCCAGGTTTGAATCTGTTCTGCATCATGCCTCATCCTGTCTTTATTTCTTTAATTTCATCAATAATGATAAACGTATAATAGTATGTGTATATATATATATATATATATATATATATATATATATATATTGAAGAACCAAATATATCAATAATATAATCGCTGTCAATTATATTGTGTCAACACCAAGGCTCAAAATTAATTTTCTGTAACATTTGATCTTCATCTGAATTCTTTTTTTTTTTTTGTCTTGATCCTTAATCATATGCAGTCGAGGGGTCTCCATGTGCTATCAGCTTTTATCAATTATGAGTAACAGCGCAGATGCTGTGCAAATGAGCACATAAATTAGGCTGCATGTGAAGTTCCTCAAGGTCATCCTCCTCCATTAGTAATTACACTTTTTGAACTAAAGTGGAATTGAGCTCGAAGTGAACGATAAGCCATGCTCAGCAAGAACAAGGGCATCAGAGGTTCAATTTCCTCTAATTACGCATGGATCACCTTTCACTCTCTGAAAGACCAAGAAGTTTTATTTTGGGCAAAATCATTCAAAGTTAGGTTTTTCTTTTTGGGTTTAATGAGAGGAACATGAAACAATTCAGAGCACAAGTCAACCTCTTTCTCCTTCCAAATAGCTTTCTTGCATTACATCTGGAATAATACACTACCATTGTAAAGTTTGGGGTCAGTAAGATGCTGAAATGCTGAAAATTCTACTTTGTCATCACTGGAATAAATTAAAGTTTAAAATATATTAAAATAGAAAGCAGTTATTTTAAATTGTAATAAATTGTAAAAATATTATCATTTTTATTGCATTTTTCATCAAATAAATGCGACCTGGGTGAGCATAATGCCGAATTCACACGGGGTGTCGGCATCAACGCTTGACGGAGGGAGTGTCTGAAGCTTGGTACTAACGTGCCGTCATAGTGACAACAGCCATTCACATACTTTTCTGGTGATGCATGAACGGGATTGGCTAGCATCTGCGCTAGGGTATATTCATAAGGCGATCGGATTGGCTGACGCCTGCGTTGGCACTTGAAAAGTTGAAACGTTTTCAACTTCTGCCTAGAGCAACGCCAGTGAAGCGACGCGACGGACCCACAATTCAGTTTGGCAACGCTTGACGTCACTCCATTCAAAGTAAACGAGAGGCGTTGACGCCGACTTTTGAACTAAAAACTTTTGAATGTTAGTGTATATTTAGTGTGCTTGACTTCAGCACCATGGACAGAGCAAGGACACTGTTAAAGTATAAAGTCTTACGATATATCAGTATGGATTTCTGCTGATGATTTGGATTCATTTTCTGTAGATATTCTCTACATATTCTCTAGTTATACTGACCTTGTAAAGAAAATGTCAAATAGCCATTTATATGAAAGGACCCTCTAGTGCAGGGGTTCCCAAACTTTTCCATTCCACGACCCACCTAGACAAGTATAATCTATTTCGAGACCCACCAAAATATTTGAAATAAAAAATAAAAAAAACAATTGAAATTACTGTAAGCTTATTCTTAATTAAAAGTTTAATATGGTGGAAATTAAGAAAAATAAACATTTTATTTCATAGTACAAATGCAAAATTTCCCAACTAATATTTTAGTTTTAATTTCTTCATTTACAGACGTTAATGAGTCGAGTGAGCGAGTGTTGTTAAGCTCATCGCGGGGTTCAGCGCCTGGTCCATATGCAAAAAAATTGTACGGGCCCCCAAAATGATATGGGCTCCAACTCGCATAACTTGTTGATTTTGTTGACGTAAATACCGTTACGTGACTATTCACAAGCTGTTTTAATTACGGTATAAATGCTTGGAAATTACATTAGCCTCAGTTCAAGCGGCATGTGAATCAATGATATTTTCCTCTTTAATACTTGCATCACAAAATAAACATGAATAAATATTTGAATGCATA
The DNA here is from genome assembly GCF_936440315.1 of Barbus barbus. Classification (NCBI taxonomy): domain Eukaryota; kingdom Metazoa; phylum Chordata; class Actinopteri; order Cypriniformes; family Cyprinidae; genus Barbus; species Barbus barbus. The sequence continues at coordinate 12,541,128 of NC_136723.1, forward strand.
TTTTTTTTTAAAAATCTGAACAATTAATACAAACGAATGTCTCATGAAATCGATCAATTACAGTTTCAAAAATATCTATAAGCCTACGTGTTATTGCTGTTTTCGTGTTAAGAATGACAGGTTGGATGCCACAGACTTTTCTTTTTTTTTTTTTGCAGAGTGTAATTTTCACATTAATTTCACGCAATATAATATGATTTTATTATCGTAATTTTGATTTTATTAAATTATTATTAATCTTATTTAGTGATTTTTCAGTGTGACACTAAAATGCCGCTGTAGGGTATTTGCACTGCATGCAAACACAATCTTGGCACAGCGGCCCAAAAACAAAACAACACAAAAAAATAAATAAAAATAAAATAGTATTAAGTTTGACGATCCTGACTCCCCATATCTCCTCATTGGACGCGCCTTTAGAGAGAAATGCATCTTTACGGATTACATAGGCTAATGAAAGAGTTTTTAATTTTTGATTTGAATTAATTTGTTGTAAAGTAGTATTTTATAGCATTCTATAAATATATTTATCATGTCAGTGAGGCAAGTATTTGCTAAGTTTCGGTTCAGTTTTTGTGAAGTGTTCCTGCTCAAGATCAAGACACCATTTGTTTTCTTTATTTTAAAAGCAAAACATTTTGTTGATATTGTGAGTGCACACAAATAAAACTATTTGCAGCTTTGAATGATGTGTACTCTTACCTTTATGAGGAAAAACTAACGCCGTATTTTAATTTTCCTCTATTATTAAAAAATGCAAGTGACCTCGCTAGCGCCTCCATGTCCTTGAAATGTCCACGGTTTTATATTTATCACACATTTATCTTAAATTTTGTAAATTTACATTGAGAAATGCATGAAGTTTTTTATGTCTCAAACGTGTTTATTTGAGTAGGCTAAACTGATCAAACATATGCTCAACTCACTGTCTGGCGCTGGCCGCTTGGTATTTAAAAAATAAATACAACTTGAATTGAACAAACATAAAATGTTCCAATCATGTTTCTAAATTAACTTAAAGAAACAAAACAAAATATAACCATTATAACAATAACGTGGACCAAGCCTTTATTAATGAACCGTCGCTCTGAGACCCTCTCTGTTAGGCACTAAGCAATATCGCAATTAGTAATGAATGTTGGTATATCGTGCAGCACTAGACTGAACTGTGTGTGTCATTGAAAAGCAAATTTAGCTGCAGCCAAGTGACTTTGTGCGACCCACCTTGTCCCACTCTGCGACCCACAAGTGAGTCGCGACCCACAGTTTGAAAACCCCTGCTCTAGTGCACCATACTGACTCTCATTTACTTTTATTCTGTTGATCTGTGTGGTCATTCATTCCCAAGAGATCCTGTACCTCGCTGGATGCACAATGAAGGATTTCTGAAGAAATCTTTAGAAAATGTAGGGTCAAGATGTATTATAGTGCTTGGCATGGCTTCAGAAAATTACAAAGGTTGTCCAGATCCACAAGGAAAAGCAAAAAAGGCCACCTGTCTTGTGGGCATGTTGAAACAGAAGTGTCTATGTGTCTTACAGCTGTAGCTCTTGTTTTTTGCGCTTAAAGTCTTTGACAGGTGAGCATGGCACGCACGTATCATTTTATACTGTACTCTGCGGGTTTCATAACCCAGCCTGACCCTGTTCAAGTGCTTTTATAATGAGCCTTAGACATGGAATAAGAACCCTTGCCTTCTGTTCTCCCTCCAGAACTTTTCCCCAGCTTCCTCTGTGAGGTTTTCCATTACACTGTAACTATTTTAAATAGGAAATAACTAAACATCTTCTTGTCCTTACTTGCCTTTCTTATCTCACTCTTCCTCTTAATATCTAAATATGTGACATTCATATGCTTGTAAAGGAATACTTCACCTAAAAATGAAAGTTTTCTAAAAGATTTTTCTCATCAGAGCAGATCTGGAGAAATTTAGCATTGCATCACTTGCTCACCAATGGATTATTTGCAGCGAATAGGTGCCGTCGTCAGAATGAGAGTTCAAACAGAGTTCAAAACATCACAATAATCCACAAGTAATTCACGTGACTCTAGTCCATCAATTATCGTCTTGTGAAACGATAAACTGCATTTTTTGTAATAAACAAATTAGGGCTGTAGCAATCTAATATTTTAGTAATCGAGTGTTCTACCGAAAATTCCATTGATTAATCGAGTAATCGTATAAGAATAACTTTTCTTTATTAAAGAGCCATACTAAATATACAAGAGAAAATAAGACAGGTCTCTTAAAATGAACAAGTAATTTATTTCCTTTTTAGAAAAATGTAATTTTTTATTGCTGAAATTGCATATATTAATAACTGTGAAAACTAACCCCATTTAGTGCATTTAATTGCCATATTACATTCAAAAGGCACATACAAATATCTAAAAATATAAAAATCTATTTTAAATTACTTTAAAGGCGACATATCATGAAAATCTGACTTTTCCAGGTTTTAAGTGCTATAATCAGGTCCCCAGTGCATCCACCAACCAAGGAAACGTGAAAAAGGTTAACCCAGTAAATTTGTTTTAGTAAGCCTTTTTCTGCAAGCTTCTGAAAAAACGAGCGCGTCTGATTTTGCTCCCTTGGTGACGTGGCAAAGGGATCTCATTATAATACTACCGCCCCTTAATCTGTAAGTTTCTACCCGCTGCGCCGTCATTTTGATTTTGCAAGCGACAACAGTGCACAGTTCTACTGACATGGTGAAAGTTTGAGCAAAACATGCAAACTGTTCTGTCTTTGGCTGCACAGACGAGCACAGAACACTATTTAGTCCCAGCCTCAGAGAGCAGTGGATTTATAGATTTATTTACTGTTTGCTGCTGCCACACAGATCTAAAATAATCATGCAATTTATTTCCCAGCTGTTTACCTTCACAGACATAACTGACTGTTTTTGTAACTCGTGTGTTTTTAACATAAACTTGTGTGTGAATGAGAACTTAGTTTACTCACATGCTGTGACAGCTGCTTTCTGTCCATGTGCTCCGGATTTGTGCACTCAGAAAACCGTATATCAGAAGTTTAAACTAATATGGTTTAAAATGAATGATTTCAGCGCAATAAACATGATAATCTGAACCAAAACAGATGTTTTTAGCAGGTGCGAGCTGAAATGGTGCAGCTCTATTCTGGAAAGGTGGCGGGAGCAGCAGCTCATTTGGATTTAAAGAAAAAGGCACGAAAATCAGAGTGTTTCTGCTTCCACTCAAAATAGGCATTTTCAAAATTATATAATAAATGATCTGTGGGGTATTTTGAGCTGAAACTTCACAGACACATTCTGGGGACACCAGAGACTTATATTACATATTGTAAAAAGGGGCATAATATGTCTCCTTTAAAAAAGGTAAACATAGTAGGCCTACAACCTAAAACTAAGACATAAATAAAAATAATAGTAATAAATAAAAATAAAACCTAAACATTGTGCAACTTAACTTTCAAGATTCAGCCTAACTACAGCTCGGGCATGACATAAGCCTTTACTGTCTTCTTAGAAGGCTTTGTGGCTTTTGTAAGAGGCAAAAAATAGTGGACAGGAAACTAACGTGGAACATAAACAAGAGTCCATACATATAACATTTATTAACACATTTTTCAGCAACATCAATTTAAAGTTATTTGGATAATAAACCTTCTTAAATGTCTCTCTGCATACCGGTGTGTGTGTAATCCTTTAAAGGAGCATGTTTGCAAACACAGTGCTCCGTATGTACTTACAGTAAATGGTAGGGATGCACCGAAATGAAAATTCTGGGCCGGAACCGAGAATTCTTGATGTGCTTGGTCGAAAACCGAAACTGAAAATTCTTTGTAATAATTATTTATTTTATTAAATAATATAAAGTAATTTTGTAAGACTTTTTAATTTAACTTAATTTTAATGACACAGAATTTTAAAAAACACAAGCCAATAAAATAACCACACTTTTATTGAAAGAAAATGGAACAGAAAATATATTAATATTAAATATCAATGTATTATTTATTTTTATTCAGTTCTATGCAGCAGAATCAGACATAACTGTTGTTGTTGTTGTTTTTGACTAATCATCCAAATAATGTATAGTCCTGCAAACAGGGTTTTTTACTTTCTCAAAATGCAGCGGAGGTGGTAGGATCCTGATCATGTGCACACAATGTACCCTCGCTTCAACTGGCTGAAACAAACACTTTTATATGCAACATATTTTAGGTGTTATAATAATCAGTGTTGGTAACAAGTAACACGAGTTACGTAATAATATTACTTTTTTCAAGTAGCTAGTAAAGTAACGCATTACCTTTTAATTTACAAGAAAATATCTGAGTTACTTTTTCAAAAAAGTAACGCCAATGACTTTTTTCCCATTTATTGACTGACAGTGGGCTGTGTGAACATGCTGTTACTGTAGTTCTAGACTAAATGTGAATGAGCATTAATTCATCCCACTCACAAAAAAACAGATTTAGTATTGTATAAAAACAGACTGTATAAAAACAGTCACACAGACTGACGCAAACCTGCAATAATTAAATGTTAACACAAATGTATCTAAACCCATTTTATTAACCAATGTCTTTGCTGCTGACCTCTGATGATCCAGTTCAACCATACTAATAAGCAAAAATAACTTTAGATAAACTAACAATTGTGCTTCATTGTTTTTTATTGCTGAAGAGTGTTGAACTTTCTTCTCCTACGTTCTACTTTACAGACGTGAATTTACTTTTCCTTCAGCCTGAGGTTTATTCATTACACTTTTTGGTGTGAAAGGGCTTTTACATTTGCAATAATTAAAACTTCTTGTATTAATATTTAAAAAGTGTAAATGTAACGCATTACTTTCCATAAAAAGTAGCTAAGTAACGTAATTAGTTACTTTTTTAGGGAGTAACGCAATATTGTAATGCATTACTTTTAAAAGTAACTTTCCCCAACACTGATAATAATTATAGCTATGATTAAAGAAAATGACAATTATAAAGTTATGTTTAGTTTCTATCACCTAATGTTTTATAGTTATTTATTCTTAAAATAGCCTTATGAAATGTTTTCTTTTTCCTCAGAAATTCTGTGTTGTGTAAAAACGCGTGTCTCTGCCATTCATTCATACAGAGATATGATCGCGTAATATGAGTTAATGCTCATTAGATCGCGTAAATCAGTGGGAAATTAATAGAAAGGATGATTCTGTTTTAATAAATATCAAGTAAACATGTATACAAATATAAAAACCCTGGCAAAGCTATATTATCAGCGCATGTGAGCAGAGCATAGCGGGGAGCAGATCAGTGAAGGAGATTTAACCAGCGTTGCCCATCCAGTACAGCTGTACTAAAGCATGCCACAGCACAGTAGCGCTACTGCAAACAGGAACAAGTATACTACTGTCAGGGAACTGTCGTGTGTGTGTCATGTGTTCCTGCCCCTTGTGTCCATATTTGGTTTGTTTCCTGTCATATCATTAGTTTAATTCTTGTCCAGCCTTGTTTGTCTCATTAGCTATGATTTACCTGTGTATATTAGTCCTGTCTGTTGAGTTACAATTTGTCTGGTCTACTCGTTAACCCCGGTGTGTGATGTCCTTGTCTGCCTTGCCTTGTCCTGCCCTGTCCTGATCTTCAGTAAAGACTATTATTTGAGTTTATATCCTCGTCTGCGTGTTCCTGGTTCCTCCCTCGTGTGTGCACCGTGACAGAAGACCAGACCCAAACAGTAAGCGGCGCCCCTTCACCTCATTTTGTTTTCCGTTTTTTAAAAGTCTTTTGTTTGTTCCTGTTTGTCTGTCCCTCGCGGCATGGAAGTCGCCGCTCGTCATCCTGCCTTAGCCCGCGTCAAGTGGGCGTGGGAGTTTGGTGGGATCACCGCGAGTGCCGCGAGTCCGCTGGCCGCGAGCCCTGAAGTCAAGCCCGCGGGATCGCCGCTGAGTCAAGCCCGCCGATCGCGGGAGATGTCCGCCGCTGCCCGCGGCTATCCCAACCTCGCCGCTCACACCGAGCCCGCCGTTCGCGGGAGTTCACGCCGCCGTCCGCGGCACACCGAGCCCGCCGTTCGCGGGAGTTCACGCCGCCGTCCGCGGCACACCGAGCCCGCCGTTCGCGGGAGTTCACGCCGCCACCTGCGGTTCACCCAAGTCCGCCGTCCGTGGGGAAAGCCAACCCACCGTCGGCGGCTTCACCGTGCCCGCCGTTCGCGGGAGATCAACGCTGCCGTCCGCGGGGAAAGCCAACCCGCCGTCGGCGGCTCCCCCTGTTCACGCCGCCGTCCGCGGCTCCCCTGTGCACGCCGCCGGTCCGCCTCTGACTCAATGCCCGCCGGTCCGCCTCTGACTCAATGCCCGCCGGTCCGCCGCTGACTCAAGCCCACCGGATTGCCGCTGACTCAAGCCCACCGGATTGCCGCTGACTCAAGCCTGCCGGTCGCCGATACCCTCTCCGTGGATCAAGTCCACATGTCACGGCCAGGAGAGCCGTGTTTGTGTTCGTTGTGCCCACAGGAACATTTGAAACACCTTGTCATGCCATGTCTTGTCTTGTCCATGGAGACTCGTCTGGGGCAGGCGGCTCCTTGAATTGTGGCCATGGAGGCCAGTCGCAGCCGCTTGCCCCCCCTGTCGCAGAAGTGGAGGAGGTTGCTGAGGGACCCTGTGAGGGCCCCTGACTCCTCGTCAAGCCCAGAGGAAGACTCAGCTTCCTAGCCAGCCCAGGAGGGCTTCTGGTTCCTGTGGGATGTCCTGTCGTGTTTGTCTGACCCTGGAGGGTTTCATGTCGTGTCTTGTACTGTTTTGTTTGTCTAGCCCCGGAGGGCTCCTGATACCCCCTGGATTCCCCATGGAAATTTTGGGGGGGGGTAGTAGAGCTCTGGGTGGAGTGGGTGGGCCGAAGAAGGATGCCATGGCCACAGTTACCACCTGCCATGGCCTCCTGAGCTCCCTGCTCCGCCATGGGTCCTGTCTGTCTGTTCCGCTCTGGAGGTCCCCGTCCTGTGGTCCGTGTCTGTCCTGAGAGGCCTCCAGAGCGCCCACCCCCCCTCCCTGATGGAACTGTTAAGGCTCGGGACGAGCCTTTCGGGAGGGGGGAGTTATGTCAGGGAACTGTCGTGTGTGTGTCATGTGTTCCTGCCCCTTGTGTCCATATTTGGTTTGTTTCCTGTCATATCATTAGTTTAATTCTTGTCCAGCCTTGTTTGTCTCATTAGCTATGATTTACCTGTGTATATTAGTCCTGTCTGTTGAGTTACAATTTGTCTGGTCTACTCGTTAACCCCGGTGTGTGATGTCCTTGTCTGCCTTGCCTTGTCCTGCCCTGTCCTGATCTTCAGTAAAGACTATTATTTGAGTTTATATCCTCGTCTGCGTGTTCCTGGTTCCTCCCTCGTGTGTGCACCGTGACAACTACATAGACATTTCTTGTCGGCGTGTTATTTGAGCGAATTTAGCTTTTCCGGGGAGTATGAGCAGTAAATGAGAAGAATGCATATTCATAGAGCGGAATATTGAACAGAGCATTACACCCAAAAAACCTTATGCAACATTGATAGGAACACTGAGATAAAAAACTAAAAAATTCAACCATCACCTCATTTCAAAATTGTTAATTTTTGCAAAATATAACATCAAATTTTTATATTAATGCTACGAGTATTACAACATAATTATTGTACATTTTTTGTAACATTTGAATTTTTAATTTAGTGCAATATTTTGTCATCGCAACATTTTATTGTCATTATACGGAAGCGTATTGCATTCACTTGAGAAAAAAAAATCTACTCTGTTTTTCTGAATTAACGAGTTAATTATCTCAGAATTCCGAGATAATTTTTCATAAAAAAAAGTTTTTGCTCTGTTTTTCTGAATTAACGAGTTAATTATCTCAGAATTACGAGATAATTTTTAATTAAAAAAAGTTTTTGCTCTGTTTTTCAACTGTTGCTTTCAAACAGAGCAAAAACTTTTCTCGTAATTCTGAGATAATTAACTCGTTAATTCAGAAAAACAGAGTAGATTTTTTTTTCCTCAAGTGAATGCAATACGCTTCCGTATCATTTTCACTAGCAACTGCAATTTTTATTTATATTGTATACCTAAGTTCACTGTTATCCGACCGGTCACTATTGTGACCGTCAACACGCTTACTCATTCTATGTCCACACTCAACAAAACTAAATATATGCAAATGCCTATATTAATACTAGACACCCAAAAGATCATGTATACCTAAAATCTTTGTCATATGTTTATGTTAACATACTTTACTAGCCTTTTGTTTTGGAGCTTTGATGCAGCCATCATTATCTCAAGGTGCAAACAGGAAATAAACTGCTTTGGTCATGTGACAATTTGCACTAATCAAATTTAATTGAGACCCTTTATTTTTTCCATATTTGCAGGAAGTGCACTAAAACAGCAGTCAGTAAGGTTTTTATAGCTTTATAAATGAAAACCTTTTTTACGGTCACTATTGATAGTTTTCAGTCATGTGACCGTCTCGAAGACTTGGAGGGCAAAACATCCACAGAGCTGCTGCACAAGCGTGTCAATTTTTAATCTGTTTCCCAGCCGCAAATATTTAGATCACCTCTCAAAAGTATAAACAAAGGTATTTCTGAACAAAATGAAAGTTTTGGTTATTTGCAATCCATATTAAGCGGAAATATTTCAGTCATAAACAGTGCGTCAAAACGTTGTAAAAACACTTAAAAGTGCCTTAATATATTTAAAACAGTAATATTAAAAGATCAAATTCAGTAATCACCACATTAATGATGCACAGTTTACACAGGCAAGCAGATGAGGCCAGGAATATGAACGCAATCCTTTTAACGGTTCAGTGTTTTCCTTCTAATGGTTTTCTATGGGAAGCCATTTAATGTGAAACTTTGCACATTGCGTTTATATTCTGGCTTCATCTTCTTGCCTGTACAAAATATATATCATCAATAAGGTGTCCACTGAATCTCGCCTTTTAATACCTGCGTTTTACATTATTACTTGATGCAATCTGTGTAAAAATAGCTGGCGGTCAGTGCAGCTAAGCTTCGTTTTGCCCGCCAGGTGGGCATTCCTATGACGGTGTGACGTCATGTGAAAACTATCAATTGTGACCGGTGGGATTAAATGGGTTAAAGTTAAAATGCTTTATGATGATAGATTTGTTTCTTACAAACATGTTAATTTATGGACTGGAGTCGTGTTGTGGATTATTGTGATGTTTTTTATCAGCAGTTTGGACTCTCATTCTGACGGCACCCATTTACTGCATATGATCCATTGGTGAGCAAAGTGATCTAATGCAAAATGTTGTCAAATCTGTTCTGAAACGAGATTTGAAGAAACAAGATAATCTGCATCTTGGATGGCCTGAGGGTGAATACATTTTTGAGCGAACATTTTGGGTGAACTGTTCTTTAAATACGAGTATCAGAGTTCTGATAGTCCTGGAAAACCTGGAATTATCAGGAAATTTTAGACAATCTCTATCATGTAGGTTTCCAAAAATTATATTTTTTTTTTGTGAAGCGCAGATCTGAAAGCCTCCATCAGCTACAATCATGGACATTTTTGTGTCAAAAGGTGTGGGAACCCTGGTGCATGATCTTAAATGTGGTAAGGTGTATGAGCACAGCTGAATGGCATTTTAGCTTTCTTTCTATTCTTACTTCACCTAGACATTATTCACGTCATGTGCACGTACTCACATCAGACTAGATTGCTGTGTTTCCCTCTGTCACTGACACAAACACACACACACAGTACACTATTAATCAAACACAGGCTCATTACTCATTAGGTTCTCATTATCAGTTTTCATAGTTGTCATATTTTGATATTTAAGACAGAGCGAGTTGGAGCTTGCAAAAAATGCTGTGTACACAATATATTATCTTTCATTATATGTAGTTCTGTATTGTAGATCTGCAATTATTGTTCTGGCAGCATTTACGTATTTAGCTTTGTCTAAAACCACATCAATATTCTGCATAATTATCTCTTTATAATGCTTAAATATGCAGAGATGAGTTATATAAAGGTAAATAAATAAATATGAATTCAAACAGGAGTTTTTATTATGACCAAAGGCATTACAAAAAAATAACCTTTTGTTAGAGGATTATAGTGAAGTTCACACATTAAGTGGCTTAAGTGATTTTAAAAATATGCATGTTACACACAGGTTGGTTTCTTCACATATGTGAACACAAAAATACCATTTATACCTGCTGACATCGTGCGTTATTTCACGAAACATTCATCTACAGAGCAGCGCTATGACCTTGAATGTGCTTCGTCTCTGGTTGAATTATAGTGGGGATAAAAGTCTAAAGAAAAGAGAAGAAAGCTCAGAGAAGAAAGGTTGTGCTCAGGTAGGTCAGGGTAATTGTGTTTATCATTTCATAGACTCTAGCTTTATCCTCTGAATAAAGCTAAGAAAAGGGAATAGCTGAAAAGAGTAAAGTGAGTGCTGTTTCAACATGACAGACTGAAACAGATTTTAGGTTTTTGGATCATTTTTAAAAGCCACCGTGATGAACAGCAGAGAATATTGGGTTATGATCGCTCTAATGTCATGCTGAGAAGTGCCGGGAATAATGTTTGGCATTTGCTGAAAAGGATGGGGAAAAAACAGCTTCCCCCCTTCTAATTTTTTTATTTGCTGTTGGAGATATCTGGCAAAATCCAAGTGAAATGTTATGCTTCTCTTTCAACAGGAAAATCTGATTAATGGGGGTCCTTACATTTATGGCCCTCACGTTTCATCCAGAGTCTTAGGGCTGGGAGGGGGAAAGACACAGACTGAATGTTTAAATGGTCTGGTTGTCTAAAAAGCTGTAGGCGATGAGGGGAAAATGTATGCCTCATTGAAGCTGTTCACCACTCATGCCTTTGATACAATAATTTCTTATTCTTTTAAAGGTGAGTCTCTTGAAACTTGGCAAGAATATGTCAAGATCACATTTCACTCCAAAAAGAAAAATAAGAATATTTTGCATAAAGAAAATTAATCTTAGTTTTAGCACCATAAAGATTAGTTTTTATTAAGCAAAGTTATTATAATTAAGCACATATTTCCCAAAACTATCATTACCATATTACAAAGCAAATATTTATGGCTTAGCATATTTAATATATTTTACACTAATTATAGATCATGTAAGTTTTATGCTGCTTTTAAATAAAAATTGTATTAGTATTAGTATTAATATTTGTGTGTGTGTGTGTGTGTGTATATATAAAATTCAAGAAATCTTATTGATCCTGAAAATAGACTTGTTATTTTATGCTAAATACATTTTTCACTTTTAGTTTTGGGGTAAAATGTGAGCTGGACATGTTTTTGTGAGATTCAACCTTCCACTTTCATTATTCTGATGGGAAATCAACTGGAAAAACACAAAAATTACACTTTAAATATATGTGTAGCAAATGGATCTGTATGCAGATATTTGCTACCAGTAACATGGAATGAAGGGCTATCTGGACTAATTAGATGACTCAGTCAGCGGTCTCTACAGCGGCTGTAAACAGTGACTGTTTAACATGAGAAAGTGAGCAAATGGATTGGTCGACATAACAGAACTTTTAACACAGCAGACCATGCATAAGATTAATCTGAGAGGGCAGAGGCTAGAAGAGAGCGCATTGTTTTACAGAGCGATGTGTTTTCTGTTGTCACAGTGTAATCAAAGGCTTCACACTCCCTGGGAATCCTGCTTTTTGAAGTTGATGTGATTCATTCTTTGTCTTTTCTTTTCACACTGTACCTTTGTCAGTCTTGATTCTTGTTTCCTCTCTTATTTGCTCACTGGTTCTCAGCTTGTCGTTAACACGAGTTTAGCATTTTTATTCACATAATACAACCGAGGTCTTGAACCCTAATCAAACACACCTGAACCAGCTAATCACACTCTTCAGGATCACTTGAAAAATCACAGGCCAGGTGAGCTGAAATAGGTTGGAAATAAACTTTACAGAACAGAGGAGCAGGTGTAGGTAATACATTTTTCGATTTCGATTTTGCCACAATAGACATAACAAACTGTGCTATCATATTGACATCAATCTGTGCTCGTAGAAATGAGATTATTAACAAGCCCTCTTTCTCTCACTCTGTTTTGCACAGGCAACGTGTTTGTTGTCAGTTTGGCCTTCGCTGACCTGGTGGTGGCTTTCTATCCCTACCCGCTGGTCTTGTACGCGATCTTCCATGACGGCTGGTCTCTGGGGGAAACCCAGTGTAAAGTCAGCGGATTCCTAATGGGCCTGAGTGTGATCGGCTCGGTTTTCAACATCACTGGCATCGCCATCAACCGTTACTGCTACATCTGTCACAGTTTTGCCTACGGACGTCTCTACAGCTTCCGTAACACACTGCTGTTAGTGGCCCTGATCTGGGCGCTCACTGTGCTCGCCATTCTTCCCAACTTCTTTGTGGGTTCACTGAGTTACGACCCGCGCGTTTACTCCTGCACCTTCACACAGACTGCCAGCAGCTCCTACACTGTGGTGGTGGTGGTGGTTCACTTCCTGGTGCCCATCGCGGTGGTGACCTTCTGCTACCTGAGGATTTGGGTTCTGGTGATACAGGTGAGAAGGAAGGTAAAGAGCGAGGAACGCTCAAGGGTGAGGCCCAGCGACCTGCGCAACTTCGTCACCATGTTTGTGGTGTTCGTTTTATTTGCAATCTGCTGGGCTCCACTCAATCTAATCGGTCTCGTGGTGGCCATCAACCCAGAGGCCATGGCTCCACGTATTCCAGAGTGGCTCTTTGTGGTCAGCTACTTTATGGCCTATTTCAACAGTTGCCTCAACGCCATCATTTACGGACTCCTCAATCGGAACTTCCGAAAGGAGTATGTGCGGATCATGACGTCAGTGTGGATTCCTAGGAGGTTTGTGACTGAGACCTCCAGGGCTGCCACAGATGGGATGAGGAGCAAACCCTCACCAGCCATCAATAACAATGAGTGACTTTTGTTTCCAATCACTGTTCAGGAGGAAAAGTCATGGGTGCATGAAGCAAATTCATATGCTTTGAAATGTGAACTCTTTTTTTTAATGCTACAAAACCATTGTGTACAACTCAGGGTGCTTATTTTATTTTCAACCTAGGCTCATTGGAAATTTGTGAGTGCCTAAATTTCTGCAAAACCTGAAACGTGTTGCTTTGGGTACATTTCACTGAATTTTTCAGGTGACACATCTACAAACAGCGCTATAAGCCATTTAATATTTTTTTCTCCATTGGAGATGCAGTTTTTAAAAATGACATTCCTGTGTGTATGAAATAGTTGCAAAATGATATTGCATTGCTTGTAGCATGTTTCACAGCAGTTTCTAAGCAAAATATCCAGTGTCTAGCAAGTTAAATTTTCTCTGAAACAGCTGAACATGAATTAGCTAATGCTTTATTACATTGTTTGTAACACAGCAAATCAGAAATGAAATGTCGGGTTAGTGGCGCAAAAATGCTCCATTGCGTTTGAAATTAATTTACCACCTACACTAAACCCTACCGACAGTGTTAAGACAAGCAAATGTCAGGTGAAATCATTTGCTGAAGCAACCATGCCATTTTAGCTTAAAAGCTTTGAGCTCTTTTGTGGAGTGTCGTGACTCGTACCAGCATTTCAATGCAATGCTGTACCTACCGAGAATGTTTACTATGTCAGAAAAACCATTCAAATTGAGCAAATTATGTGATGCAAATGTTAAAACATATTAGTTTACAAATCATGCAGTATGATAAGTGTTTTGAGGCCATTGCATAGTATTGTGGAAGGAACCGTGCAAAAACAAGCCTTTTATTCATCAATAATCTGCCCCATAATCACAATTTGTGTGAAAAGAAAAGAAAGTTATTGTTTTACTGTCTCTAGTGTTCATTTCACCTGGAATGGACAGCGAATTGTATTATGTATATAGATGTGTTAATGCAATATGTAGGCAGTTCCAGTGAGCCTTGGTTGTATATTTTTGATGTTGTGATCCATTTCAGAACATTATTATTATTATCATTAAGAAAAATTTGAAATATTTAACTCACAATTTATATTGAAAATTAAACAAAGTAAATTTTAAATCCATGTATTTATGGACTGTTTATGATCCATGACTATTTATTGAAGACATTTTGTACAGTTTTGTGGGTCTGTTGTATATATGTTGTATAAATCAGTATGCATCTCATATTTTAGTCATTTTCAATTCAGAACTTCTGCCTTACACTTGAACTTTCACATGAAATATGAAAAAATGCCAAATGTTAAAGCATTGACAGTAGGTATCTGATATACCAAATCAGTTTATCATATCGAACCAAATGAGATTCTGAGAGCATCCTAATTTAAATGTAACGTCAACAGAGCTTTAATGAGCAGAGAGCTTCCAGCACAACAAGATAAAGCACAAACTTAAAAAAAAGCACTTCATGTGTTTTCCGCAAAGAGAAATTTAGCTTTTTCAAAGTGAATGGTGACAATGTGCGGTCAGTCAGTCAGCGGTTTCAATCTGTGTTCACCTCTTATCTTTCAAACATTAAATGTCATTCATGACTTTGGGGTAATGACTTTGCCAGGAAATATGCATGACTCTGAAACCATATATTTTCTTCAACAAATTACCTGCTAGTAAAACGCAGCAGGAATTCCGATTAAGATAAAGGTTACTGGTAAAAGGGGAAAGTATTAATGAGACATGGTTCGAATGTATTATTATCTGTGCTTGTTTTCACTTGATTTGACAATGTGCGATTTAATCCTCCCGCCATAATGAGACGTTCCATGCAGCGTGATTGTACTGCGTGAGAACATGCTTCACCATTGACCTGAATAAAAGAAAAGAACCAAACTGATGAAAGCCAAGTCTATTGGTGATTGTGTAACCTCTCTCTGGTATGAATGGGCTGCAGAGGGATTACATGGAGAGATTGGGATGAGCTTGCTCCTTATGGCCACATTTGCACAGGGAATTATGGGGGATGTGTGGCTGGCGCCCCAGCAGATGGTGGAGTGAGGTAGTTGATAACATAAACACTTGGCCAAGTTGAGAGCGATCTTGTCGTCAATTTGCTGAATGCATTATCAAGAAGGGTTGCAGGGAGGGAATCTGGTTGAAAACCACAGCAGAAATTTAATGGCAGTTGTACCAGACAAGGCTTTGGAATATAGAAGATTATTTGTGAGGAAAATAAATATGTCATGGACAATTTCAAGCTACTTTGCAACAAACTACTCGTGATTTAATGTAGTTCACTCACATCTTAATTAGAGTGACAGCGTCAAGCCTCCACATAAATTTATATTAAATTTATATACATTTAAATACAAAACCATAATTTACAGAAAGGATATATACTCTAAATTTAAAACACCCATGGTATAGGCTACTATGGGAAATTAATGCTTTTATTCAACAAGGCAATTGATCAAAAGTCACAGTAACGACATTATATTACAAATAATAATTTAAAACATAATATTACGCAAGTTTTCAAAAATTTCAAATAAATGCTGTTCTTTTTAACATTCTATTGATTTGTATTCAAATGCACCACAGTTTACAAAATATTAAGCAACACTGTTTTCAGCATTGATAATAATACATTTATTTTTAAAAATCAGTATAATAATATAATTTCTGAATGAGTAATGCCTGCTAAAAAAAAAATCAGGTTTGCCA
Source organism: Barbus barbus (assembly GCF_936440315.1). Classification (NCBI taxonomy): domain Eukaryota; kingdom Metazoa; phylum Chordata; class Actinopteri; order Cypriniformes; family Cyprinidae; genus Barbus; species Barbus barbus. The sequence goes on from NC_136723.1 coordinate 12,556,803, forward strand.
TCACAGGAATAAATCAAATTTTAACACACACTAAAATGGAAAACTGTTATTTTAAAGGTAGCGACTATTTGTGTAAATAGCATGTTTTTTAGCGATGGATGCTATTTACACTATGTTAAAATAGCATGATTTTCTACTATTTATACTACTTATTGAAAATAGTGGCAATTATCTGCACCTCAGTATTGTAGTACATTATAAAACAGTATGCAATAAAGTATAAATTATAGTTTTAATTCCAATTATTAAATGGATGCCACCTTATTGGGACAATAAAGCCCTCCCTACACCTATCCTATTCTAACCCTACCCGATACTTTTATTTTCAACTTTTTGATTATTTCCTTCATTTTTATTGAAAATAAATGCCTTTCGTATATGAGATTTGAAAAGGAAGAAAAAAAGTTTGTAAAAGGCGGGCTCGAACTCGTGTCGATCGCGTCAAAGAGCATGCGTTTTACCTTCTACGGCTACGCCACTGAAACTGATGTTAACTGGAGTCGTTTTTTAGAGTTGACTAGCATAATCACAAATTGGTGGGTGGAGTTAGCCTTTGCCAAAAAGGCGGGCTATTTGCACTTAGTGTAAATAGACACTTCTTATCTTAAATTGTAATAATTTTCACAATATTATCGTTTTAATGTAGTTTTGAGCAGATAAATGTAACCTAGGTGAGCAGGCATACTGTATGAGATTTCTTTCAAAAACATTAAAAGATCTTAATGACGGTACTGTAAAAATTATATCTACGTAGAATTTAGATGCATTATACCACTACTTGTTGAGGGGGAAAAAAGCTTGTCATTTAAAAGTGGTGAAAGTTGGCAGAGCACAAAAATACAGCACTACAAAGTGTGTGGGTCACTTCTTGGATCAGAACTAGTACCTTTGAGAATGAAGTTCAGGTTTGATGTTCCAGCCGTGAGTCAGTCGGAGTGCCGTGTCTGTGCTGAGAGACTCTGAGATTGAGTTCCCTTCACCCTGCCTTACAACACTCTTGCTTTACACAGCAACTTGACAAACCAGTCAAAGATATCTAAAAGCAGCTAACGCACAAACACACACAATTAATTTTCTACATCCTAAAGATAAAAATACAACTATTCTGCACCCCAAAAAATAAATTAATTAATTAAATACTCATCTTGATTGGGTGTGTTGATTCATAAATCATGTATCAATACACAGATATGAAGCTTTGAGTCATATGATAGTATAACGCAACCATGTGCTGCTTTCCCTTTTTTTGTGCACTATCATCTTGCACTTTGGTTTATCACATGTATTATGTTATATTCAATAAATTCAGATGATGGATCTTGGACTGAACACAACAACAGCCTACAATTATAGCATATTTCGCACAGATATAAGAGATTTGGTGTATTGAATGCAACATACAGACAGCTATTCTGCCAGTACACACACACACATACAAAATCATAATGAAAGTAAATATTGTAACAAGTCATTTTTAAACTTCAAATTAAACCATATAGCACAGCGTGAAGTGAGAGAACTAAGCGGTTCCCTCAGCAGATGAAACTGCCCTGTGGGAAAATGATCATACTACAAGGCCTTCTAATTTACCTTTGCTCTTGCTTTCATCTCTCAAACACACTCACGAACACTTACACTCATACAGATACCTTATTTAAAAACATTTATGCAGCACACTTTAAGGCCCCTGAGACTGGTAAACATTCACACATGCACACATATACTTGCTTAAAGAAACACTTTGCATGTAAATCAATGAATGTACACACAAAGACTGAGTGTATACATGCACACTTCTAAAATGCATGGGATTGAGCAAAAGCAATCGCAGGTTCAACTATGGGTCGGTGAGTTATTGCAATCTGTTTGAGCTCAATTCCTATTGTAGCTCTTAGAAAAGACCTCATCCCTTTGAATGCTCCCTGTGTGCTGTAAATTGATTATTTATGGAAGAGGTTAAATACATTTTTTTTTTGTATTCAACATGTTTACACTGCAGCGTAACACAGCTTCATATTTATACTGCTAATTTTCATTCAGCAGTCGCTTTCATTACAACAATGCAGTCAGTGTACTTCACTTAAACACAAACCTGCTTGTGTGCACTTTTCTAAAAACACTTTAAAAAGAGGCCATAGTTAATTATGACACGCATATCACAAACATTTTGTGCTTCCCTTTTCCATTCTTATGAAGCCAGAAAAACTGTATGCACATTCATGTACATTTGCATGATTTCATTATTCTTCAAAAAGTCAAGTATATCTCATAATGTAGTCAAAACAGTTCAGGGATGAATTGGGACTAAAAACAAACCTGGGACCTTGACCAGCCCATCAGAACCCTCAGCATGGAGAATCCCCCACCATCATACACATATAATACAAATAATAATCTCCTCTGCTTAAAATTGCCTATACAGCATACTTTTTGCAAGCACATTTCTGCATATCTCAAAAGTGTGTAGAATACAAGCAAGCTTGCACAGTGTCTGTTATCGATAATAATAATAATAATATATAACCAATAAATATATGAAAAATAATATATTAACAAACATTTTATTATTACAATTATTATTTGAAGTAAAAGTAGTAGTAGTAGTAGTAGTATACAAAATAATATTTTAATGGTAATATATGTTTGTAAAATGTAATACACTTTGATGAATAGAAAATTTGCCAACACTTTAGTATAGGGACCAAATCTCACTATTAACCAGTTGCTTCTTAGCGTGCCTATTATTAACATATTGGCTGTTTATTAGTATTTATAAAGCGCATATTCTGCATGACCATATTTTACATCCCTAATCCTACCCAGTACCTAAACTTAACAACTACCTTACTAACTGTTAATAAGCAGCAAATTAGGTGTTTATTGAGGCAAAAGTCATAGTTAATGTTTTTTTAATATCGATAATTGGACCTTAAAATGAAGTGTGACAGAAAACTCTAATATAAATAGAAATCTTCTGTAACATTATACATTTCTAAATAAATTAAAACATCTATAAATGTCGAATTTGATCAGTTTAATGTGTCCTTGCTGAATAAAGGTATTTTTAAAGGAAAATTACCAAAAATCCAAGTTCCATTTTATCATATAAAAACTCTATTTTAAAGGTAGATTTAACTACTGATTGTTGTTGACAATACATACATATTTAAATAGAGTAAATTTTAAGGCAATTTAGCATGAGCATCTTAATATTAGAAATATTAAACATCAAGAATTTATAATGTAAAGTTTGGTGATCAGGGTCCAAACAAACAGGCTGACGTTGCACTTGAATAATTAGCAGTTTTGGTCACAGCATGTGTTATGATGACATAAATATTAGTTATTCGTAATTAAAAGTAGTTTTAGGTCTATGTAGTGTTTGTGTTTACATTTTATTGTAAGTTGCATGCTTCAAGTCACCATTAGGGTTATTAGTGTTTTGATTAGTACACAACTTATTTTGATGTATAGAAATGACTATAAATACCTTTGTCAGTTTGATAAAAAACTGGTACACAAGTTCAATCAAAAAATTAAAAAAGTTGTGTAATGTAAAAAAACAACAAAAAAAAACAATTTGTGAGTTTATAGAACTTCAGTTATTCTGTCTATTTGTCTGTCCTTATAGTACATGTCCTTGTATATTATCACAAGCTAAAATGAAAAAAAGAGCAAGTCATTAGCAATCACCACTGAGTCTTTGTACATGACACTAAACCCCAGGTCGCTACAGAAAGACTGTCCATGTAATGAGTGTGTCACTTTGGATTAAAACATCAAGTAAACAACTGCTTACAAAAATAATTTGTATTGCCTCAGGGTGACACTATGCAGTAAAGAGTTAAACAAACACAAACAGACACACTGTGTCCCACAGTGCACAAGAGGGAGTGTCATAAATGACAGGGATCAGCAACCGCTTACGACACATCATGACATCGGTTAGCTCTCGCTCTCAAACTTTAGATGTCACCTTTTATGACCTTGTCTTTCCAAAATCGCAAAGGAGGTTATTGGGCTTGTGAAAATGTGATATTGAATTGCCAACCCACAAACAGGAAATGCTGTTTGGCCACAGACAGGCTCTGATGTAAACCGCCTTCTCATGAAATGTCACATGCATGCATGAATAAGCAAAACACTCAACCATACACACACACAAAATCGCCCTGGGTTCCAGCACCACTGCCGTCAAATGTTGATCTGAATCTTGCACGACATGATAAAAGCTTCCTCCTCAGCTTCTATGCAAATCTATTTCTTGCTGTGGAATAATTTTGCACTCATGCTTCTTCAGCCTAATGACTAAAGAGGCATAATTTATGACTTAAAGGCGTGGACGTGGCACGCAAAGCTGCTGCTTGTTCTTAATGAGAGAGCTGAAGAACATTTCAGCGATCTCATGAAAAAGATCATGAGGATGTGCTTTAATTCAGCAGTTTGAAATAATGGTCTGCCTGGTTGTAGAATCAAACCCCATGAGGGGTGAGCCATTAGTTAACACTTTTGTGTCCTTAAAGAAAGCCCCTTAAACTGACAAATGAATTGTACTGTATGGGAATGTTTACACCTGGTCACTTCAGGCGTTTTCTCTGATCGGATATCTATCTGATTTGTTAAAAAAATTTCCATTTACACTTGGCCACATAAATGTGTCTAAACAGATATATAATCTGGTCTTCAATTTCCATGCTATATGCAAATTTAACGGAGTTCACGTTAACAAAAGCATCAGATAAGTGCTGCATTTATTCATTATCAGCTCATTTCAAGATCAAAGACCGCAACAGGAGAGAGCGTGGCATCAGCACTAGAAAGATAGGTTAGTCTCACTACTTTTCATGAAGATAATTGTATGTTGAGCGTCTGCGACTTACTTTCAGTTTCATTTGTGGCAGTTTGCGCATCGGCTTGCTGAAGAGATACTCAGCTACTCATCCGCAGCAATGCATGTTGCATTAGTGCTGTCATATCTGACTGTAACATGCCATATTGCCTATAAAATGCTCTCACACATTTATTATTTTAATAATTTGGGAGGAGTAAAATTTGCATATGTGGTTTCAACAACTAGATGCATTTACACCTAAAGTGGTTTGAGCGATCGTACTTAAATACATCTCAAAGTGTTTACACCTGGTCTTTTCAAGATTGGATAGCTATCTGATCAGAGAAAATGCATGAAGTGACCAGGTGTATACAGGCCCTATATGTTGCTTGGGATAAGAGCATCTAATACATGTCTGCTTACTTATAGTAGTGTCAGCTGTGTGTATATACTCGTTTTCATCACTTCTCTTCACTGATATTTTAGTATTATTTATATACTATTATAGTATATTGGTTGGCTTTAAAGTTATTTTTAATTAGCCTTTATTTTTATGATTTTATTAGCTTTTATTTTTTTACATTAATTTTTCATTTTAAGTTTTAGTCACTTTGTTGCTTTTCTGAGTTTTATTTTAGTTTTAGTACTCAAACTTAGTTTATTTCAGTTAGTTGCTAAGGCAACATTTTCTTTTTAAAATAAAATATTTTCATCTTACATTTATGTCTTATTTTTTTTTAGGTTAATTTCATTTAACAAAACATATTTTTGATAGTTTTAGTTTTAGTTTACAATAATAAAATGTCTTTGTGGCTTCTTGTGTGTTATATTTTATTTCAGCTTTATTTCAATTAACGAAAGGTTTTTAAAAATAGTTTTGCTTTTAGTTTACAATAACAATCATTTTCTTTTCAAGTGTGCAAGTTCCAAATAGGCTCAAATGTTTAAAGCACATTTATGAAGAGAATGATTTTGAACCCGTAAGATTTCACTCTGGGTGGAGCAATAAAGGTGTAGTTCACTTGAAAATGTTCAATTCTGTCATCATTTGATCATTGTTCCAAAAAATTACTTTCTTTTGTGGAACATGATATTTTGGGCAATGTCTCAGTGTTATTTTGTCTATACAATGGAATCCCCAAAATTCCTTGGTTACCAACATTCTTCAATATATCTTTTTATGTTGTACAAAAGAAAGAAAGTCATACTGGTTTGGAATGACAGTAGGCTGAGTAAATAATGACAGAATTGTCATTTTTGGGTGAACTATCCCGTTAAGTTGCAATGTCAAATTGAAAACACATTAACGGTACTAAATTATAAATTATAAAATATTATAATATTATGCATTAAGTTGTTAATTTGAGACCAGTCCATATAGCTTCTAGGCTCAATGTGTGCCTGCACGTTTGAATGTGTGTATATACAGTGCCCTCCAAAAGTATTGGAACAGTAAAGACAAAATTGCTTTGTTGGCTGTGGAGTCAAGACATTTACAAATATGATTAAAAGATGAATATGAGACAAAACTACAGAATGTCACATTTTATTATTGGGTGATTCAACACATAGATGTTTTACCAGCTAAGAAGTTCAGCACTTTTAGAGTTTCATCCCTTTATCTGATGTGAGCATAAGTATTGGAACAGTTGCCTCACAGGTCTTTCTAAGTGATCAGCTGTGTCCTGTTGCATTAATTTTTAGTTTGCAAAAAAACAAACATAAAGGTGAGCCAGAAGAGTTTTGGAACTGTGTTTATGGACCGATGAGACAAAGATGAACCTTTATCTAATTGATGGGAAAGCAAAAATGTGGAGGAAAAAAAGGGAACTGCAAATGATCCAAAGCATACAGCCTCATCTGTAAAGCATGGCGGAGGTGGTGTCGTGGCATGGGCATGCATGGCTGCCTCTGGAACAGGCCCTCTCAACTTTACTGATGACGTAATGTATGATGACAGTAGCAGAATGAATTTGGAAGGGTACAAAACCATCTTGCCTACCAATATTCAAGAAAATGCCACCAGATTAATTGGGAAGTGCTTCATATTGCATCAGGACAATGACCCAAAACACCCTGCCAGTTCAGTCAAGGAATTTGTAAGGGCAAAGAAATGGAAAGTCTTAAATTGCCCAAGTCAATCTCCAGACTTAAATCCGATTGAACATGAATTTGACCAGCTGAAGAGGAGAGTAAAGGCAGAAACTCCCCAAAACAAGCAACAATTGGAATTGGATGCATTAAAGGCTGGGAAAAGCATTTCAAAAGATGAGACCAAGAGTCTGGTGATGTCTATGGGTCACAGATTCACTGCTGTGATTGTGCGCAAGGAATCTGCAGCTAAATAATAGCTTTTAATCTTTTATATCTGCCTTATGTTCAACTGTCCCAATACTTATGCTCACATCAATGAGTGGGATGAACTCTAAAAGTGCTGTTATTTTTATTTGGTAAAACATATATGTGTTGAAACGGCTAATAATAAAATGTGACATTCTGTAGTTTTGTCTCATATTCATCTTTTAATCATATTTGCAAAAGTCTTGACTCCACAGCCAACAGAGCAATTTTGTCTTTACTGTTCCAATACTTATGGAGGGCACTGTATGTGCACACTCACAAACTATTTGAGTGAAAAAGTGTGAAACCGCAGCCCGAAATCATAAACCTCACTTCCTCCAGCGACTTTAAATCCTCTCGCAAACTGTGACCTCACGAACCCAAACAAAAACCCAGAGCTCTAACATGTCTGGAAGTCACAACACCCATAAGTGCACATGCAAAACCACAGGTGCATCAGCATGCCATCTGCACTGTAATAAAATAATAAGCACACACTTCTGAACTCAGCTGGGTTGTTCTGGAGAGAAGATGCTCGTAATGACAGAGCATTTGTTCTGGTGGTGTGGCAGGTTCCTGAAAGGCAGATGTCCTGAAGGACAGAGTAAATTACTGTGTATCTGTGCGGCCTGCCAACTGTCAGCTCAGCTCGTTGCCAATGACCTTGGAATACTATTGTTGTTCTTTTGACCAGGCTTGAGTAATTGCACTCAAAGCTTGTAAGGATGGATAGTGTGATGGGAGGGGGACTTTTGAAGACCAAAAACATAAATCAGTTTCAATCAAGATGTGTGGAGTTAAGAGTAGGTGAGAGAAGGAGGGATAAATTTGCATGTAAGCACGTATATATTTTTTCATTACAGTGCTGTCATGGTTAATAAAAAAATAAATAAAAAAATAAATACATACATTTTAATTAATTAAACTTTAAAAAAATTTTATATATTATATTATATTAATATAATATATTTGAGTGTTTTTATTGTGTTATATAGTATATCAAATTTTACCCCATTAAACATATTTACATTACATGTTAAAGCGTTGGAATGCAAACTTAAAATACAGTGTGTGCAGAATTATTAGGCAAGTTGATATTCTGGTCATATTTTTTTTCCAAGAACTTTTTACCAATTCCAAACCACATCAATCTTAATAACTATTGATTTTGTATTTAATCATTTATAAGTGATATATAATTGTACATGAAGGCTGAAAGTCAAAAACTCCTTATTTCAGGTGTGCAGAATTATTAGGCAGGTTTTCTTTTACAGATAAAATGAGCCAAAAAAGAGATTGAACTCAAGAATAAAAGTAGAAAAATTATTAAATGCCCATGAGAAGGATTCAATACTTATGCAATAATAGAATTAGCAAAGTTAAGGCATGACAATTGGGCAGCGAAATGCTCATTGGGTCAGCACGGTCAGAAAAAACAGGCGGAGAAGAAAATACACATTAACTGCAAAAGAATTAAGAATAAATGTGAAGAATTAGGTGAGAGACCATCAGGAACCATTTAGTCTCCAATGCCATCATTTTCCAGAACTGCAACCTTCCTGGAGTTTCCAGAAGTGGAATGTGTCAGGTTCTCAGAGACGTTGCTTGGGTAAAACATTCTTTAAAATGGCCCTCGCTTAATAAGAATAACATGCTGAAGTGTTGTGAAATACATGCAGGATTAATTAAAAATGAGCTCCTAAAACTTACTGCCAGATTCTGGAAGATAAATTCTTCAAACAGTGGCACAAGAGGATGTGATGCTGGTCCTTCAAGAGTCACTCTCAACTTATCTGTCCATAATGCCTACAAAAAAATCAGTCTTCATGTATTTCACAACACTTCAGCATGTTATTCTTATTCAGTGAGTGCCATTTTAAATCATTTTTTACCCGCAAATTCTCTGAGAACCTGATACATTGCACTCCAGGAAGGTTGCAGTTCTGGAAAATGATGACTAAATGGTTCCTGATGGTTTCTCACCTAATTCAGCATTAAGCATTTAAAGGGGTTTGGAGTGTTACAAGCTGTTCTTGCATACATAAGATCCGTAAAGTTGCAAAGACTAAAGTCTCAAAGAGATGTTCTTTTTAAAACTCATCCACACCTTCCTAAAACGCCTCATTTAAACACGCCCCACATATCTACGCCACTGTGTTGGAAGATTTGAATAATACCTCCCAAATGTTCCCGTAAAAAAAAGAAGGCGCAACTTTTATTCTCGCTGTATTATTGTTGCCGCCGCCATGTCGTGGAGATGCTGTGTGTTTCCAAATACGGTATAAGGGGCGTAACATTTCTGTCACACGCTTGAGGTATTCGGCCAATCACAACGCACTGGATAGCTGGCCAATCAGAGCACACACTTTTCAGAACGATGAGCTTTGTAACAATTAATGCGTTTCATTAAGGCGAGGCAGAGAGGAGCAACAATAATGTACACTATGTGGGAAATAATGTGTTTTTTTAACCTTAAACCGCGTAAACACATTGCATTACACCAAATACTCAAAATAATGTTATTCTTAGCATCGTCATATGACCCTTTTAATTTGCTTTTTTAAATGGTCTAAGACGTTTTTCAGTTCATATTGAGATCTTTTAATCATGCAAAAGTGAAGACAGTTTGAGACATTCAAGATCTCGCATGAAACTAAATAGGCACATGTGAAATTATTGAGGTCTTTTTCTCTTTAAATGTTTTCATTTGCTCTCAATTTAACCTTATTGCAGTCTAACAACTGGAACAAGAAATCACATCATTTGTGTCTCCTATATCCTGCTATATCCTATGAGGGTTGAAGAGTCCCATTTTAAGTTGCCTTCTGTTAACAAAAAAAGTACTATGGTGGTACCTTGCTGATAGTTTCAAATAGTAATAGCATACTTGATATACAGTACCATAAAATGATATTGCATGATACTCCATGCACAAAGGAAACATAGTAGGCTGCTGAAATGGAACATTCCAAAATACATTTTCGTAAGTTAGTATCCTTACTGTTCCTGACTCTATGCGTTTCTCACAAGCTATTTATTAAAACCGCACAATAAAAACGTCTTTGTGACACTCGCGTGCAGCAATCGCCCTGTCATGCCTTTGTGACATACTGCAACGGACACACATATCTCACAGTTGTTTTCTCTATCGTCTCTCTCGTTCTCCCTCTCTAAGCAAAGAGAAAGTGCAAAGCCATTAGGAGACGCAAAGACCTTGGAATATGAACGAGAGACTTCTTTAAACTGCGTTTATCTGAGACAGGCCATGATTGGAGGTCAGACGGAGGCTACGATGGAATCAAAACGGGGAAGATGATGGTCCTTTTCTCCTTCATCATACTCAAATGCCCCTGGAAGTCTCTGGCAGCTCAGAGTAATCTCCTGTTAGGTTAATGACTGAGCGAGCGCTTGCTGAACTGAAGGACACTGGGTGCTGTACCTGTGTTTTTTGAACACCTGTTCTATCATCTAAATCCTCTCTGTCATGCACAAGTTTGACAGTGTGAAACAAAAGTGAGAATTACTCTCAGTTTGGAAGAGAACCCAAATAAACATTTAATCCACAGGCTTTGTGTTTCTCAGCCACTTTGACTCATTTTAGGCTAATTTAGCATGAATTAGCTGCATTAGCACATGCCAGTCCTACCAAAGTATTTTTCCATACTTTCGTAAGTGTAAAAATGTGGCAATCATACAAAAAAGTGTATTTGTATGCATATCTCTATTCATAAATTAGAAATCTTACAAATCTTAGCAATGTGCGGCTTGGGAGCAAATGATTCTTCTGAGTCAAATCTTATTAATGAATAAGTTCACATCTGGTTCACTAAACCCATCTGAATAATTTGTTTATGAATGAAACCGCATCTGTCCCACCACAGTAAAACTATTAAAAAGTGGTTTAAAAGAAAATACTAACATTAAAAGCCTTGGCGACTAACTAAAAATCAAATAAATTAGTTTAAGTTGAATTAATAAAACTAAAAATGAAATTAAAAGAAATTAAAAGTTAAAAAGAAATAATAAAAAAAAGAAAAAGTAAACTAAAAAATAGAGGATAGAATTAATTTATTAGTTAAATAGCATAAATTATATCTAATGCAGTGAACTGAAAAATATATTTTAGAGACATTTAAGAAAGGATTGGTTTTAAGAAATATTTTATTATTATTATTAATGCATGCAAAGACATTTTCAGCTAAGAGATGTAAATGAATTGTATTACTGATTAATGTAAATGCAAATTACATTTAATAAATGTCTAGAAGCTATTATGAGCTAAATCGTGGCTGCTGTAAAAAATGCAAAATTGATTAGAAAAGAAATACTCTCTTAATATGCTTAATACCCAATTAAGTATTTCGGAATTTGGGCTGCAGGGTTTAAGCACCTATGTAAGACGTAATCAATATTTATCAAAATCATAATAAATATGCAGGCAAAGCACTGAATGTAATAGGATATTATGTGACAAGAACACTAATCTTCTTTAGAGTGGGCCTACAACTGAATTGGGACACATGAAATTACAATAAAAATTAAAATTACAATCACTACAATAAAAAAACACAATAAACCACAATCTGTGCATTAAAATGGCTTCATGAGAATATATTTGAGCATTTTAAAATGCCACAACAGGAGTCAGGGAACATGTAACAGTGATACAAAAGGACCACTGAATCGATTTTTTTAACTGGTTCATCAAAACTAATTGTCTATAAGAACTAATTTGCAGAAATGAGTCAGATTTCCTATGACTAATGAATCTCTAAATCTTCAGGGAGCATGATGATGCTATTTGTAAAATTGTGTAAGTAGAATTGGCAAAGTATCTTAGGTTAGAGCTCTGTTTTTTTTTTAAGAAAAAAATAAATAAATTGTTGGTTGCCAAGGTTCCTGAATCATTTTAGCGCTGCCTTCAGTTTCAGGTTGTACATTTGAAAAAGAGCAAAATTGAGGTTTGTCTCAACGGTGCAGCAAAGGGGGCAGGAAAAACAAGTAACAATAAAAACATCCTGATCACACATCAAAAAGTATGTGAATGGACCTTATTCCAGTGGCCAAGAGTCTTTCTTGTAATGAAAGTCAGTTCTGACACAGCCAAGTGTTACACATCAATATTGTATTTTACACTTTAAATCAATAACCAAGTTAATAGTTTTATTATAGCAGTATTATCCGTTTTTCAAGTGTCTTTTTAGTGATTTTAAATTAAAAAATACAATGACATCAATATTGTGAAATTATTGAAGGTAATTTATTCCTGCAGCTTTATCTACACAACATCCTTATGGAGAAAAAGAATAAGAAAAAGGCTTCCAGAACCAAAGCCACTGAAAAAGTGTAGTCACTTTATTGCAATCAATAGAGTCTGATTTGTGCACCTCTAATGTAGCTGTTCCGCCGACTTTAACTTGCACAAGTCAATTAAACTATACAAATGTTCTGCCAAATGCTTCTCAACCTAATCGTTATCCATGCACTTCTTTATTTTGTCCTCCAGCATAATTGTGAGAATAAATATTATATTTGAGAATCACTCTGTCACGGTGCACACAGCCGGGAGGAACAAGGAACACGCATACGAGGACGTAACTCAAATAATAACCTTTACTCAACACAGGACAGGACAGGACAGGACAGGACAGGACAGGACAGGACAGGACAGGACAAGGCAAGGCTTACGCACAGGAAACACGGGGAGTAACAAGTAGACCAGACTACATCTCACAACACAGACTTAAATACTCAGGGATAATTAGAAATAACGAGACAAACACAGCTAGACAAGGATTAACTAATGATCACACTAGACAAGGACAGGAAACAAACCAAATATGGGCATGGAAACACAGGGAGCACGTGGAAACACAAGACACACACAACAGAGGTCTGACACACTCATTGCCTATACTTGAGGCTTGAAACAGTACAAAATGAAATGCCACGAGGAAGACAAAAAGGAAAAAGAGACTTCCTAAGGTCACTCAGGCTTTTTTTGGTCCCTGTCCAGATGGTGATTTGAGTCAGTTGTCCTTCTTACAGAATCGTCCCAGCTGGGAAGTCATGAGGTCCATTTACACACCAATGAAGCCCATTCTCTGATCCCATCTAGGGGGCTGATGTCTTGCTAACAAAGGATCACTTACCCTCATTGAGGTGCATTTAAAGGCAATGTGTTTGCTCAGACGTGTGCTCGCACGGGTGCACACAAACACGCTCCGACAGACTCGTTTTATAAATACTAAATGATGCCTCCACTTTAGCCGGTCGGTTCTGTCAGGAGTTGTGTTTGTCTGGATGTGTGCTTGTGTCCTCTGTGTCTGAGAGGATGAAAGGAAGCACAGCATCGAGGGAAAGAGGGGACTTGCGTATTTGAAGCGCACTTGTGTCCTTGTTAGAGGAGGAGAAAAGGACAGAAGAGAAAGTTTAAACAAAAGTCACGCTAAAAAGAAAACTCAAGTGAGTGTAACGTATTAATTCATATTATCAGATTAAATTGCAAGTTTGTTCAAGTCAGTAATCCAAGTTTAAAAGTGTGTTTAAGATGTGTGAGCTAAAACTCTATGCATGACTAAATTTTAATTTTGAGGCAGGACTTTAGTGCTCAGATCGCAGGATAAACACCACGATGACACTGAATACCTGATGGCTCCACAAAAACACACTCAGTCCCAAGTAATTTTGCTCGTATAACATAATATGTAATGTTATATAATAGGGAACAGCTAATATTATAATATAAAATGAATCCTCACTAAATAAATAAAGGCCACAACTGTCAGAGGTTTTTAAAAATATATTAAAAAAATTATATATATAAAAAATATTATATATTATATATACATATATAAAAATATATTTTTTAAATGGCATTTTAGGCCATTTTAAAGGGGATCTATTATGCAAAAATTACCTTTATAAGGTGTTTGAACACAGTTGTGTGGCTGCAGTGTGTGAAAACAACCAGCTAATGTTAAAAACCACCAACTCATTGTTTTTATAAAACCCATAAATCATGAATAGTCTCTCCAAAAGAGCTGTTTCAGATTCTCCCTCCGTTCACTGAGGGGAAAAAGTCCCGCCAATTTGTCACGCTCTCTGCACTATTAGCATAAACACAGTTCTTTTTCTGTCGGTCACTACGAGTTATGTCGTGACGACATTAGGGGATTTACCTGGGAGCCCCGATCACCTCTGATAAGAGAAAATGCCAATGACATTGGCTAGTGGATTTTGCATACCTGAGCCACTCCCCGTGCATACGGGTATAAAAGGGCGACAGGTGCATCCACTCATCAGATTTTTGCTTCGGAGCCCAGTGGATGAGAAGAGTGCTGATCTCCACAAAGCCTTTCCACCTCTTTATTTTGTTCCTGGTTGGTGTTACGGTGCGAACAGTGGAGTCCCTTGCAGCAGCGATTCCCCTGGGCACTTCAACTGAAAGAGCTAATTCTAAAAGAGCAAATCACGAACTGCTCGCGTCTTTTTCAAGATGCCGTTCAATCTGTGTCCTCTTGGTTGCGGTCGTTACCTGTCCACGGATGACGGACACGATCGTTGTCTTCAGTGTCAAGACATCTAACACACTGAAGACGTGTTCGTGGATGAGTCATGCACCTGTTGTGGGCACTACCCTCGATGGCGGGGCGGCTAGGGGGTACGTGGACATTCCCCAGGTGGAGAGAACAGTTGCGTTGCTCTTGTGCCCGCAAAACGCCGCCACTTGGAGGAATCGTCCACGTCTCCCATCTAAAGCCTGTAAGTTGACGAAAGGTTTACAGTGCTTACAGGCCGCCTCTGCCTTGTATGCCATGGCTATCCTGCAGGTACACCAAGCCAAAGCTCTAAAACAAATGCACGAGGGTAGTACCGACCCGGGGTTTATGCAGGAGCTGCGCACGGCGACTGACTTCGCCCTCCGGGCGACGAAAGTCACGGGGGAAGGTGATGCCACAGAGTCCAGTCATATGTAATACTGCCCCAGGCCTGGGTCAGTCCATATCAGTGTCTCCACATGTCACCTCCCTACGGGCAGGATGTGGCCTCCATAGCGCCCTCCTCCGGAAGGCCCGCTTCCCCGTCGTTACTGCCAAGCTGTAACAACAAATAGGAAAGACTTCAAGCTATCTTTCATTGAAGGTCGAAATCCCTTCCGATTTCTGTGGGGAAAGGAACAGCGGCTTGGCCATCTCCAGCAGGGTTAGGGTTAGGGTTACCTGTGGGTACCAAGGTCAGCGAATTTGCGCTGGGGCGATGCGAAGGTTGCGACCTTTTGCATGGCATTTGTCTGGCACGTGCTAGCTTGTCAACATTTGCATTCCACAAGGTTGTGACGGGGCTCAGGTTGTGGCGCTTTCCATAGACCCCTAATGTCGTCACGACATAACTCGTAGTGACAGACAGATAGGGAACGTCTCAGTTACGTATGTAACCCTCGTTCCCTGATGTAGGGAACGGAGATGTTATGTCCCCATGCCACAATCTTGAATCATCGCTGGTTGCCAGGGACACGTTCTCGGGTCCTCAGCGGAAAACCTGATGAGTGGATGCACCTGTCGCCCTTTTATACCCGTATGCACGGGGAGTGGCTCAGGTATGCAAAATCCACAGAATGATAAGAGCAAACATTATTTTAACACATTTTTATTATTTAACAAACGGTATTTTAACTTCAGCACTGCAAGCCATGTATACAGCGCCAGTCATAACAGATTTTCTAGTACGCAAAACAAGTGCTTTAAAGGAATTCCTTAGCTTATTGCCGTTACTGTGGCAGCCTACAACAGCACAGCTTAACCCTCAGCACATTTTTATCTTTTGTTATATTGAAAAAGTTTCAATTCAGTCTATCATTTTTTACCCCGTCTTAACGGATTTCTATGGAGACCGGAACACGAGAGCACACAAATGGAAGTTAGAGTCCGTCATGGCACCGCTCATCGGTTACTCAGGAAAAAGGTCTATTAAAACTAAGTAAATTTTTTTGGGGGTCTAAATCACTTTTGATTAATATGCAAATTTGCGAATCTTTAAAACGTTGAAGACTGTTTTGCATATTGCAAAGGCTCAATGGGTAAAGTAAAAAAGCACTTAATACTTAAATGACGTGGTGTACTGAGTAGTAATGCTACAGCCTACGCATATGTGGACTGAGTGGCCGTCGATGATAAGATGAAATGTGCTGATTACCATATCAGAGCCGTTTAACCTATAAGCTTTAGATCTGCAGATCAACCTGGTTTCAAATGAGTTAACAACTGTAATTTCAAATCCTTCAGATTTATCTTGAAACTATCATTTAACCTGTCAATCCAGAGGGCGCTTCAATCTGTTTGCTCTCATACACACAATAATCTTTGATTAAAAAATAGTTTACCACAAAACACCTCTTACATAATCTTGATATTAAAAAATGTAAGCCTTTGCAACAATATAAAGTGCAAGATCAAATGTTGCATTATGCAAACGCTGATATTAATGTTTGTCTTTCAATATTTTGTGCTCTTTGAACATTTTCAGAAACAAGAACAAGGCATTCCAAGGGTTAACTGTTTAACTGTGACATAGACTCTGGAGAATACAGAAAGAGAGAGTTTTTTGACTCAACTTACACACGAACTTACACACTGAAGAAAGATTCAGAGTTATTTGCCAACCTTTTATTAGAAATTATTTAAATTTCTTTTACTTTTCGAAAAGTCCCAACAGTCAAGGACTAAATTTCTGATTCTTTTCTTTATACTCTCTTTTTATTGGCATATTTGATTGATTGAAGAACCTTTAACATTCTTCTATTGTACAACATCTGTATAGTGCAAAAAGTGAACCTTTATACGAAAACATAAAGAACCTTGAGAAACTTTAATTTATGAGAGCAGTACTAGGAAAATACTAAAATATCTTTTATCAGAAATGCAACCGACATAGTTGTATAGCGATGTCAACAAGCATCTTAAAATCAATAGTTTACATTAAATGTCACTTTTGTGCTAATTTACTTTGTCCTGCCATTGCATTTCCATCCTTAATTATCTGTCTACTAGGGGTGTAATGGTACACAAATTTGAAGGTTCGGTACATACCTCAGTTTTGACGTCATGGTATGATTCGGTACAGCAGGGGGAAAAAACTAAACATTTATATAAATAGTGGTTTACTGAATAACTTGCTCTTTATTTAAATAAATTAAATTATAATTAAAAATCTACCTCAGCGTATGTTCTAAAATATAAACAAATTATATAAATTATAAATTATATAAATATAAATTAAATATAATAATCAACACTTAAAATTGTATGCAAACATGCCAGTTGCACATAATGCAGTTTAAATTAACTTCAAAATAATAAAATTCCTAAATTTTGTTGTTGAAATATATTCATTTACACATTGGCTGTCATAACTTGTTTTATAACATGCAGGTAACACTAACAGGTGTAGTAAAATATAATGAGTATATAGTCGTCTAATATTTCATGAAATGCTCTTCTCTAGACTTAATTTATCTGGTGAACTAATGAGCTGTAGACACTGATGACTTGCCTGAGGTAAATGAAATGCTACGTGACATTATTTACAAGCTTCACAAGTTTATTGATGTTTTTGTGGTTACCAAATATTTGTACCAAAAAATATTTTGGTACAACATGTACCATTACACCCTTACTTTGTAAACTTTCTTGATAGATTTGTATACTCATCCTGTTGATTTTGCATCATGGGCCTTATAAAATATTTACTTTGCCAAACATTTTATGTCTGAACAGTGTAGTACATAAATCTGGATATCTGGGATTTGTAATGGTTGTGTAAAATACACCCAGGCGAGCATATTCAAATCATTTTATCCATTGCCTGCACATTCAAAAGTGCCCATAATGGTTGAGAAGAATATATGATGGATTGATCGTACCTTTACTACATTTCGCTTGGAATGAGCTCATTAGTTGCAGCATGTGCCACTCAGGCCTATCTGACCTAGCAGAGCCATGAGGGCTGACTGTGTTAACATGGATCTAAGAATAGATTACTTTCTTACTTTATAAAGTCTCTCGTATTGAAAGCCATGACAGTTGCAAGATAATTGGAATGAGAAGTGTATGTTTGTGAGTTAATGCAATGCATGTGTACATTCACATCAGCCACTCATTATACTTCTGCTTGGAACCGGTCATCTTTCACATGCTTATTGACTAAAGACGAAGCATTACTCACGCAGGTGGTCATCCTCAGTATCATTTATCTGCTGGAAATAAATAAATAATCGAAAGGCTTGCTCAGCAGAGAGGTACAAAGATAAAGGCGGGAACAGCACGGGCACATCTTCCATGCTGTTGCATAAATTAGTTTAAACATTAAAGGCCAATTTGAGATTAAGATTCTGCAGCTGACATGGCTCAGGCCCAATCACAGCATATGAATGCACAGTCTCTGGAGAGATTAAACTCATTACTCATATGCACTGACAAATGGACACTGGCAGGCTTGGCATCGGTGTGGTCGCGAACGCGCACCGCGCTCATTTACGGGTCACGCAGCTATTGGAATGTATGGGTGATCTGTGTGTGTGTGTTTTCATTCCAAGTCTTATTTTGAAGTAACGAAGTGGTTATATCTAAGTGTGTGAGTTGTTTACTTTCTTTTTAAAATTAGTTTTCTCATTAACACATTTTTATTGTTCATTCAGAATGATTCGCAAACACGGAACTCGCAAGAACACAAGAGGCAGGATTTATCGTATGAACCAATCACAACCGAGCATAACCAGTCATATCCAGTCATATGACAATGACATTCCCCCATTCATTCTCAATTACCCCCCAGTAAACCCACTGCATGCTTTAGGGGGTCTTTAAAACTATGTGCTCAGGGGAGGCAAGAGAGACGTGAACTCCCACTGTAATTTTACCTGCTGTTGTCCCTGTTGGACAGTGTTTCTTAAGTTTTGCTATTGCAGGGGATTTTAATATTCACATAGATAATGCAGAAATCAAAACTACAAAAGAAATTATAACTGTTTTAAACACTTTTGACCTGAGTCAGCATGTGCACGGACCCACACACAATCGTGGACACACTCTAGATTTACTCATTAGTAGAGGTCTAAACATCTCATCCATTGTAATTAAGGATGTAGCACTATCTGATCACTTCTGTATTTTCTTTGATATATTGATCTCAGTCACCACTGAATCTAGATCTGTCTCTATCAGAAAGAAATGCATTAACGAGAACACTAGTGCGCTATTTATGAAGGCAATATCATTAACACCATGACCCTGTTGATCTTCTCCTGGAGTCATTTAACTCAAAAGTTAAGAATGTTATTGATGATATTGCTCCGATAAAGGTCAGCAAGAAGACTGGCAGACAAAATCAGTTTGGAGAAAATCAACAGCAGTTCAGAGCATGAAAAGACGATGCAGAAAAGCTGAGCGGATGTGGCGGAAGACGAAATTCGAAATTCACTATAGCATCTATAAAGCCAGCCTTCATGCTTTCAATGTGGAACTAGCCACAGCTAGACAGACTTTCTTTTCAAACCTTTTAAACAGTAACTTAAACAACACTCGCACTCTTTTTGCGACTGTTGAGAGACTGACAAACCCCCCAAGTCACATTCCCAGTGAAATGCTCTCCGACAGCAAATGCAATGAGTTTGCTTCCTTCTTTTCTGAGAAGATGAATAATATCAGAAAGGAGATTGGCACATCCTCAAGTTATGCAGAGGTCACACAGATTTGACCGCAATTTCAAAAAGAAGTGACTATGTGTGTTTTTAAAAAAATTGATAACAAAATTTTGGAAGAAATAGTACAGCACCTTAAATCTTCAACCTGCTATCTTGACACACTTCCCACATCCTTTTTCAAAAATGTGCTTAACTGTTTAGAAGCTGATCTCTTAGAAGTA
Organism: Barbus barbus; assembly: GCF_936440315.1. NCBI lineage: Eukaryota > Metazoa > Chordata > Actinopteri > Cypriniformes > Cyprinidae > Barbus > Barbus barbus. The sequence goes on from NC_136723.1 coordinate 12,576,895, forward strand.
GTGAACGCCTCACTTCTTTCTGGGACTTTTCCAAACTCCCTTAAAACTGCAGTTGTTAAGCCCTTTCTGAAAAAGCGCAATCTTGATAACACCATGTTGAGCAACTATAGACCCATATCAAATCTTCCTTTCATAGGTAAGATCATTGAAAAGGTAGTTTTTAATCAGCTGAACAACTACTTAAACTCAAATGGATACCTGGACAATTTTCAATCTGGTTTCCGAGCACATCACAGCACAGAGACAGCACTCATTAAGATAATAAATTATATTCGCTTCAATTCTGATTCTGGCAAAATATCAGTGCTGGTACTACTAGATCTTAGTGCTGCGTTTGACACTGTCGATCATAACATACTTCTAGAGAGACTGGAAAACTGGGTTGGGCTTTCTGGGATGGCACTCAAATAGTTCAGGTCATACTTAGAAGGGAGAGGTTATTATGTGAGTATAGGAGAGCATAAGTCTAAGTGGACGGCCATGACATGTGGAGTCCCACAAGGCTCAATTCTTGCACCGCTCTTGTTTAGCCTGTATATGCTCCAGATAATGTCAGATAATGAGAAAGAACCAAATTGCCTATCACAGCTATGCTGATGATACCCAGATTTACCTAGCCTTATCTCCAAATGACTACAGCCCCATTGACTCCCTCTGCCAATGCATTGATGAAATTAACAGTTGGATGTGCCAGAACTTTCTTCGGTTAAACAAGGAGAAAACTGAAGTCATTGCATTTGGAAACAAAGATGAAGTTCTCAAGGTGAATGTATACCTTGACTCTAGGGGTCAAACAACTAAAAATCAAGTCCGAAATCTTGGGGTGATTCTGGAGACAGACCTTAGTTTCAGTAGTCATGTCAAAGCAGTAACTAAATCAGCATACTATCATCTCAAAAAGATTTAATGTCAAGAATTAGATGTTTTGTTTCCAGTCAAGACTTGGAGAAACTTGTTCATGCCTTTATCACCAGCAGGGTGGATTACTGTAATGGCCTCCTCACCGGCCTTCCAAGAAGACCATTAGACAACTGCAGCTCATCCAGAATGCTGCTGCCAGGATTCTGACTAGAACCAGAAAATCTGAGCATATCACACCAGTCCTCAGGTCCTTACACTGGCTTCCAGTTACATTTAGGATTGATTTTAAAGTACTTTTACTTGTTTATAAGTCACTCAATGGCCCAGGACGTAAATATATTGCTGATATGCTCACTGAATATAAACCGAACAGACCACTCAGATCATTAGGATCGAGTCAGTTAGAAATACCAAGGGTTCACACAAAACAAGGGGAGTCTGCTTTTAGCTATTATGCGGCCCGCAGTTGGAACCAGCTTCCAGAAGAGATCAGAGGTGCTACAACATTAGCCACATTTAAATCAAGACTCAAAACTCATCTGTTTAACTGTGCATTTGTTGAATGAGCACTGTGCTATATGTCCGAACTGACTGCAATGAATTTTAAATATAATCATTTTCTTTAAATTTATTTTAAATCAATTTCTATATCATTTTAAAATTCCTTGTTTTTATTATTTTTATTTCAATGTTTTTATTGATTTTTAATGTCTATTTCACTTTCTTTTATGTAAAGCACTTTGAATTACCACTGTGTATGAAATGTGCTATATAAATAAACTTGCCTTGCCTTGCCTTAAGAAAAATTAGTGATTATACACTTTTAATGCTATGATTTGTAATATTGGTGTTGTTTTATTCAAATTTTTTTTCAATTCAATATTTTGCGGAAACACTGCCTATCTTGCCTCCTCACAGGAAACGCCCCTGTTATGACTTATTAGTATGTCATAATACTTTTGTAGTATCTTAATAGATGCTAATGCTTAGAAATGCAAGAACCTAAATGCAAATGTCAAACTTAGGTGGTCTCCCTCCTGAAAAAACAGCTGAAAGCAGCCTGGTTGGTTTTCCAGTTTGGTCATAGCTGGATGAGTTTTGACCACTTCTAAGATCAGGCTAGTCTTTTCTGGTTAGAGACCACGACTTTATTACATAGTATCATGTCGTAAACTGACATACTTAATAGATTCTAATACTTAGCTATGCTAAGTTGTACGCTTCCATGTAATCACAAATGTCAAAATTAAGGCCATCTGTGATATCAAGACACAAGTTTATGACTTATTAGCATACTGGTGTATGGTCCTAAAAAGATCCAATTGCTCAGCTATGCTAACGCTTCCACCCCAATGCAAACGCTGAAAGGTGGTCACACTCAAATTCAGCTATGTACTTTCTCATAATCAGTGAAGTACATACTTTTAGTGCATAGTACCATAGTAGTTTGCAAACTGATAAGCAGCCAATGTATAGGGATGGAGAGAGAGAGACTCCTGTAACTCAAAGTAATAAGAACGTTTTAAGTTGAGGCTTTAATATCAAAGCCAACTTCAAAAGCTTTAATGATGTATGAATTGTTGTCATGAGCTGTTAGCGTTATGATTCAGTGCTTAGAAAGTTCAAATTATTTCACCAGTTCTCATGGAGTTGGACTTTTCTCGAGTGCTAAAATTCCCACATATATTACTAGAGTAATCATATCTGTCCTTGAATTGCTGACTTCGCACGTCTGTATGAATGTGTGTAGGTGTTTTTTATGAAGTGAGTCTTATCGGAATTTTACTGTCATTTTAATTTCCTTGAGCATTAACATACAGCTGCAGATACTTCAGATGGAATTTTTTAGAGAGGCTGGAGGCACATCAAATCTAAAAAATGAAGTTGTGATATCAACTCATCGGCCATTTGCAATGATAACATGCAGAATGCAGTTTCCGTATTTTGGAACATCTGAAGTGCATTATATTGATTCAATTACTGATTAATGGTGAATAATATCGAATCTTGAAGATAAAAGTTGAACAACAAATGGAGAAACCTGCAGCATTATAGTTGCATAATATAGAGTGGGAGACTCTATAGAAATCAGCAAGACGTCAGCAAAGAAACTTACACCCCCTCTTCTCCTATTCTCATATATTTCAGTATGTGACAATAGGAGAATAGCTATCTACTCTCTTCCATGCACAAACGCCTCCTCTCGGTCCATCCAAGCAGAGGTGGTTTTGCGTACAGAAACGTCGCACCCTAATCTCATTCTGAATGTGTGCCGTGGATTTGAGCGATTTCGCTGGAATGCTTCAATAACACCGTTAATTGTCATGATTCAAAGTCATGAGTCATGATTTATTTGTCAAACACTGCTTTCCTTCTCCCTTTCCAGTCAAATTGCCATGTGCATTAAATAATACACAAACTGATACAGATTTTGGAGGACACTCTGTTATTGCAAAGTGATTTATGCCAGAGTAAGAAAATTTATTTATTAACACCACTAAATATATATTGATGTTGGCCCTCCGAACACATTTACTGTAAAGTGTTTCATTAATGTAGATTATAAATGACATCATCAAGAGTAGAGACAAAAAAAAATCACATAAATGACCAACTACCACGATAATAGAAAATGTTTTTCTTCAATAGAAGCCAAACAGGTACAAAAAGGAAACAGAATGTAAAGCATTCATTCCGTAAAATTAAACTGCTATATTTGGCTTTCCTGGAACATAAAATAAAGTCTTTATATAAGAGTCGCAACAGTTAATGAGTTTGATACATTCACTAATGTCTCGCTCATAGAGAGGCATGACCTCGTCTTCAAACCATCTGGCAGTGATACGTGAGGGACTCCACTCAAACCATCTACATCAGTGATAGACAGCTTTGCTGCCTGATAAAATGTCCCTTTACTGTGTCTATAATTGGCTTTGTGTGTGAGCCAAACTTTGTGTTTTCTTTTCCTGCAAGGAAACAAAAGATTACAACATCTGAAAAGAACTTTTCAATCTACTAGCTGACACTACTTATTCTGACTGTCAACCACAATGACGTGCCTACAGAGAAATGGAGAAATTAAAATAAGGTTGTGATGAATGAGGGTGGGGACAAAGCAGATGAGAGAATACCTCTACTGTGTTGTGTAAGATGAGATTTTTTGACATGGTGCTCTCTTAATGTCATCGATGATTGTCCCTGTAAACCACTTGTGGCTTTGCCATTTTCAAACCTGTGTCAGTTGTCTGCAAGCACATCAGGGCGGCACTGAAATAGTGGGCGTCACGTCCCTCAAATAACCCATCTGCAGTGTATAAATGAGGCTGTAGAGCTCAAAGTAAAAAAAAAAGGTAAGTTAACCTTAAACTGAACTTTAACTTTAAACTAAAAATTTCAAGCTGCTATGACCTAAAATTTTATGATTTTTAGGAAATTTTAAGGAAAATGTTAAGGAAACTAATATTTCTTAAGTTGTTTTAACTCAAAAAGTTTATGCAGATCATTCCATTTGTAAATTTCTCTAAAGTCATGTTTAATTCTGTGTATTACATGCTGTTTCTTTGTAATTATTTATGAAATTTACTAGCAATACTAGTAGTTTTAAGTTGTTCAATATAGTGCTGTTAGTGTAAAGATTAATCAATTTAAAAAATAGATTAATACATTTAAAATAAATGCATTTTATTTAATTAAAAAATGCATGCATGATTTATTATTAAAGCATATCACCAAAAAAAGACTTACATAATTTTGTTAACTTTGGCAGCCCTTAAATACTAAAACTGTAATGTAAACAAAAATTAATTGAAAATGTAAAATACTGAGGAAAATAACAATAATTGAGTAAAAACTAACAAAAGCTAAGTTCCAAACATATTCAAAGGACAACTAAATACATAAAAAATAAACAAATTATTCAAAACCACTGACATCACATGAACACACAATACACAAATAGTATTTTAATAGCTGCACAATGATGCATTGCTTGTAACTTGTAATTTGACCCAAAACCAACATAGTACATTTAAGTTATTTTCCTCCATTATTTACTTGATATTAGAATCTTTTATTTTTTTTATACAATGTGCCGAAGCACAAAGACTCAACCAGCCCCCTAGAAAATAAAACACCCTAGTGCCTACAGGCTCCTTTTGTAAAAGTTTCAAGAATGAGTCTGTGTTATCAAAGAAACAACAGATAAAGAAGCTTGTTTAACAAACCATCATATCTGCCAGATCACAAAGACCAAAGAAAAAAGCTGAAACACACAATGGGGGAAATAGGCCCCAAAAAGGATAAAAACTTGGACTGAGGCAAACCCACTTATGAGAGTTCAGTAATGTTTCTTGTTTTGTAGTTTTATGAAAAAAAAAAAAAAATCAATAGTAATGCAAAAGACTAAATCCAGTAATGCAGTAGAGAAGAACACAGCGTGATGAATATGACTGTAAAATCTGGCTTTAGTCTGTGTGATACACAAAACTGAGCTCATGCCTCTCACTTTTAATGATATGAGAATTTCAGTTTTATTTTTCAAGGGAAATGTCCTTGGGACTTAGCAGCGTAATACGAATGATTGTCCTGAATTAAGAAAAAGAGATGCATATTCAGCTGTTCTCACATGCACACAAACGCACACACTCTTTTGTAAAGAAATGTTTTTTCTCTGTCACCTCTTTGATTCTGCTCCCCAAAATCCATTAAACAGCACATCTTAAGAAGAAGCTGTTTCCCCCCTTCTTTACGTCCTTCCTTCAGGGGCCCTTAAGAGAATACAGTGTCTGAGACATTCCTTCTTTCTATTTTTCATTCGCGGTACCTTACCTGCCCTGTTTGAAGTGATAGAAATAGTTAATCCAGAAAAGGAAATTCTGAAATCATTTACTCAACCTCATGTCTTTTGAAACTCACATTATTTTCTTTCTTTGAAACACATAAGGAGATGTTAAGCAGAATGTTCAAGTTACTCTTTCCAATAGAAAGTGAATAGTAAGATTAAAAATGAATTTTAGTTTGTTACACAAAGCTAGAATGACTTGGAATATAAGTTGTATGATATATTGTTATGATACTTTTAGGGTGCATTTTTGGAGCTTGACAGTCCCTGATCCCCATTCACTTTCATTGTATGGAAAAGAGCAACTTGACTTTTACATACTACAGTTCACAATAGCAACATAGATACTTATGCAGAATTTCCTGGATTCTGAGCACATGAATCATAGGTTTAAAAAATGAAGCCATTAAAGGAATAGTTCACCCAAAAATGAAAATTCCTCTGCAGTGAATGGGTGCCGTCAGAATGAGAGTCCAAACAGCTGATAAAAGCATCACAATAATCCACAAGTAATCCATGACTCTAGAGATCATCAATTAATGTCTTGTGAATTGAAAAGCTGTGTGTTTTTATGAGAAACAAATGCATCATTAAGCCGTTTTAACTTTAAGCCGTCACTTCTGGCCAAAATATGAGTCCATAATCCATAATCACATCTCCTCTCACAGTATAATCCACCAACATATGTGTTAAGAACTGTTTTGGGCTGTTTTTGAATGTAAATTTGTCCTGTGCATAGTAGGATTATTATTATGTTTTTTTCAGCTGTTTGGACTCTCATTGTGACGGCACCCATTGTTGGTGTTTGTTAGCATTTGTCAGTGCGGTATGAATTGACATTTATACCTCAATAGAAGTTCTAGACTTTGGGTTATTTCTATCACAGAAACTACAAATGATAAGCATCCCCTTTAATGGCATAATTTAGGAATATACAGTATAAGGTTGTAAAACTAAAGCACTGTTTAGACAGTGACAGTGTTTGGTGTCTCCTACGGTCCTCTGAGACTGTAATCAGATTAATTGTGCTCTTGTATTCTGTATATAATCAGTAGTACTGTAGTAACCAGTATCGTGCAATCAGCCTGTTAATCAGCAGCATTGTGATAATTTCACAGCAATGATCCTTCACAATGTAGGGCACTTCTGCCACTAAAATCCACAGAGAAAGTGACGTTTAATAGGTAAAAGCCCTGATTTAATGTACTGAAATTAAATAACACTAATATACACATCAACCAAACATTTGGATAAACAATTTAAAGCTATTAGCAGATGCTTCAACATATGAATACTTTGCTTGTATGAGAATTGAACCAACAACTTTGATGTTGTTAGCACCAGTTGAGATACAACAACATTTCAAACTATATTTTACATTCACTGAACATATCTAAAATAATGGCGCCACATATTCTATATTCATCAGATGTCATGTCGGTATGTAAGCGCAGGTGTGTGTGTGTGTGTGTGTGTGTTCGTGTGTTGGGCAGATGGTAGGGATGGACCAGAGGGAGCTGTTGTGACCCACAGGTGGCTGTTGGACCTGTCAAAAGGCAGACCAACACCTGGAGAAGTCTTAGAGTTGAAAGAGAGTGAGTGGCAAACACACTCTCAAACACAGAGATACAGTGAGTAAAAGATAGAGGGCACAAAGGGTGAAATGGGATGACAAGACACTTATTTTTTCTTCTTTTTTCACTCTCATTACATACTGGTGGGCAATATGCCCAAAGTCTTACATTGCAATATAAATAATTTTATTTAAAGTGCCCCTATTATGGATTTTTTTTTAAATGACCTTTCATGCAGTGTGTAACACAGCTCTAAGTGAATGAAAACATCCTGCAAAGTTTTAAATCTGAAAGTGCACCGTGTATAAAGTTATTGTCTCTCAAAAGAAAGAGTCGACTCTAAATCATTGAAACGAGTCATTTTTATAACAAATCCTAAGCCGTTTCATGTTGACGTCAACATGAAACATTAGCATATTACCCGCCCACTTGTTGCGTGCGCAGACCTGGGAAAACTTGTATTTCGCGTTGGTCTGAAAGAAAATGCTAATTCATTCTTTGCCACTAGGTGCCGCTTTTGGAGCGTTAAAAGCTCACACACACTGCTTTAAATTAAATGAGTGTCAAGCAAAGGAGGCTTTGGAAAAAGTATCGTTGAGCGAATCGTTTGGGAGTCGTTGAGCAAATAAGGTAAAAATAAATACATATTATAATGTGACCGAGTTAATAAGGATGGTGTGTTGGGTGGGGTGCATGTATTTATTTTGCCCTATAAATAGCGCAAAGAATAGTGGCTTGTGTAACAACTTGACGTTTTGACTTTCGCTATCCCCTGTCGTGATTTGTATAAAGATGTTTGTTTTTTTATATTGTTTATTTTGGTGTTAAGCGCATAGAGATAACTCTCAAAATGGGAGTGTGAGCACGTGGGCTGTTAATGCGGTTGTATTGGAGCTGTGGACTCTGGGCTTAACCTGCAGCAGCGAGCTGTGTTGTGCAGCGTCTCTATCCCACTTTATCGTATAGTCACGCTCCACTCTTGGATTACGGTGGAGGTATGTGTGCAGTGGATTATGATTGTCACATTGATGTGGATTCTGTATTTTTAATGTTCATAACGCGGTTGCATTTGCTTTGGGGCAAGTGTTTTATTTTTTAATATATTTGTATTAGCATTTTATATTAAACTAGTTCTTAGAGGCATTTGTATTTTGTATTTACTTTTTGTTTTTTATTTGACAGATCTTTCTTTGTGGAGCTCTATGCACATGGAACTCTGATGTCTAGGCCCTGCTGTTTGATATATTTTTGTCATTTAAATTGTTTATTTATGGTTATGGCTTCTGTATTGCTATAAATTTTGTGGTTGCTTAATTGTTTTTGTTAGCTGAGTCTAGTTTCTGCCAACCGTTCAGGTTTGTTTAATCCAATTCCCTGTGTTGTAGGAACCAGGCTGCATGGAGTGCTTTCTTCTGGGGTTGTCTGGGTTCCTCTTTCTTCACTGCATGGTGGTGTGAGATTTACTGCACTGCATGAATATCGAGATGAGTGTAACGATTCACTACATGCTTTCTAAAGCTGTTGATTTAATTATTTGTTTATCAGTGCAAGTGTGGTGTGTGTGTGTGTGTGTGTGGTTCTATGTTTGGGGATCGGTGGCCTTTTGATTCTGCCCTTTTCTCCAGCAGGCTTGGTAACTATATTTTAAGATAGTGGGTTATGATTTTAATATTTGGCCTAAAGTCCAGAACTTTTAAAGTTGTGATTCCCTCTTTTTTACACTTTAATAAAGTTGACTATCCATCTAAGCAATACCTACTGCTTGTTAATAACGTCTCTGTTCTTCCTTCTTCCTTATGGGCTATTGAACTTGTGTTGCTTTGTTCAGTTATTTCTGTGGGTATAAACCCCGGTGGCGTAGTCGGAATTTAGGGTGAGCCAGAATATCGCTCGGTTACATCTGGCGTAGTCGGCAGGATTGCTTGTGTAAAGCGAGACGTGACTTCCAAGAGAAACTGTTATACCTAGTGGTTGGCTTTGTTTTTGCTTTCTGTTTTTGTAGGTTTTTTGTTTTTTTTGTTACAAAACAGCAGTGGTCTACAACCATTCAACGGGAAGATGCTTTGTCAGGAGATTACTTCTAACAGCGACGACGACAGGAGGAAATGTGTCCAGCGATTATGGAACTGCAAGAGTTGTGGGACTTGGTTCAACAGCTAAGAACTGATAATCAACGTCTTTTAGAGGCTCAAACTGCTCCTTTAAGAACTGAATCTTCTAATGTTGTCCCTGATATTCCCAGGTCTTCAATTCAGTCCAATGGGTCCCATGACCGTTTTGTGTATGTGCCCAGGGAAAGGAAGTGTACTTAAATTTGTACTTAAATGCACTGTCATATTTTTAACAGATTGACATGAGATCATCCTTGGAAAGGCACAAAGCCTGCAAAAGAAGCAACTTCTGCATCATTTCTTGCCACAGTACCTCTTGCGGTCTGGGCATGCATCACACTGAATGCCAAACCCACGACAGGTAGCATGCAGGGTCCGTGGTGTAACACATTGAGCTAGTCGCTCATGCTTGCTCACAAGATTACCGAAGAGAGGTCTCAGTGTGAGAATGAGCTCACAAAAGCGTGATTTAGTGTTTTAGACAGATTCGCATGCTAAGCTAACTAGCATAAATCAAGCACAGGCACGTTCTAGTTTGCGGAAGTAGTTCTCAGGAACGATAGTGAATATCAAAAATCTGTTGAGTCATTTATGTGCGGCTCGGTCCAAAGATCGTATGATCAGATTTTGGACAAAATTGAACAAAATTTGTAGGAAGAGTAGCAATAAAACAGTTTTTCATTTACTTCAATATGGCTGACAGGTACATTCATGGAAAATGACAAATAAGACATTGTCAGAATCAGCATAACCCAGGGAATAAAATGACATAAAAATAAGCATTTTTGCAAGAGTCTTTATACCTCTGGAACAGTAGGTGGCACTGTATTCCTTCTTCTGGGGTACCTCCAGGACATTGTGCTCATGATCCCTACCGATTTTGGTGCAGATATGTCAAATGATTCAAAAGATATGCAATTTATGACAAATTTCAAAATGCAGACACATGGTTCAGCCAATCCTGGCAAAATCCTCTGATTCGGCATGACCCAAGGAATCCATAGACACAAAGATTAAAATTTTCTGACTGACTGTTCAAAAGTTATAAGCGAAAATTTTAATTTTTGGTATCTAACCACCCATAGGTGGCGCTGTTCCCAACTTTGGCATGGACCCTCAGATCATGGTGTTGACGAAGTGTGATGAAGTTTCGTTTTGATTGATCGAAGTTTGGCAGAGATACAGACTCTGAACCAATTTTGGGTCAACCTCTTTACATTCACAACATCATAACTTTTTTTTTTCACTAGAAGTTAAAAAATTCTGTTTAATAATTTCTGTTCAGCTCAGTCCAAAGATCATCTGAGCCAATTTTGGGAAGAATTGGACAGATTTTGAAGGAGGAGTAGCAAAAACACTGTTTTTCATTTACTTCAATATGGCGGACAGACACCATGTTGGAAAATAACAAATCAGACATCGTCAGAGTTGTCATAACCCAGGGAACGAAACGACATAAAAATAAATTTTGGACAACATTTTGGACAACATTTTCAAAAGTTATAATTGTTTTTGCAAGAATCGTTATATCTCTGGAACACTAGGTGGCACTGTCTTCATTCTTCCGGGGTAGCTCCAGGACATTGTGCTCATGATCCCTACCAATTCTTGTGCAGATATGTAAAATGGTTCAAAAGATATTGCAATTTATGACAAATTTCAAAATTTTCGGCATGACAAATTTCAAAATATTCGGCTTGATTGTGAAAATGTGAATTTTTGGTATCTCACGACCCATAGGTGGCGCTGTTCCCAACTTTGGCATGGACCCTCAGATCATGGTGTTGATGAAGCGTACCAAGTTTCATTTTGATTGATCAAAGTTTGGCCGAGATACAGCCTCTGAACCAATTTTGGGTCGACCTCATTAAGTTCTCAACATAACTTTTGAACAAAGATAAAAAAAAAAAAAATCTGTTTAGTCATTTCTGTTCAGCTCAGTCCAAAGATCATCTGAGCCAATTTTGAGAAGAATTGGATTAATTTTGAAGGATTAGTAGCAATAAGATATTTTCAAAATGGCTGCTACTGTAATGGGTGGAGTCTTAATGTAAGCTATTGTATGTGATCATCATGAAGAGAGTAATCACGTGTACTAAGTTTAATTTTTCTAGAAAAAAGAGTTCAGGAGTTATTACCATTTCAACGTTAAATTTTTGAACTGGTGGTGGCACTATAGAGTTGGTCCTAGAGACCCCAAAGTTGGTCATGGCCAACTCTACAAGTGTGCCAATTTTCATAATTTTCCTATGTTCCCTTCATAGGGCTGCCATAGACTCCCATGGGCCAAAAATATTAATAATAAAACATACAGATACAATAGGACAATCAGTGGGACAAATAAATACAAATAAGCCGATATATAGGCTGCTGTTGTAAAGGCTTATTCATACCAACAACGATAACTATAACAATTATATTAGTGTCCATACCAATGGATGATAAAGTTCTGTTTATTATAAGCATGTATTGCAGTTCTGTCATGTGCCGCTTTAAATTATCAATCTCTTTAAAAGAGGATGGATTCTTATTGGCTGTCAATGTTTTTATTGTTCATCAGATGGACAAAATTTGCTCTGAAAGTGAGTCCAAAGATATTGTTCTTGGGTCATATCCATTATAGTTGAGGTGTGGCTTCTCTATTCTCATACAATTATTAAAACTTATTGTCCTTGGTGTGAACAGTCATTTTAATAAAACTTGGTTGTTTATGCTGTAGAAAGGTTTTTTTTTTTTTAAATCAGTGATATATGACTAAAAATTGATGGAAAGGGATATGATATTCCCCTTCGCAAATAGATAGGAAAACTTCAACAACCATAATGCACTGGGTCAAAGTGACTGTCTGTCAGCAGGAATACAAAAATGCAGAAGTGTGATCTGTGGTTTTCATAAAAGCCTTAGGTCAATGTAGCCAATCCACCAACTTGGACAAGTTATGAAAACTGTGTGGGGAAATCTTTTGCCCTCACACTTACCACTCTGTTATATTGCTCACTACCACTGACACACAGTTGGCCAAAATAGAAGTTCTTTCTTAGAGACACAGATTTATTCTGTTTGTTTTAAGTACTGCATAATAATTTATACTATTAACTCACATCTCAGTTTGAAGTAGGCAGTCTAAAGTGTTTGTGTGCGTCTAGTGGAAATTAAATTCTCTAACGCAGTGTAAATAGGTCATTTCTTAAGATATTCAAAACATTAGAATTCCTCAAGGCTCCGAAACACTTTCAAGACCTTGTTAGGGCTGTGGACTGCATCTTAAATGACACTTATTATCAGAGGCAATACAAACTCAATCTTTCCCATTTCAAAACAAAACATTTCATTTTAGTCACAGCACACAAGGGTAATTAATCTGTACAGTCATCGTTTTGTTGCTGCATGTAAAACATCCAATCGTAAACATAACTTTTAATTAAGGCTAGTGCTTGCATATTTTATTCATCACTGTTTGAGGACTTCTCAACACTGGGTTGACTTTACTTATAAACAATTCAATATTAGAATTGTTTTCATTAATGAGACTATATTTTCCTCTATGCATGGCATAGGGCCTGTTGACTTATAGATGAACTGACACAGAACAAAAAAGCTGGCAAGAATGACATTTCCTGAAGACTTGAGATCTCGGGAAGTTTTGACACTTGCCTAAAATAATTTACCCTTTGCACTTTCACAGATATATTAGTTAAGATTTTGTAGACTTCAAAGTCACTTTGAAATTAGTGGTCAAATAAAGATCAAATCCTGTCACAGTAAAACATCCATGTAAATAAACAGTTTGTGGAAGTCCAAAATTTTCTTAATTATCAGATCTATGCTAAACTACAGCACCTTGTAGTGATTTTCAGGATTGAGTCCTGTGTCTTCTGATCAGAAATCACCAAATTGAACCGATTATAATTGAATAAATGATTCTCAGTCAGTATCATATCACACAGAAAGCAATGAACAATGAACATGTAATGTCGGTCGGCTGCTACAAATCTTTTACAAATCGCTTTAAGCATACTTAACAGTTTAATGCCACATGATCTTAGACTTCACACATTTACCGCATACCAGTTCCATTGCATTTAGTTATTTTAATTAGTCTGTGAGCTAAATGACACAGAAAGAACACTCAAAATCATAACAGAATATTAGTGTTGGACTTTAAAAGAGCAGAGATGTCTGATACTATTCATGACAATGTCATTGGGACTGAGATTGAGGGAATCAACAGAGAGAGAGTGGAGATGATGGTGGCTGTCTATGAGAGTGCAGATTGTGTGAGAGATCATGACTTCAGGACAGAGACAAACACACACCTACCGCTTCAGCAACCACTTCAGCACACCGGTAATCACAGTTTGCACATCTAGTCATTTATCATCATGCCTGTGTTGTCTATTAAGTGATTCATTGAAGAACAGAAGCTCCAGAGCAGCTGCAGTGTGTTTGGTGCTGCTGTGCGTTCTTCTGCTGACTGCAGTCGTAGTACCGTGTGTCCACATCCATACAAACAACACAAACTGCACAGAAGAGACACCAGTTGCTCACCAACATTACCGACCTCACAAAAGAGAGAGACCAGCAACTGATCACGATCAAAGATTTCAAAACAGTGAATGATGTGTTTGCTTTGGATGGATATACAAATTGTCTGTGTGAAGTCAACTGAATTTTGGCATTATACGATTACAATGTAATTGTTTCATCGTTTTAGGATCTTGTTGATAAAATGTCTGCTGATGCTGATGTCTGGATTGGTTTGACTGACAGTGATGTGGAGGGCAGATGGAAATGGGTTGATGGCAGCACACTGACCTCTGGGTGAGAAATCACTGAATTGAACTCTCTTCTTCTTCTTTGTCCTAGTGATTTTCCAGCATGGGTGCAGGGTCGGTTGTTCTGCACGCCCGTCCCCATTTGGCTCGGTCCAGAGCATCTTCCAGGGCGATGTTGTCATGCCGCATATCGTCCTTCAAACGGTCGAGCCATCGCTCCTTGGGCCTTCCGTGTGGTCGCTGGGCGTGCGGCTTTAGTCGGAGGGCCGTTCTTGTCACCAATCCTTCGTCGCTTCTTACAACGTGGCCATACCACCAGAGTCGTCCTTCTCGCATCTTCTCCACGATCGGGGAGATGCCCATCCGCTTTCTGACATCTTCGTTTGTCATGTGGTCCAATCGGGTCAGACCGAGACACAATCGCAGCATTCGCATTTCCATTGCATGAGGGGCCTGCTCGCTTTTATTCGAATGGGCATTCGTCGATCGCACAGGACGCCGGTGACCTGGCGCCATTTCATTCAGGCAGCGTTGACTCAGGTTCGGGCGTCCGGGAGGGTGTCACCGTCGCTGCTGATGGTTCTATTCATCTGAGGCCCGCATTCCATATACTCAGTCTTCTTGATGTTTAGCCGCATTCCGTACTTGTTCAGTCGGTTCTTCCATTGCTGCGTTTGGTCTTGCAGCTATTGACGGTCTTACCAAGAATACGTCGTCAGCGAAGAGGAGCGACCATGGGTGGCCATTTTGAATGTCGGCCGTCACCGTGTCCATGCAGAGGATGAATAGGAGCGGCGATAGGGCTGATCCTTGATAGACTCTGACGGTGATGGAGAAGGGCGGTGATGTCCCGACTGGGGTTCGAACCACGCTGGTGACGTTGCGGTAAAGCGCTTGGATCCACTGGACGTAGGCCTTGGGCACATTGTGGGACCGGAGGGCGTGCCAGATTAGGTCATGCAGAATTTTGTTGAGCGCTTTTTTGAGATCCAGGAAAGTCACGTGGATTCGCCTGTTCTTCTCCCGGTATCGCTCTATGAGGAGCCGGGCGGCGTCCATCATTCTGCTGCCTTTGACGAAGCCGCATTGATTCGGCGTGATGGTGACGATCTGATGTAGTCTGGCGTCCAAGATTCGCTCTAAAATCTTCATGGCGTGGCATAAAAGGCGAATCAGCTTTACCCTTCCAAATGGGTACTGTTGTGCTGGTCGTCCAGGTCATCGGGGCCACACCTTCGTCAACCATTCGGTTGAAAATAATGGCGAGGAGTTTCCAGGCTTCGACGGGGATATCGTCGGGGCCGGTTGTTTTCCCATTTTTCATCTTCTTGATGGCTGCCTCCACTTCAGCTCTCATGATCGGCATGACGGGACCAGAGACAGGGTGGGTGCTTTGGATTGGCGGATGAGGAAATTCGTCGTTGCTGATCTTCGCAAAGTAATCGCTCCGTCTTTGTCCTTGACATGTTTAACTTGGCCGATATCCTGCGTATCCGGCATTGGCCAATCGCTAAATTTTGTTTGCTCCTTCGGCGTGTCCAGCTCTTTGTTAAGCCGGTCATGGAATGCGGCTTTCGCCACCACGACTGCTCACTTCGCTGCCGATTTGAGCGATTTGTATTGTTCGTAGTCCAGTTGGCTGTGGGATTGGTGCCAAGTTTTCAACGCTGCTTTCTTCTCCTTGACAGCCTTTTGCATTTTGTTGTTCCACCACCAAATTTGTTTCTGAGGGCGCCACTCACCACGTCGTGGATTTGGCCAACCACTTCGTTCCAGATGGCGTCCACCGGCTGGTCAATGTCCACGTCATCGAGTCTGAGGGTGCCCCTTAGTTGATCCTTGTTCTCGGGGAGCTTCCACCACTTAATCTGCTCCTTCCCGGTCATCTGCACTCGCTGATGCTGTCCGAGGTCCAACTGGATGTCCATAACAAGGAGCCGGTGTTGTGGGTCAATGCTGTCTGATGGGATCACCTTAACGTTGGTCGCTAGTTTCAAGTTGCGCCGTCTGAGCATCCAATAATCGATCTGGGTCGTTCTTCCACCACTGTTGTAGGTGACAAGATGCACCGCTCTCTTCGTGAAGAAGGTGTTGGCCACAGCAAGATCGTGGGCCTCGGCGCAGTCGAGTTGCGGGTGCCGTACCCTTGCCCGCTGTCTCGTTCCGACCCGACGTGTCCATTCAGGTCTCCACCGAGCACCAGGCGTTCTTCCGGATCGATTGATCGAAGATGGGCTTCCAGGCTATCCCAGAACGCGTCCTTGACGTCTGTCGGTCACCCAGTTTTCAGGGCATAGCACAAGACGTCTCGCATCGACGTCGATCCGTAGGCAATCTTGATGGACATAAGCCGGTCAGACACCCGGCTGACTTCGACGACGCTATCCCGCAGCTTTTCGCTGACCGCGATTCCGATGCCATTCTGGATGGATCGTTCGCCGTTGTAGTAGAGCTTGTAGCCGTCGCCAATGTCCCTGGCTTTTGCTCCCTTCCACTTCGTCTCTTGAATGCATGCAATGTCGATGTGGCGGGTCTTGAGGACGTTGGCCAATTCGCGGCTTCAATCGTAGTCATTGTCAGACTAGTGCCTTTAGCTTACCTCGTCCACAGTTGGGTAGCCCTCACCAATTTCTTGCGTCGTTCGGGCAATGACGACGCACGTCGCCTAATACGGGGAACGCCCTAGCTTGATCATGTCAAGCTTGAATCATATCATTTAAAGCTGACATTGCATTTGATGTGGCCGATGGTATCCTCGACCAATACGCCGCTCCATCTGCTGTCGGGTGCCAGGGTCGCCGTTAGTCGAGCTTGACTCGTTGCCCAGCCAGTGCCACGGGGAGGAGGCGATTGGACTTGACCGGCCCGAATCACTGAATTTAACTGATTATTATATAATAAATAATTCTCACAGTCAGTATCATATCATGCAGAAAGCAGCACTGAACATCTAATGCTGATCTGTTTCTAGAGGTCTGGAGAACCCAATGGATATAAAAGAGTGAACTGTGTTTTGTCTTCTTCATCAGGATGGGTTGATTATCCATGTTATTATTATATACATCAATGGATCTGTGAGAGGAGCACTTTAAAATGATTAAATCACATACAAATCACATTTTTTATGCTGTAAATTATGAACAGACAAAAAGAGTTTGGGTTTGTTCACGGTAATTCTAGATCTAGATCATGTCTAGATCTGCTCTATTAATACTTTTTGTTTATATTTAATTATTATTATTTTGTTCTGTGTTTGAGTTTCAGTATCTGATGTTGTCCACCATTGTAACTAATGCTGCGTTCCAGGCAGGTTTTGAGGCCGTAAGTCACGACTTCAAACCACGACTCACGACTTTGTAGCATTCCAGGAAAGTCACGCCAAACTGCCTGAGCGCAAAGAATTGTGGTAGCTAGATGTAAACAAACCAGCATGGCGGACCGTACGGGGCTTATGCTCATTTACAATCATTTCTATCGCCAAAGGTGCTTCCTTGCTTATTTGAGGGAAGCTGAGGAGGAAAATGGCGCATAAGGCAAGAGAAGCTGTTTTATTTTACATTATTTGTATATTTGGAAATGCATCCGTAGGGGCTGCCATTGTTGTTCTGCAGGCTATGTGACGTCAGAGAGGGAAGTCGCAGGTTTGACTGCCGTTCCAGGGTACTTTCACGGGTAGAAGGTTGGAAAAACACGGGTTACAGGTTGCCTGGAACGCAGCATAAGTAGGAAGAGGAAGTAGGATGCTGTGATCACTTTAAATTTAACCCTTTAGCAGATGCTTTTGTCAACTGAGGGAAAGCACAAGTCCAATCATTAGGCCTGGGCGACACACTTGTATATTTTTGTCCCAGACCCTACCAATAAATGTAAAAGAGCAAGTGTTGGAATAGTTCACGGGTGTTTGGCTGTGTCTGTGTTACTGATGAGAATATAGAGACACTTTCTGAACTTCATGTCTGTAGTCATCGGGAAGTGACAGGAAGACGGTGCTGCCCTTTATACGTCTTTCTTATTTCAGCCACTTCCTCTTGTAGCTGCTTAAGAATCTCCATCCATTCACCTCTCTTTGAGTAGAAACCAATGTTTAACACTTACTTCGGCCAGTGCTGAGTGAGCCATCACATCTGAGGTGCTTCAGTGTGCACTTCATTCACTTTAAGCCCTTTACCACATTGCATTCTGCAGCTTTTGCTCCAAGTCTTGTAACATTTCACCAAGACGACCCTAGAGTTTCAGCAGCATCTGCAGCCTCACACTAGAAATGAGGGTAAAAAAGTGTATATCTAGAATAGCAAATAAATATTCACTTCCTAGACATTTCCTATGGCTCTCTTGAGGGCACAGTAGAACTTTAGTGAATGTTCAATCCTATAGACATGACCTGATACCTGTTGACATCTGCTGATGCTAACATTGCACTGCTATTAACTGAGGGCATCTTGACATATGCATGCACAAATATGCTGTGCTAGATGTCTTATTTGAGGAAATCTTATTTCTTAGTGACAGATATCACGTATTAGTTTCATTGCCTCGAAATGTTTCAAGTGTTTTCCTTGAAGGCGCACTCTTAAAGGCACAGTAATATCATTACCTTAATCAAATAATTTGTAGCTTCCTTAGACAGAAAAATCTTAACAACATGTAAATGCTCATTGTATCAGCCTGGGACAGGAAAAAACAACTTTGCAAGATAATGACAGAAGTAAGGCTGTGCAATTAATAGCATGCGATTCACATGCACATCTCGTCAGTAAGCCGGCTCCGTGATTGGCGGTAAATCTCCATCACCTGTTTTCAGATGGCGCGCCAGTTAATACACAGAGCCATAGTTCACTGACAAGCTAGGCAATATCGCGTTGAATAACGCAGATGAATTGCATTCGATTATGAACGCAATATCGAAATCGTATGCAATTAATTGCACAGCCCTTGACAGAAGTTATTGTTTGTTTTTACTTTGTTCTAACTGTTATTAATCTTTAACTGGGTACAAAAAGATGAATAGCCAACTAGCCAAGCCATACTTATCACTATCACAACCTAATGTTCATTAAAGTCATCAGTATCCCTACAAAATCACAGGTGAGTTTGATCAGGGTTTGAGCTAAACTCAGTGGCCCTTCAGGACCGGATAGAGCTGGAGTCAAGTCCAGCTTTGTCGAGTCCAAGAAAAGTCCAAGACCAGGACTAGTCGAGACCGAGTCAAGACCGAGTCCAAAGAGGCTCAAGTCCAAGCCGAAAAATTTTGAGTCCAAGTCAAGACCGAGTCCAAATGAGAGAAAAAATGGTTCCTCTTCAAGACCACATAATCAATTATTGATAATGTATGTGATGCGAGAGACAGCATATCTTCTATTCTAAGAAAATAATTTTGCATTATTATTTGTAATGATCAAAAAGCATGTGCAAAGTAACAATGCCTGCAAACTTAGCTCCAACTGGCTTAACACACCTATCTGGAAGTTTCTAGTGTGTTTAGTAAGATCTTGATTAGCTGGTTCAAGTGTGTTTAATTAGGGTTGGAGCTAAACTCTGCAGGACACCGGCCCTCTAGGACCAAGTTTGGAGCTGTAGGATCAAATTATTTTTATTTACATTTTATTTACTTTAGGTACACAGCAAAAAATCCAGGGTGAAATTAACTCGCCTGGGAGTACATGTGAGACCACACTCAAGAGTGTGAAAGTGTTAAAATAAGTGTTAAATTAACACTGAAGCAGAGTTAATGTTAATGAGGTAATTAAGAGATTCATTGAGTGGTGATTGACCATTATTTAAGACACCTTATGTTAACGAGCAGAATCACCAAAGACGAAAATCACAATTTCTGTGTCACCATTATAGTGGTCAGCGTTAACTTTAGTTGGGCTCTTGACCCTTATATTTTTAAAGTTAGATTTTGCTTTGCTGTTATTAAACAAGAAAGAGAAAAAGTATATATATATTATAGTAGTCTTGTGATTCTTTAGCATATGATTACCAGCATTTTCAATACAAGCGGAGGGATTTCTTAAAGTTGTTTGTTTGAAAATCTTTGAAAAGGGTCTGTTATTTAGACACACAAACATCAAGAATCAACCTGTGAATCTCAAGCAACGGCAGACGCCACAGGAGCGTGAGCATAGAGCGCAGGCTACAAAGTGCTTTGGAAAGAAGGAGAAAGCCGCGCGCCTAGCTTTTTCCACGCGTTTTTAGGCGCGACATGAGAATGTGGTTTTGTTTTGAAGGAGAAAAAAAGCATAATGCTGGACTCGGTCGAGACCAACGAGAACATTTGGCGAGTCCAATAACCAAGTCTGAGTGCAAACACCAACAAGTCCGAGTCGATAGAAAAATGTCTCGAGTCCGGACTCGAGTACTACAGCCCTAGGACCGGATTTGAGGAGCTCTACTATAGAGCGATAATGTAACAAATGAGGCTGGTATGCATTCAGCCGATCACCAGCGGGAGCCCTCTTCCAAATAATAACAATGAACTGTTTCTTCTATAGTTACTTATTGTTTTTGACCTGTATAAACAGTCATGTCCTTCACTTGATATGTGCAATGTATTGCCAGTAATTTTTACTTTCTTACTGAGCAGTCTTCTTTTTTGTTTTTCTCTGTTGCCTGTTTCATTGCATTCCTGTTTTGACCATTGTGCCTGCCTTGCTGACTATGTTTTTACTGTGTACCTTGAAAATGTTAAATACTTGTTTAAAATGCATAAGTGATTTGCTTTGCTTTAGTAACATGTTTGTTACTACGACATATACAATTATATATTTTATTTATTACCATTTTCTTTAAGTCTCTTTTTTTTTAGCTTGAAATGTTTATGTATGTGTGTTTATATGATTTATCAGAACACAAATTTGTATGACAATTACAAAAATTAAATAAAAATAATTAATGTCTATGGAGCGTCCCCACAAACCAAATGCGTAGTAATACTTCAAATGTTTGACCTGAGCATAACAGCTTTTTAAATGATAAATTATACTAGATTATGTTAATATATATATATATATATATATATATATATATATATATATATATATATATATATATATATATATATAAAATGATTATGAAAATATAAAAATGCAGAAAGTTTACCTTGATGGGTAGGTTTAGGGGATGATACAGTATAAAATAAAAAGATAATATAAATATGAATATAACAGATTATAAATATAATGTAGAAACTTAAATTTTCAATGAAACTGCTTTTGCAACAATTTATTTTGTGAAGTTGTTAAAAAAGTTATGTGAATTGAACTGAAATATGGAAATCCTCCATTAAACATGACAATGACATGTCCGGACATGTCGAGGTCCACAATATCTCTTACCGTTTGGCATGTTAAAACACACACACACACACACACACACACACACATATATATATATATATATATATATATATATATATATATATATATATAAATATATATATATATCTATTTAAATATTTTGCTTTGTCTTATATCGTGTGTAATCGCATAATTTATTTATTTTCATTTAAAAGAAGAGAATAAGACTTGGGGCGATTGAATGATTGTGCGAGAGAGAGAGAGAGAGAGAGAGCTCCAAGCAGACTCAAAGTAACCGCATCTCATCCTTGCACGAGGAAAACTTTATTTTTCTCAAAGAAAAATTTAAGGGGATATTATTTATTTTATTTTCAATTCATTATTAGTCATGTTATTTAAATCCTTTTTGTACAACCATCAGATTATATGTGCGGGCACATGCATATTGTAATATGTTCTCTTGATCTGTTAAAATTGTCTAGTTATTTTTGATATCAACTATTCCTTCTTGGGAGTTTTAGGTGAGTATATGACGTCCATGTCTATGTATTTCAAAGCTCTTTTATGATTTTCCACAGAAATGTCCAAGATCTATTTATCTAGCCTCGGCACGCAACAGGATTCCTCCCCCGGACCACCACCAGACACCACCGGATGTTCAAAACGGACCATAAAAACACAAAAACATTCCTCAGGACTTCATTTATGGTTTTATCACTGCAGGGAATTCCACATATGATGGTTTCCACCGATGGAACTCCTTAACAGGTCACAGGGTCAACACGTGGGTGGTCGTGACCTGGGTGGGCCAAGTGTGTGGGGGGGGTCACAAAGGTCGTAAATCAAATTTGACACATGGTGCATCTTATTGACTACTGTTGTATTATATTTTGCTGGCTGTTTTTCCTGAATTGGCTTTTTGAATGAGACGCTCTCTTTATCACTTGAGCTGACATGTTTTTTGTTGCCATTTACCCCTTAAAAGCTGAAGCAACTGTTTATACAGCAAGCAGTGTTTCTGTAATCCAAAGAAAGTGGCATAAGCATCTAGCCAAAGCATTTATCCTTTTCTCATGCGTTTAGCACCATAATGCAGGGTTAACACCAATAAAGCACTGCTTCTCTTGAGCAGGGTTTCATAATCCCGGAAAAACAGCAGTGCTAACTACTACTAATAAGAATACTACTTTTATAATTGTATTTTAATAAAACTTTACAGTTATTTTTCTAAAATTATGCTTCGATTTTGTAAAAAATATTGCAATGTGGTGGATAAACACGCCAGAGTCCCATTAGCTGAATGGACTTCAGTGTCACATCAACAGACGAAAACCTCAGGCAGGATGTAGCAAGCTGGAATGCTATAAGGTTCCCATGGTAACTGTGGAGCATGTAATATTTCTCGGGAAGTCTTCATACCGTGGTTCTCTCTCCTGGTGAGAAGACCTTTGATCATCTATAATGGTCTGATGCAGAGTGTGCTCCAGAATATAAGCAAGAACTTATCAAATCTAGTTGTGTCTAAGCAGCGAAGTAAGCCATTTATACACACTGCAACCCAGCAAGCATGTTTTTAACACAAAGGTTCCCAAAAGGGGGTCTCTGAAAAATGTGTGCATCACTTCACACAGATAGTGAAAAGCATTTAGGGATACAGTGAATCGTTTATGCTAGCAAAATGTCAAATATTAACTCCTGGGTGGGATACAAGAGGAACCTAAAGCAATACCTAGTGCAAACTGATCCTGATTGAGACAGAATGACATGTAGATGTTGAAACATGCATCTGTGCTGACCAATAAACAATTCTAGTGCCAGCTGTTGTTAAGGACAGAATATGTACATTGAGGACGTATACAGCCTCGAGACCAGGATGTTGGATTGCTAAGGTCAGAGAGTGCCATTCCACATTGCATTGCACTGGAGTCGAGAAGCAAATTATCAAGTTTAGTAGTTGACAAGCCTAAAAGTTCGACCTTGAAATGTCAACAAACACAATAGCAGTAGATTTAGAGCAAAAAGACACAATTAAATATGCCTTCTTAGCTCTTTATATCTATACTAGGTTTTAAATAATCTGTGTGCCTCAGCATAGCTGAAGAAAGAGATCTAAAGGAAACAGATCATCCGAATAAAAGAATCAATGAGCAAATGAGTGATGAAAACATTTCTACAGTTTTGCCATCTTGCTTTTAAATTTAATTTAATCCCAGGCGAGATTATTAGATTCAATGTGCACTTGTTCATCACCAAAGCCTATTCCAGCAAGGATTTAATTTGTCAAAAAGTGTTTGTCAAAGATCCAAAAAAGGTATTTTTCCTCCATCAGGAGGGAGATTTGATTCATTTTTTCCATGCAGCCGTGAGCCAGCCCATCATCCTCATATCCTGCGGTTAAAGAGCGGATTGTGAAGGGTTTATGCAATCCAGTCTGCTTTGGAGCACTAACACTGAGATGAGCTGCTACATATTACAGCAGGAACAGATAGTGATGACAAGCACACGCACAACTCAGACAAATAAGTATATAATGATGCACACGCGCGTCACGCGAACTCACAGTCTGTCACGTTTATAGACATATTTTAAAGAAAAAGACTTATTGCTACAGCATGCAATGACATTGTAGAGCAGAGCTGTTTAAATTGGGGTTCCTTGATCTCTGAGGGCCAAAAGGGGGTGCTAGTGGGTCTGCAATATTGTTTTCAATAAATTTTGAGGTATCAATATAAGCATATTAACTAAATTATCATTTTTTACATATTAATTTAATTATAATTCAATTTAAATGTTGAAAACACAAACATCAACACGTTTACAAAATTGTGTAATGTTTCAGCATCATAATAAATATATAGTTATTTATAATTGCTACAGTATTATCAGATTCAAATTATGTATAATTTATTATTCTTGTGATATATTTTTATACATAATTTAAATGTTAAAAACATTAACATATTTATATAATTTTTAAATATTAATAATAAAAAACAATAAATATATAAATTCAAAAATTATAGATCTACAAGATTTTTTTTTTTTTAAAGAAGTCTCTTCTGCTCATCAGGCTATTTGATGTTAAATACAGTGAAACATTAATATTAGTGCTGGGCAACAATTAATCGCGATGAATCGCATCCAAAATAAAAGTTTTTGTGTTACATGTGTGTGCTGTGTATATTTATTATGTATATATAAAGACACACACATACAGCATATATTTTGAAAATATTTACATGTATATATTTATATTCATATAATTTATATTACATATAAATATATTTAATATATAAACCTAACATATTTTTCTTCAATAAATACATGCATGTGTGTATTTATATATACATAATAAATATACACAGTACACACACACGTGTATGCAAAAACTTTTATTTTGGATGCGATTCATCGCGATTCATCGTCGCGATTAATCGTCGCATTAATTTTGTGAAATACTGTTTTCTATTTGAATATATTTTAGTATGCAGAAATCATTATAATACACTGATTGATAGATAGATAGATAGATAGATAGATAGATAGATATTCTTCTAATTATTATCATGAAGTTGCAATAATATTGTGAAATTCTAATTATTTATATATATTAAAACAATTATCATAATAATACATTACTTTAAATGTGTTTTATACATGAAAATGTATAATTTTCTTTATTTTATGTCCCTGTTTTAGAAAACTATGTGCTTCCAACTTTTTGGGACAAACCCTTGAAGCATTTTTGTGTTCCATCATTACAACATGGCTGTTTTTGTTTGAATATCTAGGTACTTTTGGCCACATAAGTACGTTCCTCAAGTTTTTCCTTTTCTCTCTCCCTCGCTCTCTCTCCCCTCACGCACATCCACACACAAATACAGACCCAGTCATGCATAACAGCAGACTCTGCAATATCTATGCTGTATTTCAAAACAGTAGGGAATTGTCCAAGAATGGAGCAGGGCCAGAGACTTCAGTGTGGACCCAGAGAAAGTGCTGGAGGTTCATCAGATGGGATCAGCCTAAACTAGGAGGGCAGTGTTCTCGACGTCATTGGAATCACAAAACCAGCTTCCCCCCAAAATAGCCTGATGCGTCCGAGTGCTTGTCTCTGAGGCCTATAAAAACAGACAGCCGAAAACAGGAAAGAGAGAGAATGGGACAGTGCACGGGACGGTCCGAGGAGTCACATGCCCAGAAACATAATCTTCTCCCACTCACTCTGTCTTTAGCCTTTTTCATTTTCTCCCTCAGATGTCTCCTACCATCCACCTCCCTCTTTTCGATAATTCCACACAGTAACAACCACAATTTCCAAACTGTTTTGACAGACACGGCCCAGTTCGCCATAATAGTTCTCTCCTTTTATGTATTTTGCTGGATTATTCGCAAATCCTCTTTTGACTGCACAAAATCAGCAGATTTATGACTTTACCTCATATGACACTTACAATTTTCTTCCCCCAACCCGTCTTTCAGTACAGACCTCAATTGAGTTGGCATTTATGAAAAGCATATATGTTCCCAGATAGCATATAATCCAGTGCTATTACAGCTGAACTGTATCGCAACAAACGCCAGAGGTGGCGGGACTAATTTGCTTTCTAAATAAGAAAGTATGCTACTTTTTCAGATGATTGTCGGAAGGAAGCTTTTCTGTTGTCTATGATCTCTGGAAACAATTTTTTCTGCTCTCTACAACCATTTGGACTAAAATAATGTGTTTCGACAGAAAAACTGACAGAAAATCTATCAAAATTGGTAATTAGTGGAATTTTTAGTGTCGCACCACTCCACCATCAGATCTGCCTTTGCCCACCTTGCACTTTGTCAGATAAAAGCCAAAATAA
Source organism: Barbus barbus (assembly GCF_936440315.1). Lineage (NCBI taxonomy): Eukaryota > Metazoa > Chordata > Actinopteri > Cypriniformes > Cyprinidae > Barbus > Barbus barbus. The sequence goes on from NC_136723.1 coordinate 12,603,207, forward strand.
CATCTGACATGCCCAGTGACGCCGAAAAAGTCTTGTCATTTCCATTACCCGATCCCTATTCCATACGCACCTCCTTAATCTTCTTTCTAAATCTCTTGTGTGGCTCCTAGAAGGGTTTTTATCAGATCAGATCATATACTGTCGCAGTTATTTGCAATGATGTTGCTCTGAAAATCTTTTTTCTCTGTTTTTCCAGTCATTTGATCAATCTGACTCAATCTGGGAAGTGTAATGTTCTAAAACAGGGATTACAGGAACTGTCATGCAAACAAGAAGATTAAGGGTACAAAAAAAGGAGTGATATCTGAACAAATTCTGTGTGGAAAAGTTGAGACATTGTTTCAAAACTGTCACGGGCATCGTCAAAAACAGTGAGATAAGTCGAATTAATTTACCACACAGACATTCATCCAGTGGGATCATTCTACTAATGTTTTCTGCGTCATCTCAGAGTAGGCATATGGCAAGTTATAGGATTTATGCCAAAATTTAGCCTAAATTTACCTCCTTTCAGCCAACTGAAAAGCACATGACAGCAACTCAATCATTTCCTCCTCATGAAGCAAATGATGTATAGCTAATTGTTGAATCATGCACTTCTACAGTTGTATTGGTATCTGAAAACATTTACGCAATGCGGCATCCACACCACTAGGTGTCAGTATAAGTTAAAGACAACAGCCATTACAGCCAGCTCAAACAGGGGGTCAGCTTGCCCTGTCCAATGGTTGAAATTTGGCAGAAATTGGAAAAGTAGTTTGTTTTTGTTTTTTTGTGCAGTTTCAAATTTTATATTCGAGAAATGACTGTTTGTGTCATTTATGTTGTAGTATGCAAGTGTCTTCTAATGTTAACCAACTTATAGAACTACAAAATCAACAGCCAGCATTTTGCAGAACCAATGGGAAAAGCCTAAGGAAACTGTAGCACAAATGCTAATTCTCTTCCAGGTTTTAGGATTATGAATTGAACAGCTCTACTCAAATTTTACATTTGTTTGGTTCCCGTGTCTCTCCATTACACCACATTAGTGTAGAACAAAAGAAAAATCTATTTTTTTAATTCATCTTTTTTGCAGAGTATAGACAAATCCACTCTGCTATGTGGATGGATCTGAAAAAAAAAAAACATTTGCCAATATTGGGTAAACAGCTTGTGATCTGACCCGATTTAGCCCTCAAAACGTAATTGAAAAGACACCACCAACCTTGATACTGTTCCAGAGTTCAGCTGATGCAAGAAAACAATCATCTATAATCAGACCAGATATCACTTCCAAAACATTTATTCTTAATATTTAACATGCATGAATGACACTACAAAGACATTCCCAGCTTTGTTTTCTTTTTTTGCATATGCATTAAGGCCACTTCAATGTCATGTGACAGCACAAGATGTCACTTAAATCAAATCAGTGCTTTTATAATTCAATATCACTGCATGCATCTGCTCTTTAATAGCGTTCATATTTAATATGCAGCAATGACTGCTTTGCAGTATCCTTAAAACTAGCACTGCAAAGATTTTATGTATGTAACAGTTAGACAACAGATTAACTGTTGCTTATCATTAAAGTTAAACTAACCATTATATTAAGAACTAATACAATATTTATGAATTACATCTTATTCATCATATTCTTGTATATTAATACAATATAAATTAGTGCTTTAGAAGTTGAATTTGCATCCAAAACGGAATACCTATACATTAAAGGGATAACAAATTATTTGTAATAGCACTAATTAAAACCTGATCTAGATTTACTGAGAATTTAGCAACTAAATCTATTTTAGGGATGGCTTATCCAAACATGCTGCTACAACCAACAAAATTGGCCACCTTCAAAAACAACCGGTCTTGTTGCAGTTACTGATAACAACAGAACATAGGGCTCAATGTATGAGACAAACTGAGGTGATGAAAGTCTGTAGCATTCTCACTGACACTCCGACAGTAATAATCCAAAAATGCCTCTATTTTTGCCTGCCATAGAGAGCAAAGTATTATAATGGCCTGGATAGAGGATTGGCTGTACTGACATAACAATGACATATTCACATAAAAGCCTACCTCTCATTGAACCAGAATATTACAATAAATTGAGCCAAGCTTAACCGCTTCAGGCTTAGTCAAAGATATTTCAGTCACAAAATCATCCATCTCTGCATGCAGGAGTTACTAACTCTACACAAACCGTTTATTCAGCTCCAGCATCAACACACAGTGTTTCTGCAACTTACAATTAAACACTCTGTTTCAAGTTCATATCGATAAACTCAAAACACTCTGGATGCAGAGTTTGCTTTAAAAGTAGCCATATTTTCAGCAGGGGGTGGATGGAGATAGTGGAAACAAAATTCTGCTTAGCTGTGCTAACCCAAAATCAACTAGACAACTCCAAAGTTGCAAATAGTAGGGGGAAAAATTGTATGGCAAGATTATGCTGGCTAATGATAGTTTAGCAGTGTAGTCCTGTAATGCAAAGGCCTTGGGAATTTGTCTTCATGTCTCTCTTTAGACTGCAGGGACATCATGGAGTTTTGCCTTGTAAACAGTGCCAATCGAGCTGGCCAGAAACCCTGCTGATGTATTAGAAACTCTGGAAGTCAAAGTCTAAGCTTGAAAATGACAGAGCCACTCAAATTACTCCCATCCCATACTGAGGAAACATTAGCAATGACATGCTGTGACTTAAAACGGTAAATGAAGAAAAAGGGAAACAAGAAGACATCTGAATTTCCTGCATGTTTTAAAACTTGGTGATACTTGTACTGCTTCAGACAGGTAAGAACCTGGTCCCATCATAACAACGCTGACCCCAATTTGAGACCTTCCCAAATGAGATTATCTTCACAGCACTAAACAGCTCCTTGGCACCCATCCCTTTCCCTCTCCTCAATGAGATATTTTCTGATCTTCTGCCTTACTGCTCTTTTGCACTCAGACTCCCTTATCTATTAGAGCTGCCTTTTCAAACTTTTAAGAAGACAAATTGGAGCTCTCGAATGTTAGAAACTACTTGGAAGTCTCACTTAGTCCCTTTCAAAGCTAAAGCATTGCAACAAGCTGCAATCAAAGAAATGAAACCTAGTTGGCCTGTATCAAAATCAAGTTACAAACATTTCACAAATCAAATAAAACCACTCTCCTTGCCGTAACATTGCGGTGGGGTTTAGTCCTGCTTCTGGAGGGCCAATGTCCTGCAGAGTTTAGATCTAACCTGTCCCAACACACCTGCCTAGTTTCTAGCATTCCTGAAGACCTTGATTAAATGGTTCAGGTTTGTTTAATAAGGAGTGGAGCTAAAATCTGCAAGATACTGGTGCTTAAGAAGCAGGGTTGGACACTGTTTCCAAAACCAGATGACTCTTTACTATTACTTCTGGATTTATTTACTTTCTGGTGTATATGTCACCTGATTAACAACTCTTACCAAGTCCTTTGTATAGACTCCAATTCCTCACCACTGGAATTCGCTGGGTTCAGTGTTTGGTCCTTTTTTCTTTTCTCAGTTTTCACCAGGTCAATTTGAATGTTCATCCAGTACGGCTTCCCCCACATTCCACTCTTCTGTCCCCACATCTGCAATCTCAGAAAGGTTCTCTGCATGCCTCTTTGGTAGATCAAACTAGATGTCAACCAATTACGTAAAGGATGACCTTAATGACTGAGCTCCACTTCCCCATGAAATCGCTCTCTATCTTCATTGATTCAGCTCTACTTAATGGATCTCAAAATGACAACTGAACTACTGCAACTCTCTACTAGACAATTGAGTGCATCTGAAAAGGTGATCCGGGACTTGCTTTTAACATCTGGAAATTCTCTGACCTTACTCTTACTACTTCCTTGATGTGCAATAACTTAATTCAAGACACTGTTCCTAGCTTTACAAAATCCTATACCATGACTGGCTGCCTAACTTCTGAAACTTTCCTGAGCAAATTGGCAAGTGTCATCTGAATATCAGCAGTTCCAGTCAATTGGCTTTATTCAACGTCCAGAAGTAAGGGCACAAAGGTGTTTTTGAGTCTACCTAGAAGCAAAGTCAAGCTGATACAATGGTTGTATTTGAGGAAGAATCAAAGATTGCCAGGTTATTAACATAAAAGATTCAGAGTTTTGTTTGAGGCACTTCACTAGCAAGTTAACTAGATTCACAAGTAGAAGACGATAAGAAGTTTAATGCATTTTATATAATGATGTGCTCCTACTTGACTTTAGAGGCCTAGTTTAGTATTCATCCTGCATTCTCAGCCTTGGTAATTGTCACTCACATGATGTGCATTCTAAAGCAATTCGCTTTAGTAGACCGCATCTGTTCAGAGCATAAATAGACAAGTAGAAAGTTTAGATGAGATGCCTATAGGTTTGCTAAATGGCTGAATTTGCCATCATAACACTGTCATTCAATGACATGTTAGTGCCAATCTCAAGGCCCTTTAGCCAACAACAATCCAGTCATGCCCGCAGTGCTCTGAACCCAAAGGACATGTTTCTTCCCTACCCAGGGGCGTTTCCGTATGGCAGAGTATGGCAGTCGCCATACCCTTGCCCAGTCAGGTGTGCCGTGGAAAATTATCCGAACTCTCTATTATATTTCGTTATTATTATTTTAAATCACTGCCATTGGTTTTCCCTATGTCTGTTTAAGGGTTTTTACAAATATTTAACCAATGAAAAGCATTCAAAAGAGCTTGTCACTAAACTTTGTAACGCTATTGTATCCTCAAACTGTCAGCAAAAACTTGTAACTTCACCCCGCCTCGGAGCCTCCACTCAGAATGAAGCGCAGCGCACACAGCCTATGCAAGGGTAAAAAAAAAAAAACTGATGTTTGAATAAGAACAGCATTTTCTTTATTAAAACATTATGTCTGTAAAGGAAAAATTATGTTTTATTAACAAGGTTCGGGAGGAGCACGATCAGATAATCAACTAATTTGGCGCAGGTGCAACTCGTTTAGCTAACTATCCTAACGAGCACAATGCGTATAAATATGCATATAAGCCTGCCTACCTCTGTCCAATGACAGTTTTCCGGCATTCGGTTTTGCTCCTTTGGCCATCACAGACGCAACTTTTTCTGTACAACGACGAGGCTTATACAGGGGATTTTTCAGATCCTCCGTCGCAATCTGCCAGTCACCGCCACTGAGCACCTGCTCGAAAGTGGCCAGTATTTAAGCCTGAGGTAAACGTGGTTTGATTCTGACGAACCATTCCCACGGAGGATAAACGAAGTGGATCTGTATGATCTATTCGTCAACCAGCACATTATCCAGTTCTCACAGAAGCAAAACCTCATCGCTTCCCGCTTCTGCTCAACCGTGTCTCTTCCGGCCGCAGAGCGATTATGTAGCTGGGCCTCCAGCCCTTGTAGGCAGGTCGCTTGTTGCTAAAAGCTGTTAAACGATGGGATGACATAATGGACGTTGATGTCATTTTGTAACCATGACGCAAAACTACGTAGAAGTCATTGAAACTCTGTAAACTTTATTTTTGTCCATCTGTGTTTTCGATGCATTCATTTGTTGGATCTTTTGCACAGCGCCACTGGTGCACACTACTACTGTATGTCCTGTCTCTCCCTCGAACGTACAAATAAGAAGAAACAATAGAAAATGCTTTGAAACCTCATATTACTCAAAAATAAATGTGATATGGTGATTTAAATGATGTTTGCACTTGACGAGCCGCTCCAGCGCGCACGCGCTTCAGATGACCAACGCAATCAATCCAAGTTCTAAAGCCCCTTTTACACAACACGGCAAGCAGTGAAAACACAGCCCGGCTATCGCTTTCTCTCATTTTGGATGCCTTTTATACAGTCAATGCGGTGCTTGTGTCATGGACTCGAGGCGGACATTACCATAGTAATCGCAAAGCATGACAAAATTACTATTCACTAAAGTCAGCTCATCCAAAAAATTTAACTCTGTCTGTTAACTCACTCTCTTGTTGTTCTCGCACGTCAAACACGCTTTTAAACGTTCATGCGCTGTAAGCAGGGGCGGACTGGCCATCTGGATGTTCTGGAGAAGTCCAGAACGTCAATCCTAACTCCACCCACCAACGTGTGACTGGGCAAGTCAACACTACAAAGGACGCTAATGATCATCAGCTCCAGTGGCGCAGATGGTAAAATGTGTGTCTCATTTCTTTTGAAGCGATTGACCTGGGTTCGAATGTTTACGAAAATAACCTTGCCTCTCTCCAAGTCTCTACCAGTTGATATGCTGCTTGGCTGGCTAGCTGTTTCAATACTTTTTTCTTTTTGTGTGGTTAAGAGGAAAAGCATGTCTTTTCTTCATATCACTTTTTAAAAAGCTGCTAAAAGTCTTAAATCTTCTTTTTTTCTTTTCTTTTTTTTTTAGGAAAATTGCTAAATTATTTTGAATGAAGTATTGCTAAAAAAAAAAAAACTGCTAGGGTGGTCTGAAAAGTTGTTAAATTTAGCAACAAAATTGCTAGGTTTAAAATTGCCATGCGACCATCTCTGATTTGTCCATAATCGATAGCGAAACTATTTATTAAGCAAAGTAAGACAGACCAAGAAAGGAAAGGCCTCTTCCAATTCAAACTTATCAGGCTCTCTTTTCTTATTTCCAGCTCTGGAACGTTCAAGCTAAATCCAAACTGGACCCTCTCTTCGTCAACGAATCTAACCACCCTGTTACACGTTTTTGGTTCCAAAAACACTTAAAACGAATCATTACTCAAGCAGGCTTACCCGCAGGAAATTTTTCCAGCCATTCATTTAGCATCGGAGCAGCAACTACAGCAGCTCAAAAAGGCCACTCTCAGAATCAAATTCAGACCCTCTGTCGATGGTCATTAGACGCTTTCAGAAGTTACATTAGGTATAATCAACTCCACATAAAGGAAGCCCATTTAGCCCTGATCTGTAAAAAAAAAAAAAAAAACCTGTTTACTCGGGTAATTGGAGGCTCTCCTTTTCAATAAGTCAGCTCTGTGGTCGCAGTAAGAGCCCTCCAGCTGTCATTTCGAATTTCATGGCTTTTTCAGCATCAGACAGGGCTCTCCCTTCGGGTGCAGCAGGGCCACGGCTCCCTTCGGTAGCAGCAGGGCCACGGCTCCCTTCGGTCCTTCACCTTCACGTGGGCCAGCATGCACCACTTTAACTGAAGTTTCAGTGCGCTCCATAACTTTAGCTTCAGCTACTGCAGACTCAATTTGTCCCACGATTGTGATCACCTTTTGCAGAGTGAGGTCCATTTCCAACAGTTCCCGTATACGTGGAGTGCATGTCTTCTCTACGATCTGATCCCTAATCATATCGTCTGTGAGCACGCCGAAGTCGCAGTTCACAAGCAGTTCACTCAGAGCAACCGCATACTGCACAATAGGTTCACAGAGTCTCTGAGCGTGCTGGCAAAACCACGTTCACTTTCTGTAAAAAAAAAAAAAAATGCTCGTAAAGCAGTCAGCGCAGTCTCATATCCATCATCAGGCACTGTGAGTATATAAAAAAAAATCCTCTGTCCCTCCGTACCAATGCAATGAATAAGCAAAGCACGCTTTCTCTTTTCCACAATGTCCTCTTCCGACAATACTGTCACGTAGTTATCAAACATACAAATCCATGAATTAAACGGTATAGTCGGCCAGGAGGAGGCGAGAGAGCAAGAAGGGCCATCCTCGTCACGTCGTATATTTCACAGTAATGAACTTCAGGACCTCAAATAGTGGGCTTACAACTCTCTTTATTAACATTTTGCATTCACTTCTTCGTGTCACATTTTGTGCCCCCTCTACCTCTGGCATATTAGTGACAACTACTGTTCATGCATCTCAATACACCACAAGAGTTTAGCCCCAAACCTAATTAAACCTGAAACAGCTAATCAATGTCTTCAGGATCTCTGTTAGCAACTTTCAGTCAGGTGTGTTGAAGAAATTTGAAGCTAAGCTCTCCAGGACGTTGGCCCTCCAGGAGCTGGTTTGGACAACCCTGCACTTAAATTTGTCTGAGGAACAATTCCACTCATTATCATCTATTGGAAATGAAGAATTGTATAAACTTGTTAAATCATCTAAACCTACAACCTGTATGTTAGACCCTGTTCCATCTAAGCTCCTAAAAGAGGTGCTTCCAGAAGTAATAGATCCTCTTCTGAATATTACTCATCATTGTCATTAGGATATGTCCCAAAAACCTTCAAACTGGCTGTTATTAAGCCTCTCATTAAAAAACCACAACTTGACCCCAAATTAATTCATTGCAGACCGATCTCGAATCTCCCTTTTCTGTCAAAGATATTAGAAAAGGTAGCATCATAACTATGTTCATATGACATATGTGAGGATTTCCAGTCAGGTTTTAAACCATATCATAGTACTGAGACTGCTCTCATTAGAATTACAAATGACCTGCTCATATCATCTGATCATCATCTGATCGTGGTTGTGTCTCTCTATTAGTGCTACTGGATCTTAGCGCCACGTTTGACACTATCGACCACAACATTCTTTTGAATAGACTAGAAAATTATGCCATTTGATAATACCTAGAATTGCAAAATCAACTGCGGGCGGGAGATCGTTTTCCTATTTAGCACCCAAACTCTGGAAGAATCTATCTGGAAGCAGACACACTGTCAGTTTAAATCTAGGTTAAAGACCCATCTCTTTAACCTGGCTTACACATAATACACTATCGAATTTCTATAATTCAAATCCGTTAAAGTATTGTTAGTTGTTAGGCTGCATTAATTAGGTCAACCGGGAACACTTCCCAAAACACCCAATGTATTTGTTACATCGTTAGAAGAATGGCATCTGCGCTAATATTAGTCTGTTTCTTTCTTATTCTGAGGTCACCTTAGCCACCCAGATCCAGACTGTATCCAGATCAGATGGTCACTGCAGCCACCCGGATCCAGTCCGTATCCGGTTCAGATGGTAGATCAGCACCTAGAGATGACCTCTACAGCCCTGAACGTCAGCGGAGACCAGGACAACTAGATGAGCCCCAGAGACTGAACCCCAGTGAAGACCCTGCCTCCTAGACAAGACCACAGGAACCAGATGAGTCCTTTGCACAATCTGACTCTGCTTTAGCCTAGATTTAAACTGCTGATTTTGTCTGGCCAGAGGAGAATGACACTATTTCGACACACTATTTCCTCATCTAAATACTGTAAAGCTGATATGAAGCCACCCAGCTTTATATCAAGCTGATGTAAAGCTGCTTTGACACAATTTGTATTGTTAAAAGCGCTATATAAATAATAGTGACTTGACTTGACTCTGTCTGTCTTCACTCACCTTGTCACATTCAAAACAAGCTGAAAACTGTGAAATTTAACATGCATCTCATTAGGACCAGTTGCTACTGATTCATTTAAACAGCTATTTCCTATATAGTCACAGAACTGTGAGTTGGAATGATGTAATGTGACATTTTTCAAGCGTAATCATAACATCGGTTATATTTTAGATTGATTCTGCATATCTACGTCTGATTTTAGAAGAGATGTTAATCTCAGAAATGGTTGTTCATCAGCGAGACATGGAGAGAGGATGAACTGTGCAGACAGAGAGATAAAGAGAGAAATGATGGGCAAGAAAGGTGGAAGAAGAGAGCGTGAATGTTTTTTACTTGTCTTGCTCTGGGGGAGTTTATATGTGGAGATGCGTGTAAGTTGCCTTTCTCTGTAGTGCAGGAGAACGCTACAAAAGCACATCTTACCATAATCACAAAAAGTGAATGAACTGGTTTATGGCCGGAACAGCTCTCTGTCTGAACAAGTCACATGAAGCATCTCCCTCGGAAAGTTTTGAAAATGAGGCGTGGAAGTTTCATTTTTGAATGTCTCAAATAATGTTTTTGTTGTTTTTACCACTGTTACAAATTCGGCTGATCTCAGCAAAGGAAGATCATTACTTTGATACTGAATTATTTCACTCATCGCTCTAGAGGATGTGATAATGCTCAGAACATTACGCTTATAACTAGAAGAAGAGGGGAAAAACAGCACCACGTGCCAGCAAAGCCAAAACCACACTGGCTTATGCAAAAAAAAAAAATCCTGAGAAAAGTCCAATCACGTACTACTTATTGTGGTTTTACAACCAAATGCTGGTGGTAGATATCTGGAGCAGATATGGTATTGAGGTCTTAGTTTAATTTCAGTGACTTTAAGGATGTTGTGATAAATCTCTATTGGTAGTTGCAGCTACCAGAACTCACACGAACTCCCTGGTTTACATTTCTGATTCACCCAAGCAACGGTGTGTCAGTTGTCTCACAACGTCCGTCACCCATAATAGTCTGTATTTTGAATGTAATTAAATGATAAAGCCCATCACAGATAAAACATAGCCTCACAGGGATTTGTTGGAAACGAAAAAAGGTTGTTATTGTACAACTGTGAATCTAATGTTTTCTGAAATTGGGAGGCATGGTATTAAAACATGAACCTGATCTGAATTTAGCAAGCAATTCCAACCTGGATCCTAGTTTTTTTTTTTTTTTTTTGCTTAATTAGATCCGGTTATTTACGTATCAAATGCTGAATGAATCTCTTACCAAAAATTTCATCACATTCTCATCTATCATTGTTCCGATCATGCACAGTCCAGATTTCCCTTTTGATGTGCATCTTCATCAAAGAGTCTGACTCATGCAACCCCTGCTGACTCGAATGTCATTATTACATGTTGATTACATCTAGAACAAAGCATTTCAATTTAAAGACCTTAGCCTGGCAGGAATTCTTGATCATGTAGCATGCAACTTGGATGTTTTTTGAAAAAACATCTTTACCTAGAGAAAAATCTAATTTCCCCAAAATTCAAAAGAAGCTAGTGGGCATTACAGTCATTAATGCTTATTTCTTCCTCTGCTGTTCTGGTCTCTAGTTGTTGCAATCACTTGTCAGCGTAATTTTTCATTCATTTTTACACCTTCTTACACCACCATTATTCACCTTCTTTTCATCAATACAAAATCTTTGAAGGAGAGAATGGCTTCTGAAGAGCTTCAAAGTAGGACTGGCTCGCTTTTAGAGCAAAAGGCACTTCAATTTCAAAATGCGGACTCATCATCCATTGTGTGCTTGAGTGTGTATTAGTGGGCATATGTCTCTTTATTTTCTGTGTTTTGGGGCTACTTGGCTTCAAAAAGCTTAAGGACCACAAATGAAGTCCTTCCCCATTTCCTAAAATTCAAGTTAGAAATATTTTAAATTAGTGCTGGGCAACGATTAAAAATAAAATGTTTTTGTTTACACTAATATGTGTGTGTGTACTGTGTATATTTATTATGTACTGTATATATGAAGACACACATACAGTATATATTTTGAAAATATTTACATATATATATTACATGTATATATTTATATTCATATAATTTATATATATATATATATAAATACCTTTATATATAATATATAAATATAAAAATTTTATTAAATATATACATGTATATTTATAAATACATGTGTGTGTGTATATATAGGCATATGTGTGACCCTGGACCACAAAACCAGTCATATGTAGCACAGGTATATTTGTAGAAATAGCATCGTATGGGTCAAAGTTATTGATTTTTCTTTTATGCCAAAAGTCATTGGGATATTAAGTAAAGATCATGTTCCATGAAGATATTTAGTAAATTTCATACTGTTAATATTTCAAAACTTAAGTTTTGATTAGTAATATACATGGCTAAGAACTTAATTTGGACAACTTTAAAGGCGATTTTCTCAATATGTAGATTTTTTTTTTTTTTCAGATTCCAGATATTTAAATAGTTGTATCTTGGCCAAATATTGTCATATCCTAACAAACCATACATCAATGGAAAGCTTATGTATAATTAATGTATGACTCATCTGAAAAAAAAAAATTGACCTTTATGACTGGTTTTGTGGTCCAGGGTCACTTAAACATATGTGTGTATTTATATATAAACATACACAGTACACACACACATATATTATGCGCACAAAACTTTTATTTTGGATGCGATTAATCACAATTAGTCATTGTCCAGCACTATTTTAAATATAAAAACGGTAATATTTTGATTACCACATTGAAAATAAAGCTTCACATTATAAATTGCAATGTTTCTTAGCAACCATAAACAACCAATAGTTGTGAAATGTTGCAACATGTCAAAACTAAATCGCCCCTTGATCAGCGAACCTTCCTACACTTGAAGTGCTTCATCTGTGACAGTTTATAGAATAGAGTATAGTTATACATAAAGCAGTATAAACGGTATAGCAGAATCTCATTTGGGTTACAAAAAAAAAAATAGCTTGAGAGGGCTGCTTTCAGTAAAATAAAAAAATTAAAAATGTCAGCTCGTTCCCTGAGGATGAAATTGCTTCTTTTGATTTTTGTAAGAAAAAAAAGATGGATTCAGTGGATGTTTGCACTCTCTTCCACCTCTCCTCAACCTCCTACATCCTTTGCAGATCCTGCACTCCACTTCTAAAGAGTGTTATGAAGATAACACTCATGCCTAACATGGAGGAAGATCAACATGGGAAAGATGAAGATGGTTAGTCCAACTCCTGCTGGCTCAAATGTCAAGATTTACGCCCTCTTCAAGGTCTATATTGAAGGATCACAATTCAAAGAGAATCCACTGGCTATTAGTAACCAGAGTGAAGAGAACTGCCTGCTTCTGATACACAGAAATAGAAAACAAGTAAATACTGAAAAAAATAATGAAGTATACTGCATATAGACTGGTGAGTTAAGCTAGAAACATTTACATTTAACAATAAATGATACAATATGTAAAATCAAGCTAATCCCAATTATTAGGACGAACAGTCTACATTGTTTTAGACAAACAAAAACAATACAGGACAGCAAAACACTAAGGTCCGATCCCAAGGTTTGATTTTCAGGGAATGCATGAACTCATAAAATGTAATGTACATGTATAATGCAATGTACATTTCTTTGGATAAAAACATCTGACAACTGCATAAATGTAAATGTTCCATATACTGTATTATCTGTGTCACAGTTTTAAAGACCTGAAGGCATAGATCTCCTCTGAAATTGTTAAAGTCCTGTTATGTCAGGCCCGATATATCCACCTTTTCCTCTCTCTTGTTGTTTTATTTTAGAAGTGTAAGGTATACGCAGCTGTGAGGAGAGGAAGAGATGAGTAATTGACGACAGGGTCAAATGAAATTAACTTGAAGCAAATTTAAAGCACCCTGATTCATCCCCAATCTGATACACAATACGACCTCAGTCCAACAGAGCGCAGAACCTCACCGTCACAGACACAGAACTGTTACATCATCAGAAACACAAATGCACAAATTTTAGCACTCAGACATTTGCATAAGTCATGTCCGGCTTTGTGGCCTTTGGCCTGAAACAGCCAGAAAGCACTTAGCAACTCACCTCCATGGCTCACTCGCAAGTAATTAGCAACTGTGATTCAGTTAGTGAAGTAAGAACTAGTTTCCATGCGGAAAACAAGATGGCGAGTGTACTGGCGCTCCAGGCTCGTTTCACGGCCAAGACATTAGAAATCATTTGCACATGAAATATCAAGCCTCTTGAATTTCTGTGTTTTTCAACTAAAACTTTTGCTGTCATATTTGACTTGACATTTTTAATTTAAAACAAGTGCTCTGGGTTTAATAAAAACTGTTGAACTGAGACATGTGCTTTGGAGTGAAGCAGTAGTGTGTCATTTATGAGCCACTATTGCGTAAACAAACAAGAAATATTTCAAATCAGGTTTCCCAAACAGACCTCCCAAACCTGCCACTGGTTGAACAAAAGGTTAGCCCTGCCTCCGAACTCCTGCCATTGGTTGAACCACTGTTGCCGTGGGCTGGTAGGGATGATGAAAAAAGAAGAAAACAAAGCAATGTTTTGGAAGGGTTTGCATTTAACATTAGTATTAGCATCCAGACAACTGTAACATTGTGATTATTGTAAGTGGCCGTTACAGTTTTGTCGTCTTCTGCTTAAATTATTAATATTTTATTTTTAATTAATTTAAAAATTATTACATTATTAAATTATTATATTAACATCACCACGGGGTAATTTTACCCATGGCTGTTTTTCAAAAATAGGCTAATATATTTTCAATAAAAAATTCATTCATTCATTCATTCATTCATTCATTCATTCATTCATTCATTCATTAAGCAGCAAACACGCAGAGTTGTAAATGTGAACTGGTGGATCAACAAGAACATAATGTGTTGTAAAATGTAAACAATTAAGGCAGTAAAATATATTTATATATGTTATTTAATTAATATAATACTTGATTGTTTTTGTGAAAACCTGCATCTGAACTGATGACTACAGTCATTTTATTTTATTTATTTTATTTTTGTGCAGGTCTTAAAAAAGGTCTTTAAAAGTCTTGAAATTAAGCTTAAATATCTTGCATATGCCCTGGCCTGGCAAAAACCATCAATTGTTTTTTAGAATTGTCCGGACCTCGGCTGGTGGGGAGTGTTCATTACTGGATCTCAAGCCATTTTAGTTGAAGACCCCTGGTGTAGACCTTTATCACACTTCTGCGTTCGAAAAGCGGAAGATTCAAATAACAGAGTAAAAGAATTTCCGCTCTATCAGTGGCTGTGCCCATAGCACGGCATTGTTGTGGATTATTTATGTAGAATTCAGCAAATATACGTCTTCTAAAGACACCAATCTCAGTTTACAACAATTATTTGAGCATTATGAAGTGGAGTATGTTGTCACGATATCCCGATGCGTATTTCGTGACTTAAAAAGGAACGCACGAGGCATACTGTATGTGTATAGGCAATTCTTCACTGTCTGATCACTTTATTTCATCACAGAACAGTGAGAAAACTATACAAACAACATATCACATTAATAAGCATTAGAATTAGCCAAATCTTAAAACATTAATTATGACTAAAGGCTGTATAGGAGGATTAAATTAAAGGTTTAGGGCAAACTTGTTGTATTAAACATAATGCTCTCATTTTTTAATCGGACGCTATTAATCGGAGCCGGATGTGACGACACGCGGACTGTGATAAAGGCCTATTGCACGCGATGTAGACAGCATTCGAATTAAGTTTATTATGAATAAATGTTACATAAAGTACAAACAATAAAATAGACCAGAAAACATTTTTATCCATCCCACAAGTCTTGTAAATCTATGTATTTTATTATTATTATTATTGGTAATATTTTTATATTCGTTGTTTTGTAGTTAATAATAACAACTGTAAAATAACAATAAAAAAACAATAATAACAATAAAAATATTATTATTATTGTTATTATTATACAGTTATTAATATATAATAACTGTATAATAATAACAATAATAATAATAGCCTAATATAGCAACACATATATTACATAAAAAGACAAGATCAAAGGACTGTGGGATGGATAAATACATTTGATCAATCTCTGATAATCCCAGGTTGCTATGGTCACGCGGGTTTGTTTATGCATGATTAAACTCGTGTCCACGAGAAATTAATGTTGTTTGCTCAATAGGATCTCATGGCCATGACATGCAGTATTATCACCTTCCAACAACTTAATATCTCATGGCCACGACAAAACTACACCAAAAAGACTCGTTTTAATCTTCCAGTGACAGTCATTTCTTAATTTATGCCAGGAGATATGTAAACGAAAAATGAAGTCGAGATCGATATGAAGCTTGAGTCTTAGACCTTTTTAATGATGTATAGTTTATGAAGTTAATTGCATTCTTTTACATTAAAACTAGCAGTAACTCTGAGCTAATGACAAAGAACGCTGTGCGCTGGAGTCCTCCCACAGGTTAAGAGATTTCAAACAAGCACTGTTAATACACATTTAGTTAACCAAATGAAACAATATACATTTTAATGCTATAAAAGTGTGCACACTGAGACAAATAAACAGCAGATGTTCATATTAACAACTTCTTTAACTTGAGAAAACGCTGCTAATACACATATACATTGGTTAATAAAGTTAATAAAATAAAAAAAATGCATGTTTTAAAGCTAGTGAATAAAAGGAAACAATCCACCCCCATGCCTCTGCTCAATGACTGGATCAGTTGTGATCTGCGTCTCGGGCCGATGACGTCACTTCCAGAGAGGCATGCCCAGGCCTGTTGTACACGCCCCCCCATCCCTTGACTCCGCCCCCATGTCAAAATAGTGATGGGCAGAAACGTGAAGCGCAAAGGGAAAAACGGTATCGCAAGCTCAAGCTTGACTGATACGCAAAATAAAAGCAGCGTTGCAAATAAACTGGTAGATATGGTCATAGAAAATATGTATTGCAAAATCATTGCTTTTGCTCCGTTTCATTTATATTTTGCAATTCTTTATTTTTGGTTGCAAAAAGCATATTTATTTTTCTCAATACTTTCATTTTCGTTTGCAAAGCTTTATTTTCTTTCACAATGCTTCAATTATTTTGCAAATATATATGGCATTAAATTGACTCCATAGATGTACGAACTCAACTGCACTTGATTCTAATAGCAAACAGTACAGAGCAAATAATCATGTGCAAATTAGCTTGCACTAATAGTGATTAATTACAGCACATTGCCATTTGCCATTGCATTACAGACACCTGATAAACCCGTCTCAAGCCCTCTTTGTTTAATCCATCTCTCTAGGTGTGGGAGTATCTGTACCAGCGTTTCAGTGAGTCATTACCACTCATACTTGGGTTAATACTGATCTGATATCAGCTGAGTGTGCCAAGATGAATGGCCCATCAAAGGAGACTCTCAGTGGAGGTCCCACTTCCTCTCTCTCTGTTATGACAGCGGGGACGCATCGTATTCTCCAGCGACAGATCTGTTGGAAAGGCTTGACATTGGTTCACACCCCCACAGTCCTGCGCTCAGGTATGGCCTATCAAGACGAGTTGAGTCATGGATCAGTTTGGTTGGGTATTAGCCATGTTGCTGTCTCAAAGGGGGGTGGTGAAGTCACCAGGCTTACACACTCATC
Source organism: Barbus barbus (assembly GCF_936440315.1). Classification (NCBI taxonomy): domain Eukaryota; kingdom Metazoa; phylum Chordata; class Actinopteri; order Cypriniformes; family Cyprinidae; genus Barbus; species Barbus barbus. Next base: position 12,620,197 of record NC_136723.1, read on the forward strand.
TCCAGAGAGGGATTTGTATGACGGCAGATTTACGTGCGGTACATTTGTTAAATTTATGGGTTTGAAGCCCATAGACAAACACTTTTATTGTTTTGGGCTTCTCTAGAGAACTCCAGCTGTCTCTCAGTAAGGAAATTAGTCATTACTCATTAGTCACAGATTGGCCCACAACACACGCTACTGAAAGAGGCTGTTTGCTGTTGAATATGGAGCTTGTTTGCATTGCTCTTTGGGATGTTGGATGTTTACAGAGACAGCCATGCCAAACACTTATCCAGAAGAAGAGTATTATTCCCACTCGGGACTGAGATATAGAACTTTATTATCATATGCTGGCATATTTGCACATATTGTAAACACACCAGGGGCTTGTGATGGGTTTGGGTAATTTTAGACCCATATAAATTCATATTTAGGTTAATTTGATGTTAGCGGTTTTCAGGTTAAAAGCAAGAAAACTTTTTTGTAAAATTTGTAAAATATTTTTTAGTGCTGTCAAACGATTAATCGCATCCAAAATAAGAGTTTTTGTTTACATAATATGTGTGTGTGTACTGTGTATATTTATTATTCATAAATAAATACATACGCATACAGTATATTTTGAAAATATTTCCATGTATTTATTTATATTCATATAATTTATATTATATATAAATATATTTAGTATATGAACATAAAATATTTTTCTTAAATATATGCATGCGTGTGTGTTTATATATACTGTAATGGGGTGAGGAATCACACGACAAGGCAGGTTAAAGGCCCCGAAGGGCCGCAGCTGTAACCGATCAGCCTGTGATAAGGATGGGCAGGTGTTCCTCGCTTGTTTCCAGGGCGACGCTGATGACACTTCGGGACGCTCGTCACAATACATAATAAACATATCCAACACACACATATATTATGTAAACAAAAACTTTGAAACTTTTATTTTGGATGCAATTAATAGCGATTAATCGTTTAACAGCCCTAATATTTTTACAATTTAAAATAATTGTTTTCTTTTTTAATCTATTTTAAAATGCAATTAATTCCTGTGGCGGCTATAAGCAGATTTTCAGCATCATTACTCCAGTCTTCAGTGTCACGTGATCCTTCAGAAATCATTTTAATATGTTGATTTGATAGTCAAGAAATATTTTTTTTATCTTTACTCAACAGAACAGCATTTATTTGATATAGAAATCTTCTTTAAACCTCCCATCTGTCTATTTATCTATATCAAAAATACTTCTTAGGCTGCATAATCCTTTACAGAGAACAATCCCATAATGCATTGCAAATAAATCCAGATGACAGATGAGTGAAATGTTTATTCAATACTAAATTGTATTATTTAAAATAATATTTAGAAAACAGCCCACTTTTACCCAAAAGTTTGTTCTGTTTTTCAGCTTATTAGAATATTGTATTGCTCTGCATTGCTATATTAAAATTGACATTTCTAATTAGTCTTTTTAAGGCGTTTTTTGATCAAAAGCATGAGGAACATGACAAGCAATTTATCATACATGAGGCAACAATAAAAGAAGCACTGCAATGTCAAGTTTTATGAATAACAACAGCAGTACAGAAGCTGTAGCTTAAGTTAAAATGTAGAAATCAATTGTGAGTCAAGTCTCCCCTGTGTTTTGCGTGCAGAGCTCTGTTTGTACGACACACTATATATAGAGCGTTTCAAAACTGTCACTTGTTGTTGCCTCAGTAGGCAGCTGTCTTTGTAGGCAGCATGCAGCTTATAGGTTTAAAACAGAAGTAAAAGCACTCATCTTTGCAGATTTCTAGCTGTTTTTCTCTATTGTCCCTCACTCACTCAGAGCTACACACAGCGTACAAATAAATGCTGCTCTGGCTACAGGCACCTGTCGTTCTTGATGCTAATTGACATCTTTGTGATGGCAGGAGCCCCTGTCTGCGTGCGTCTCTGTCAGAATACGACTAATTACTTCTGGCACTCTGCTACAGTAAGTGGTCGTGAGATTTGATCAGGATGAAGCAGCCTCAGAGCCTTGCTTTACCTCCTGGGTGTCCCTGTAGCACGGCTGCTCTCAGGGAATAAATAAATCCCTGGAAAAGAAGGATTCTGAGGGGACGGCATTCTGTGGAGGATCGGTAAACAATTACTTGAAGCTTGCAGTGGGTGTTGGCATATTAGTCAGTGAAGAGTGCTGTGAAATACCCAGGATAACATGTCATAATATTACAAAATCATAGCTAACCCCACTTTCTCCAGCTTTAAAATTAAAATTTTGTCTTGTTTTATTTACCCGCATGTCGTTCCAATCCTGTATGACCAGTTTTGACTGGGTGTGAGACCAAAAATACATTTATTTAAAAATGAAAACTTCTGCAAAACAATATTTGTGTCTTTGACTATTTTTGCAATATTTACTTCATTGCATGATTATTGTAAGTAAAAAGTCCTTCTGTTTCATAATTGGTTTCCCAAACCATACATTCAGCATCTAAATTCATCCACCCACCCCAATGTTGCTGTCAAATTCAAATGAAATTATTCTTCGTTTATTAAAACAATATACAATTATATTCTTAAACAAAACCAAAATAATAACAATAATAATAATAGTAACCATTTTTATTATTTTATTAGTGATAATACTATAAATATATTTTTTTTAATAATGGCTATTATTATTGCTTGTGTAATATCATCTTAATAATTATTAGTGTATTATCATAATAATTTATATATATATATATATATATATATATATATATATATATATATATATTAGAATTTTATTATTATTATTACTATTATTATATAAAAGTGTATAATAATATTTTTAAATATATATAATTGTATAGTTTACAAATGAATAAACAAATAATGATGATGATGATAATATGCAATAAAATAACACTTGTTTGTATTATTATTAGTAGTAGTAGTAGTAGTAGTAGTAGTAAAAATAATAACTTCATCGTCTTATTATTATTATTATTATTATTAAACCAAGAATGGTAATAAAAAGTTTTTTTGGGGGGTGGTTTAAACATTTTTAGCAATACAATAAGGTAGAATGGACCCAGTAACACAAATTCCTCCAACTTTGCAACAACAAAAACAAACTATCTCAAGGTCTCGCAATATGTAAGAACACTGTGTCACTGCTGCTTTAAAGCACTCACAGATTAGGCATGTCCTACAGCAGCTGGGAACCAATTTAAAGCCTGATTAATTACATGATATACTAAATCTCTGAAGCAAAATTCTGGAACCTGTACGTGCCCCTCGACTTTTAACCCACGTCCCTTTACAGAGCTAAGTCATGGATGACACAATCCTTAGAAGGGAATCTTTCTCCAAGCCTCAGAGCCTTTTTATGTAAGCCAGCATAGCCTGGAACATCTACAGGCCCATATCAGTCATTAGATTAATGAGCGCAGATCCTTCATGCAAAACAAACATGTCACAACAGGCTGTTCTTCATGAAGAGATCTGTTCGTCCCCGAGCAGTGACATGGTGTAAGAGCTACTTATGAGCATTTTCTCCTCCATAATGGGCAAATCATCTCTTTTCGGCTACGTTATGCCCTGGATTGTGCAATGTGCACTACTGACGCAAGAAAGTTGGCGATATTTTTTCTCAAAAGTAAACCGCTTGAAAGTCAATTATTAAAGCAACCAGCACGATCCGAGTCACCTTGACCACACAGTGTGAGATGGAGGGTTAAAACACCAGCAGAAATTACAGTTTTGGAAGAAAATCAATGATATAGTCTGAGATTAAAACAATCTCCTGTGGCCAAGACACCAACCCTCTATTCAATGTAAACAAAAGTCAAGAACGTTTTACTTGCACACCGCAGATGTGTTCAGACTAGTGGACGTCAGAGTCTGACGTTAACTTTCAATTACAGATAGTACGAAGGAAACAATGCTCAAACCTTCAAAGGTAGCATTACACATCTGGAGGGAGGTTCAATTTAATCTCCAAAGCAAGCTGGAAGCAGCATCAGGGGTTTAATTAAGAATTAAATTTAATTTCCAAACTTATCTTGAATGAACGAAGACCAACTCATTATTAAAGGCTGCATATAAATAAGCCAATTACACAGAGAGTGAGGTGTGAAAAACATAATAGCCTATGAAATCGTGTTTCAATGCAATTTCAATTTCATACACTTAAAATGGAATGAACATTTGACTGTCGGACAGAAGTTGAAACAATGGTTAGAGGTGTCGATGACGTTAAACATGCATGGGTTTGGGAATAGCATGAGACTGAGAGAAGTCCGGGCATTTAATGAAGCACTCATTAAAGCATATTCACGCCACGGCACCAGAGCGCCTGGAGGAAGGAAGAATGAGAGAATAAAATGCAGAAAAAGGCATGTTAGCAGAAAGAGAGGGAAAAACACAAGATTGATTTTAGTATCAGAATTTTGCAGGTGGTCTATGGATGAGATGTGTGCAAAATGGAGAGCATGCGGAAAGGTTGGCGCTAATTGTCACACTTTTTGTTCCAATGAATATTTATCAGGTTGCATTAATTATTAAACTACATTTCATGTGTAATCTTGAGAAAAGAAAAACTTTTTTAGTCTACATGGAACATGATTGCAATTGATAGCAAGTGAAAGAATGCACTTTATTTATAATCTTTACATGCATTAAACTCTTAGCTAAAAACAAATCTATAGAATATTTTTATAATTACAGTTAAAGAGGAAAACGCATACAGTTTATTGAACGTGTTGACCAAGATAGTGGGGCGTGTTGTAATACAGTGGGGTCCTGCCATTAAATAGCCTATATAATATAATGTAATGTAATGTAATACAATAAAACATTATTACTTACTAATTCAATTATAAATTGTATGGAAAAACTGCAGTTAAAAAAATTGCAGGACCTAACATTTATAAAATATATAATGTATCAAAAATATGATACTGGAAATTAAGTGAACAAAACATTCTCAAAAAAACAAAACAAAACAAAAACATTAAAGGCAGGGTAAGCAATTTCTGGAAGCCAATGAAACAAACATGCCCCTACCCCAAAAGGGTCTCGCCCCTATTTTGATAGCTCCGCCCCACATACATGTAGCCTACGCAACCCAGGCAATGATTAGTTCTGTGAAACATAAGCCGCTTTTCCTCCGAAATTACCTGGAACAATATGTCCCAGGAACTTTTTTCCCCCAGACCTGTTGCTGTCAGCGTTTCTATCGCGGTCTAAAGTACCGAGACGATTAGGCAAATAGCCTGGTGACGTAACATTAGGTCTGTGTGCATTTCTTAATACCAAGTACGCAAATTTCACACTTGCATCCTCGGTAGTTCGGACTTCACGAGTTGCGGACAGACCATCCGATTTTTGTAACCGCGTGTACTTAGGACGCTCAGGTCGCACATGCGCACTAAAGTTATTTTTGCAGTAATCAGCTTTCCCCACATGGTGGCAACACTGTTCCGGGCCGTTGTTTCACAGTAGAAAACAAAACAAAAGAGACGGACAATGACAACAAAATAACGGAGACTGCAACAACAGACGCTCACATTGACGAGCGCTTGAGAGCGAGAGGGTATGAGACAGCTCAGCTTTGGTTTAAAAGAGTTCAAAAATATTTGTTATCAGTCATGACTTAACTGGGAAAAATAGAGCAGACACTGAACATGAATGAAGCTTTCTAGTGTTCATGTGTCGTCCGCCTGCGTTCGCGTACAACTTCCAATGGAGTATACTTTGAAAGGCTTTATTATGTCTGTATAGGTCTAGGTTATTTTCATACTTCAACAAACTAAATGGAAATTAAATAATATATATATATATATATATATATATATATATATATATATATATATATATATTGAATTTATAAATGTGTTTGTGTGTGTGTATATATATATATATATATATATATATATATATATATATATATATATATATATATATATATATATATATATATATATATAGTGTGTGTGTGTGGTTACACACATGTAGTTGTTTTTTGGTGTTTGGCTTAATGTTATGTTATAATCATACTCTTATAACTTTTGTTTTTTATTTTGAATTGTTTATAGCTTTATCTTTTTGTTTTTCATTTTAATGTTATGTTTTGAAATTTTTGTTGAATGCATTTGTCATTTTTATTTTTATTTCTTTATTTTTAAAATGTGTATAGGTAGTATTTATAAAGTTTTAGCTTTTAGTTTTGGATCTGTTTTTTGTTGTTTTAATACAACAATTGATTGCTTCTGTTGTCCTCATTTGTAAGTTGCTTTGGATAAAAGCGTCTGCTAAATGACTAAATAATAAATAATAATAATAATAATTAAACTGGCTGAGGGTGGAAATATGCTAATATGGGACAGTCTGTCAGCGGTTGTGGGCGGGGCCTGTGCATTAATGATGTCATACTGCTTTGAAAATCAAAACAGCTTGATTATTGAGATTGTTTAGGTTTTTGGGGATTTAAAAAAAAGGAGCAAATGGATTTTTATAATTGTAGGTTGGTTGTGTCCACGCGCTGCTACTGAATTTTGTCTCCGTTTTGAATCCAAATTTTTTGTATCCCTTTAAAACCCTCTGGTTGTGTTCGGGTCAAATTCACCAGAAATTTTTTTTCTTTTTCCTGAAAATACTAGTTAACGTTATCGCATTGGACTCAAACTTACTGACTTTGCGCACATAGGGTACAAGTATTTCTCATAAATTTTTTTAGAATTTTCGTAATTTTTTGTGGGTTTTATTTCACCTAGTCACACTCGTTGTGTTCCCGGTCAAAAATGACCGGACTCCGAACAACTGCTTATAAATCTGTCATTATGCTATATTATCACTAAATATAGGATTCATTCTTTTTGTCAACTTGTTTTCTTTCATTTAGGACTGGTTTTGTGTTTCTATTTGCTTCTGATTAATCGTAAGCCTCATTTATCTGAGAGTAGGCACCTAATTTTTTGAGTGAAAAAAATATTTTTTATGAATAATTTTCACAATATTAAACAAAAAATTATAAAAATTTGCACTGTTTCTCACACTAGTGTACTTTAATGTTTAATCAGGAAGTTTGCTTTTAAATGCTTTTATTTTGTACAAAATTGCAAAAAGTCACACTCGTGGTGTTCCCGGTCAAAAATGACCGGACTCCAAACAACTGCTTATAAATCTGTCAATATACTATATTATCACAAAATATTGGATTCAATCTTTTTGTCAACTTGTTTTCTTTCATTTAGGACTGGTTTTGTGTTTCTATTTGCATCCGATTAATCGTAGGCCTCATTTATCTGAAAGTAGGCACCTCATTTTTTGAGTGAAAAAAGCATTTTTTATGAATAATTTTCACAATATGAGAGAAAAAATTATGAAAATTTGCACTGTTTCTCACACTAGTGTACTTTAATGTTTAATCAAGAAGTTTGCTTTTAAATGCTTTTATTTTGTACAAAATTGCACAAAGTAACACTTGTCAAAAATTGCCGGCCATTGAAAGTGAATGGGGAAGAATGAAAGAAACAACTAGTGTTCAGGAGCATGTTGTGCTTGCAAACAAAGACCTTGGACCTTTGCATGTGTGGATGCATTTATACTCAAGCTATCACACACACACATGCGCACACACGCACGCGCACACACACACACACACCCATCCATCCATGCATACAAACTATTTTATTACACCTATTTCATCCTACCCTGAACTGCATGCAATATCCTTTTATGAATAAAAAAGGATCTCTCTCTCTCTCTCACACACACACACACACACACACACATGCTCAGACTGCCTTGTCTTTAGCCTGCATTGACCTCAAAAATAATCTTTTCTTTCACCACATATTCTAGACTACGGAGCCCCTTAGAGCTCATGGTGGTGGAAAGATTTCGTGGTGGGTGAAAAAAATTTGGGGTGGGAGGAAAAAATATTTTTCAAATCTTTTGCGTTCTCTCGCAAAGATGTTTGCGTTCTCTCGCAAAACTTTGCGTTCTCTCGCAAAGATGTTTGCGTTCTCTCGCAAAGATGTTTGCGTTCTCTCGCAAAACTTTGTGTCCTCTCGCAAAAATGTTTGCGTTCTCTCGCAAAGATGTTTGCGTTCTCTCGCAAAACTTTGTGTTCTCTCGCAAAGATGCTTGCGTTCTCTCGCAAAGATGTTTGCGTTCTCTCGCAAAACTTTGTGTTCTCTCGCAAAGATGTTTGCGTTCTCTCGCAAAGATGTTTGCGTTCTCTCGCAAAACTTTGTGTTCTCTCGCAAAAATGTTTGCGTTCTCTCGCAAAGATGTTTGCGTTCTCTCGCAAAGATGTTTGCGTTCTCTCGCAAAGATGTTTGCTTTCTCTCGCAAAACTTTGCGTTCTCTCGCAAAGATGTTTGCTTTCTCTCGCAAAACTTTGCGTTCTCTCGCAAAACTTTGTGTTCTCTCGCAAAGATGTTTGCGTTCTCTCGCAAAACTTTGTGTTCTCTCGCAAAGATGTTTGCGTTCTCTCGCAAAAATGTTTGCGTTCTCTCGCAAAGATGTTTGCGTTCTCTCGCAAAACTTTGTGTTCTCTCGCAAAGATGCTTGCGTTCTCTCGCAAAGATGTTTGCGTTCTCTCGCAAAGATGTTTGCGTTCTCTCGCAAAACTTTGTGTTCTCTCGCAAAGATGTTTGCGTTCTCTCGCAAAAATATTTGCGTTCTCTCGCAAAGATGTTTGCGTTCTCTCGCAAAGATGTTTGCTTTCTCTCGCAAAACTTTGCGTTCTCTTGCAAATATGTACGCAAAGTTTTGCGAGGGAACGCAAACATCTTTGCGAGAGAATGCAAAGTTTTGCGAGGGAACGCAAAAGATTTGAAAAATATTTTTTCCTCCCACCCCGATTTTTTTTCACCCACCCCGAAATCTTTCCACCACCATGAGCTCTAAGCGGCTCCGTACTAGACAAAACATTATGACAATATGTTTAGAGGCTTTCGTGTTCTCTCAGAGTAAACAAAAGTTTACAATTAAATGCTAGAGCATACAAATGCCTCACAGTGCCTTGCTTGTCATTTACACGAGGAAGAGACAACTGAAGAAGAATTTTACAGTGACGATGCATTGCAAGATATATTGGAAGATAAAAATATCACTGGACAAGCTGAAAACCTTGCAACAACTGAAAAGAAGCAATCTTCTGATTTTGAGGACCCAGCTGAAGTTGATGTAACGTTCTGGTCGAGGGATGGAAAAAAAAAGATTATTTTGAAGTCAATGCAGGCCAAAGACAAGGCAGTTTGAGCATTTGTGTGCATTGTGTGTGTGTGTGTGTGTGAGAGAGAGAGAGTTGTAATATGAGATTCATAAAAGCATATTGCATACAGTTCAGGGTAGGATGAAATAGGTGTAATACAATAGTTTGTATGCATAGATGTGTGTGTGTGTGTGTGTGTGTGTGTGATAGCGTGAGTATACATGCACGCACTGGTCCAAGGCATTTATGTTTGCAAGCACAACATGCTCCTGAACACTAGTTGTTTCTTTCATTCTTCCCCATTCACTTTCAATGGCCGGCCATTTTTGACAAGTGTTACTTTGTGCAATTTTGTACAAAATAAAAGCATTTAAAAGCAAACTTCCTGATTAAACATTAAAGCACACTAGTGTGAGAAACAGTGCAAATTTTCATAATTTTTTCTCTCATATTGTGAAAATTATTCATAAAAAATAATATATATAGTGTTAGCCTTCAGTTAGCAAGCTTGGCCTAGCTAAGGAAAACCCAAACAGGTCAATAAAAACTCTTTTGATCACCTTGAACAAGATACGCACATGTAATGCACATGTTTATGATCACGCACTGGAAAAGGGGGATATTCTGATAGGATAGGATCTTGCGGGAGTTTTTGAGATGAGAACCACTAGGGTGCAAGCACATGTCGTAGCATAGCTAAAGATAAGAAACAGTCTGGTGAACTCACTGAAACCCATTTTGATGTCTCATTATAGTGAAGCTAAACATGATTTTGTGTATTTGGAGTGATTGTTCCTTTTTGAACATCTGATGAAACTTACATCAGAACATCATTTGTTTCACTGCTCTTGTCTGGGTGCAATTTCTGTCTGTTTACAAGCTCAAAGACATTCATGTCATTGCTGATAACGACAAGCAGGAATATTTTGTGCATGACTGCATGATTACATGATTTGCACAATTTTATTCATCAAATTATTCATTAAAATGATGCAGGCTGCATTTATGATATTCAGCCTCACTGAATTTCTCCCAGAGTCTTTACCGCAGAGGCAGACACACACACACACACAAGCAGTTTTTAGAGGTTATGTATATGGATTAAATCAGACACTTTCTCAATTTCTGAATCAAATGCTTTCCTCACTGAGTCATACTGAATAATGAAAGAGGATATTTTAGTCCTTTGGCAGAATACAAAGTCTCAAATGTGTGTTCTTTTGACAGGCAAATATTACAGATGACAACGGATCTTGACCTTCTGAAGTAATTTGACTTGAGGACATCAGATCTTTTATACAGATCTATTCATATTTGTTACTTGCTATCATCCAGCCTGTCTCTCTAAATACTCTATGCCTATATTAAAGTACACATGTCCCAGTATTCTTTGTCACATTTCCTCATAATTACCAAGATGCTGCTTGGATTTTATATTAAGCAGCTTATATCTCCCCACGCTGCTATCAGCTGCCACATTCATGGATCTATTAACTTCCCTTATATCCCCTCCAAAAGAATCTTAATAGAGACATCAATTCCCTCCCCATTTACAGTACTCATTGATTCATTATTATTTGATAGTATGTGATTTTTATCTTTTTCTACAAGACCATGACTATGAGCTTCAGACCCCAGAGGCCGTGAGGAATGGAAATGGCACATGCGAATGCATGTGAATATCTGGGTAACAGGTAGTTAGTTTAAATCAAACAAAGCTAAGGTTCCTCTGCTCTTCTGATGGCAATTCTAGTAATTTCTTACTTATAAATAGGGATGCATGATAATCTGCCAATATTTTTATTTTTTTTTAATTACTGATCCATATTGGATTTTTAATTGTGCTCTTTTCCCCTTCTTTTACATTTAGTTTACCCTCGTCATCATCTAACACTCTCATCATTCTTTAAAAACACTTTTAATAAATGTAATCTTTACCAAATCTCAAAATTAATTGTTCATTCATTCACTGTGCTTTATAATGCTGCAATACTTACTGAACCGCAGAAAAGTAAACTCAATGAACGCTTTCTGCGTACTAAGCCACTACCTCCGCGCCGGAGCCTGCCTTTTTTTCCCGATCTCCACAACGAGACATCGAGATCGTGGAAGAAACCATTCTCGGCCCGCTTATTCATCCCCGCCTCTGATTATTATGGAAATGTGGCGGGGCATGCTAAATCTGTCCGACATGCTAAAAGAGCTAGATGAAGGCGAGCAGTTTAATTCAGATGATATAACTGAACTTAGAAGAACCGCTGATTTAGCTCTCCGTGCCACCAAGAAGACCGCCCGTGCCATTGGGCGGTCCATGGCATCTCTGGTGGCGGCGGAGAGGCACCAATGGTTGACCCTGTCTGATATGAAAGAGAAGGACAGGGTCTTCCTTATGGACGCCCCGCTTGCTCTTTCTGGTCTGTTCGGCGACGCCATCAATTCCGTTGTCGACATATACCAGGAGGCTCGTAAACAGGCGGCAGCGTTTCAGCGGTTTCTCCCTCGCCGTTCTATAGCTCTGGGGTCTGCTGGGCGGGAGCAGCCCCAGCCGTGTACATACAGGGAGACTCAAAAACAGAGCGTTGCCTCTCGTGCTCCCCCGCAGCTGGACCGAGGTTAGTGACGCTCTAAGTCGGGGGCTTCTAAGACAAGGCCCGATCTGAGGTTTGTGCTTCAGTCCAGGAAGCCCTCGACGAAGTGGTCCTGACATCATAAGTTTGGGACTGTTGAGGGCGGCCCCTACTGGGGAAGAGCGGGGTGCACCGCATTACATGGTGTCTGTCTCTCCTCAGCGCCCTCAGGAGATCGTTCTGCCAACCCTGCCAGTGTTCCAGGGTGCAGCGGTCTCCAGCGAGTGTCTCTCTCAGTTTGTCCGCCCGGGATCGTAGCGGAGCTGAGAGCCTCGCCACCCCTTCGGGGGTCTCTCGAGCAGCTAGTTCGGCCGTCTCCTGCTCTCCAGCTCCAAGCACACCAGAGGCCAGTCTCGAGAGACTGGTTTCCTTAGTAGATCATTTAGCAGCATGGAAACTACTGCCAAATGTATCTCGTTGAGTCCTGCAGATTGTAGAGAAAGGCTTTCAAAGGAGTTTTTCTCACATTAGTGGGCCCCGAGCAAGCTCTGGTATTAGAACAAGAAGTGAACACTCTCTTGAGGAAGGAGGCCATCGAGGTGGTCCCTCCTCTCAGCAGAGAGTCAGGGTTCTACAGCCGGTACTTCAAGAAGGATGAGGGGTTGTGTCCAATTTTAGATCTGCGGCTATTGAACCGCTCAGTCATGCGTCTGAAGTTCAAAATGCTCACTGTGAAACAGGTCAAGTCTCAGATCAGGTCCGAAGACTGGTTTGTCACGACAGATCTAAAAGACACTTACTTCCATATATCCATCCTTCCCAGTCACAGGAAGTTCCTGAGGTTCGCTTTCAGGGGCAAAGCTTACCAATATCGGGTTCTTCCCTTCGGCCTAGCACTCTCGCCCCATACTTTCACGAAGTGTGCGGATGCTGCTCTGGCTCCTCTGCGACTCCAGGGCATCCGCATACTAAATTACATTGACGATTGGTTGATTTTAGCTTAATCAGAGCAGATGGCGGTTCGACATTGTCGTTCTCGCTCATATGAAGAAAAATTGGGGTTAAGACTAAACGCCAAGGAAAGTGTGCTTTCTCCGTTACAAAAGATGAAGCCCGTGCATTACTTTCAGTTACTTTCTTAATCCTGTGAAACTTTTTTGGCTGTTGACGTTAATAACGTGTTTTAATGTCGGCAATAATTTAACCCCCAACAACACATCTAATATTCTTTCATGAGTTTCCATGTTCCCTTACAAAAATTAGCCATGGTTTTACTACGAATAAAACCAAAAATCCTGTTTTTTGTTGCCATGGTAACCACAAATTAACCATGGTTTTATTATTTCAAATAATAGTTTACAAATAGGATAATGTTGTTTTATAAAAACAGACCTAAGCCAACAACAGCCTTTAAAATTACTTAAAATATGCATTATATAAAAACAATGAGGCAATAATGTTGGTTAATTCATAATTATATATGGTTTCATTGAATAAAATACATAATGTAATACAAAATAAACAATTTATGTACATTACATATTATTACAAATGCCTGTAAAGGGCGCCAAAGGCCTGGTAACTTCTGCTGTTACACACAGTACGATCAAATCCTTGTGTAATATTGACCAAACATTGACTAATTCAAATATCCACTTAATCTTTCATTTTTGGCCACCTTTTTGCGATAGAAATGCCTCTATAATTTCTTCAACAAAAACATGTTGACATCACAACCCTTACAAAAATGAACCATGGTTTCATCGTAGTAAAACTGCTTAACTCTCTTTTGCATGATTTCTGAATGCTTGAGAATATAAAATCAATCAAACAACTGTTAATAAAATCGTAGCCAGCCACAGTTAACGGTCTAGAGCTACAATTGTATTTGTAATTTGTAAATAATATAATTTAATTACAATGTATTTATTTATTTCTATTTTATTAAAGTTCTATTTTAACCGCTATATGTGTTTTTTTATTATTATTTTTACTTCCATAATATTTGACGGAGTGGGCACAACAATACAATTCTGCTTAGGGCCCCCATCTGGCAAGCAGCGGCCCTGAATATACTTGTAAGTGCATTCCGTATCTTTGATCCTGATTACCTAATAATATTATTACTAGTTTTCCTTGACTCAATTTTAAGTTTTAATGTTTGATTTTTAATTTATTAAGACAAAATAGTATAGAATTTTATGATCAGCTATAACATGAAAATAATTATCGGCTTATCTTCCCAAATTTTAATATAAATGCATTCCGTACTTTCAAGTACCCTGAAATATCATTACAGACCCATTTTCAGGTTTGTTTTTATTTTTTATTTATTCAGACAAAATAGTATATAATTTTATTATTGGCCATAACAGGACAGTAATTATTGTTCAGAATTTTGTGCTACTGTTTATTCCTATTGCTAATAAAACAGCTTAGCATTTTAATGTCAGCCATAATGTGAATATTATCAGTCAGAATTGTACTATCGGTGCATTGGTGCAAGTATTTTGATTACGTAGTGTCATTACTAGTTTTATTTTAAATGATTTAGACAAAGTAGCCTAGAATTTTAATATTGGCCATAACCTGAAAATAATTATTGACCCAAATTTTAATATTAGAGTGTCCCTAATTATGTATCCTGATTACGTAACGTCATTATAGCTTTCTGTGACTCCCAAGCCTGCACCTGAAGTAGGTCGAGATGTCTTTATTTGTTAAACTGAGGATTCACTCTCTCCCCACTGTGGTTTCCTGTCACGTCTCATTTAAGATGTAAAATAACAGTAAATTATATAATACCATAAGAAATACAAATACCAAAGATAGAAGTTAAATTGGTCAAGGGACTTTGGCCAATAATGTGCACAAACAATAACACACCTACTGCCTGTAGGGGCTTTAAAAGTTCACTAGATCTTGATATGCATGTGTGTGTGTGTGTGTGTGTGTGTGTGTGTGTGTGTGTGTGTGTGTAAACATGGCTGCAGCTTGTTACATAGATGCATTCTGACAGGAAATTGAGGAAAGACATGCTGACTGTCAACACTTACTGTCAACAGTACAAAATAAGGTCATAATTATCTGTTGAAGCGGTTTATTATGCTTTTAAAGAGTTTCAGGACCAACTCCATCACTCCATTATCAATCTACTCTAAACATAAGAGCATCTCTTCATTAGGTATCTTCTGCTGTTTACTTGTGGGGGAAAAAAACTACACCGCACAGCTTAAGCAAAACCAAGCTGTTGATTCAGTCAGACTAGACTAGAGATGTAAGGTGACGAAGATAAACCAGTTCCTGTCTCTCTGGTGGTGTAGCTCACTTCCTGTACTGCTGCTGCTCATGTTTGACTCTCTCTGTTAAGACTGTTGCTCTCACAGATATGGATTTTTTGATGACAGAGTCAACTTATAAACTTCTTATCTTTTTATGCATGATACGAGGTAAGAGGGGCTTGAATTTTTATTTAAACCTGCAAAGAAAATGTTTACTAGCTTTATACTGATTAGCCCTGCGGTTAGGGAGTCTATAATGAAACACTCATCTTTTTATTCTATTAATTTACTCATAAAATGCAGTCAGAATACATTTTATACATACAGTGATCTGACAGATAATCCTATGATGAGCATGTTTTTAATTTCTATTAAAATGAATGGAAGTCAAAAGCAACAGTGCAATGCTACTGTTCTGATTTCATATTAAGACAAAATCATCTTAAAAATGAATTGTTAAAATAAATCGTATCAAGTATGATCTTTTATTATTATTATTTATTAGAATAAAACAAATCTGTTTCATATATATATAATTCCTATATAATATATAACCTTTGTTTGCCAAATCAAAGTCTTGTGGTCCAATCAAGCAGAAACATCTTCAAAACATCTTGAAATTACCCTCATAACTGTCAATAAATCTCTAAAAATATCAGATAATGTGATCTTTTTCTCAAAGGGCAGGTTATTCAGGCTGTAAGATGTCAAGTGGAGCGACACTCTTAAATGTGATGATATTTATGGGTCAATGATAAATGACATTTGCAACAAAAATAAATAAATAAATAATAATAAATCAATAAGTACTTTTTTATCTAAAATATTTTGTTAACTATTTTAGCATTTTAAGTTTAAGATATGAACACTCATGCATTTAAGGTCTAATGAAAATACATAGCATTTACTTGATGGCAAATAAATAAATACATCCTTATAATAAATACTTTTGATTTTGAAAAAGATTTTTAAATTGTTTTCTAATTTTTATATAATTATTAAGATATGCAAACTCATATATGTTCAAGGTGTAAGGAATATATATTACTTTTTACTTGATGGTTATCTTTTCTTGACCTATCCAAAAAGGTACATAAAATGGCATATAATTATACTACAGATGGCACTGAGATTTCCTAATGTCAAACCTTGCACATCAGTAACATAATCTGACTATCACTTATGAAATTGGTTTATCAGGAACCCATGGAGTGGTTATATATTATAACGCATCCGCGACTGCTGTGGAGGGACAGAACATCAGCTTGCAGTGCATTGTGGGAAAGGAGCATAACATCAAAATTGTCCAGCTGGAATGGATTAAACAGCAAAAAGGAAATGAGAAGAACGATCAGAAGATTGTTGTGTTCCATCCTGGGTTTCTAATAAAATATTTTCAATCTGGTCCTCTTCTGGAGACAGTGGCCAGTTCAAAAACTGGGGAGCTGCAGGGCTCAATCCTGACTCTGCATAAAGTTACAGTGAATGACGGTGGAAACTACATTTGCGAAATTACTTCTTATCCTAATGGCTCGATTAAAAGAACCACTAAGCTGCAAGTGACAGGTAAACTGCTTACTGTTAACCTACATTCTCACATTCAACATTTAAAAGTGAATAAGCATCATCTGTCTGCTCATTTCAGAGCCTCCAGCATCAGTGAAGATGTCACATCCATATGAATTCATAAAAGAGGGAGATGAAGTGAAAATAACTTGTTCAGCGAGCCCTCCACCACTCCGTTATAAACTTGGAAGGTCAAAGGTGAGTCAGACGGAAACATACACATTTCTATGTGCCACAGTTTATACAACTATTCTGTTGATCTCATCATCTCATCAGGACAACATATTTCTGATGGAAAGCTCAAACGGAGAGTTCATTTTACCAAACGTCACCAGAAACGACAGCGATCTGTACATCTGTTTACCAGAATGGGACTCGTTAGTCCAAAATCAGCAAGGTCTCAACGCTACCGTGGAACTGACTGTGAATTGTGAGTGTTTGTACTGAGAATATAAATCAGTTGCACCTAAAAAGGTTTTTGAATGAATTTTTTTTTTTATCATTGTCTGTCGCATAAAAGCTCTTACAAATAAACAAATCCATATTAAATAATTCCTGCTTTTCCAAACAGTTCTTGATGGCATTAAGTGTAACAGAAGCAGCCCTTTAAACGTCAGCGCTGGAGAAGATGTGACGCTTTCTTGTATCGCAAAAGCATCACAGTACTTGCAGTATAAGTGGATGAGGGTAAGATTGTGAAATATTAAGGGATTGAAATGAAATATTAAAGCAGTATTGCTTAAAATAGTGCATTTGTAGTGTATTAACTGTCTCAGCTTGTCTAAAATTACAAACCCATGTGATGATTTTTAGGGTGACACAACACTGTCTCTCTCAGACACTTTGTCTCTGACCTCCGTAACATCTGACCAGTCAGGAACATACAAACTGACAGCTGTCTTTCCAGACAATCAACTGCAGACAGACATGGAGTTTACTATTCATGTGCTCTCAAAGCAAAGCGAAGGTAAGAAAAGGCTTTTTGTAATTGTGATCGCATGGCAATTTAAAATTCCTTTGAAAAAAATAAAATAAAAATAACAGCTTCTTATTAACTGTAAATAATAAACGATAAAGTCCCAGTTTGCCCAAAGCAATGCACACACAGCACAAACAATGGAAAAACTTAAGAATACCACTGAAGCCTTTGGGAATTAATTATATTTTTTGGAACAGAGGTTAATTAATAAATTTCCCTCTTTTGAAGCCTTCTGGGACTTATTGTGAAGGCTGTTGGGGTGTCTCTGTGAGTGCAGGTTAGGTTTTGCCTGGATTGGTGGAACTAAATGTCCCCATAAGGATAGTAAAACTTGAAATCATCTACCCTGTTACAAGCCAACGGTCCCCATGAGAAAAATGGCTAAATAAACAGGTTAAATAATCTTAATGAAAATAGAAAATCTGTAGAAAAACATGAATGTACTTGTAAATGATCTGCCAGGACATTATCTGTTAAAGACACGTCCACCCCAAAAAATTAATTCTGTCATTATTCACTCATCATCATATGACTCCTAGTCTGTATGACTTTCTTTCTTCTGTGGAACATGAAAGATGATATTGTAAAAAAGTCGCTTACCAACAGTATCTGTTCCCAGTGATTTCCTTTGTATGTTCAATGGAAGTCAATAGGAACCGAAACTACAGGGTGGATTGACATGAGGTTGAGTAAATGCATGGAGTTTAGATTTTTTGGTAGACTAACCCTTCAAGTTTACAGACATTTACCCCTAATAATTTAGTAATTTAAACACCTGTGAAAAACCAATACAGAAAGTTGGGCCCTATTTTACTAAATTTTCTTAGAGTGTGTGTGCATCATATACGGTACTTTTGATACACATTTGGATAAACCCACAGGTTGGTGAGCACTTTCTGTGCCATTTCAGACAGTGAATAGTATCGTTGTGCAAACTCATAACACAAACACTGTATCACTTCCATACAGTTTTTAAAGTCTAGTTTTACTGTAGTCTAATGCAATAATATACAGTAATATAATATAATATAATACAATAATCCTTTTTCCAAACCACTTGACCTGTGTAGGTTTGTATTATTATTGTAATATGTATAGCAGTATGTAAATGTAATATTTCTTAATATGCATTCTCTATTTCATTTTCCCTTCCGTGATGATTTCTGCTGAAGGAATGACAACTCCTTCCCCTGTAAGAACCACCAAACATCTGAGCAGCTTTACATCCAATGGGACCAGCTCATGGAGCACTGATACCACTGTGTCTACAACAGACTCTGGTCACTTCCTAGTCAGCACAGTGAAACCAAATGCCACTCTGACAACCTTACATCCCAATCACACCAGCCATCCGACTCCTCTCACTGGCAGCTCTTCTGCTCCACCTGTTGGCAATGCATCTACGTTACATGCAAGCACTGTAAAATCTACAGACAGTTTGAGCACAACTCCAGAACCTGCTACAAGAAGAGAAGGAGCCACCACTGATATAACACAGAAAAACATAATCAACACTGTTACAACACCAAAGGGTAAACCACACACAAATTACTCTTCTGAAAGACAACATTAAATCAAATCTTATCATACTCACTTTTTAATACACACTCTCGTGGAATATAATTTCAAAGAAAAAGTAGTATTTGCTCTGCTCCTGAAACAACTTTCAACTGATTTCAATCTGAAACAACTGATTGGCCCTTTCAAAAGACTGCTTTATAATGGTTTTAACAGTTCCTGGGTTTTATAATGTAGGTTCATTTTTAATTAACGTATTGAATTTTAATACTTGTGTGTGTATAATACAAAAAGAAGAATATTTAATTGATTCTAATTGACCTAGTTTGCCAAGTTCTGCATATTCACAACAAGCTATCAATAAAATAAAGTGAATTTTACAGAACCTTCTTATTATTAAATTATCTGCACTGTAAAACAAACGTTGTTTCAACTTAAAATAATTTGTTACCCCGTTGCCTAAATTGTTTTTAGTTTAGTCAACTAAAATATTCCAGTTGTCCCTTAAATGAGTAACTTAAAATTTCAAGTTGACTAAAGATTTTAAGTCAGCGGGGTAAGAAATAATTTTAAGTTGAAACAACTTTTTGAGACATTTTTTTTACAGTGTGTAGATTACATTTAATAATTACACTTTCATTAAAAAAAATTGATTTGTAAAAGATGAGTTTTTTTTTTTTCGTTAACAAGGATTTGACCAACAGGTGTTGGCAGTCGTTAGTTTTTTGAGGGCTTCAAAACTGTGAATCATTTTGCGAAGCAATGATTCAAAAGATTCAGAGTTTCAATTCAATTCAAATCAACTTATCTGTCATATATTAAGCTGTTACTGGAATATTACCTTTAAATAACATCACATTGTTTGATTTAAACTGTGATCTATGATTGATATCAGTGTTTGGTTCTCAAACAGACGTGCACATGACAGTATAAACAGGATATGAATTTGGGCCAAGATCTGGGCTAATTATAAAACAAGGCCTCTTATTATTGGTTCACTTGTCCATGCATATCTCTTGTTTTTCTTTCAGCATCAAAAAGCTCAGCATATATCGCTATCCCGATTGCGTTGCTGTTGCTCGTGTTGATTGTGCTTCTATACAGAAGATACCAGAACCAAAAAATGTGAGACACACCAAAATCAGCAGCACATCCTCGTCCTTTTACATAATCAAATCCTACACATTTCCAGTCCATTTATCTACATTTTACTTTTTCTTTTCAGAATGGATATGCCACCTCCATTCAAACCTCCCCCACCACCAGTGAAATACACATCAGTGAGGAACCATGATGTCCCTATGACTGATATTCTAGTGTGAATGTATCAAGCACTTGAGAACCCACAAACCATGGGCCACAAAAATGCTGACAGGAAGATTTCGCCCTAAAGGCCTCATCCAAAAATGAAAATTGTTTAATCAATTATATTTCATCAATACTTTGATGCTTTAAAAAGTTTATAAAGACTTTGTAAATCGATTAGAATCTAGTTGTTTAATTTAAAACGTCTTCTAAAGAGACATATTTAATTTTAAAGGTTGTATTAACATATAAAAACGTTGATTAACACCCATAGACCACATCAAATATATTTAAAAAATGTGATTTTAAGATGAAAGGAATTCTTGTGGGTTTAGAATTTTCACATTTGGGTGAATTACCTCTTTAAAGTTTTATTTTGTCATGTTTTTGGTTAACATGAGATACTTGTTTTTATGTGATTTTCTCTGTAGTTCCGAATAGGTTGTACATAAAATCCCTTACTCTTGTAAATCATTTTGTTTTGTTTTTTTGGTAAGTTTTAAAAATAATTTTCAAAAATGTGATTGAATTTTGGTTTACAAACATTGCTAGGCTTTACAAACGTTAAATAAATTACAAATATATCACTTAGAAATAACTGAAATAACAGAACTACTTACTCCGTGTGTTTCCCTGAAGATAATTGCAAACATTTGAACGTTCCTCAACCAATCAGGTTCAAGCATTCAACAGCTTTGTAGTATAAGTTATATTATTTCCATGGTTTTGCCACGAAAGTACTTGTTATCATGTATGGAAAGCACATACTTTTCCTTATCCCGCTCTCGCTCCCTCTCCCGTACAAACGCACACACATACAAACCAGGCACACACTCACACACACAGAAACATACATGCGCACAGAAAAGTTTTGTCTGTGCTGCACTGACAATTTTATTGGTAAATGATTTAGATTAAAAACTTAAAAGCTACATGACATTTATGACTAGCGAGATAATGACACTGTTCTTGAAGCAGATTCATTTACAGTTTTGCTAGTAGAGACTGCTGCCAACTACTTTGCGTTGTGAATTATTTTCTAATAATTAAACGGCGCATTGTCAATTATTCGTAACTTATTTCTGCGATGCATATGTGGAGATTCTGTACGAGGGCTGCCAGTATCAAATGGAAATGACAGAAATTACATGTTTCATTTCAGGAATGTTCACTCCATTCTATTCTGGGTAAAAATAGGAGAAATAACACTTATCTCTGCAGAAATTCTAGGTAAACATATAATAATCCATATAATAATCCAACAAATAAACATATAATAATAAATGTAATAAACAATTTGCTCCAGTGTACAGAGGTGAACTTTTTCTTTTCTTCACAGTGGATACATAAAAGGCTCATATTTCATATTAAAGGCATGGATCCCGTTTTTGATCTTGCCTAGCTCCTGGCAAAAATTAAGAAATTACCGTCAAAGATTGTTTTTATCATAATAGTGTAATATTTTATGATAAACGTCAGACCTTTCTAATGATTTAAAGTTATAGGGTGCCTGCATGCAATTTTTCACCTAAGTGGTGGAGGGCTCGCTGAACAAGTTATTTTCACTTCATCTCCCTCTTTTATGAATTCATATGGATGTGGCATCTTCACTGATGATTTGAATTTTTTTTTTTTATCATTGTCTGTCGCATAAAAGCTCTTACAAATAAACAAATCCATATTAAATAATTCCTGCTTTTCCAAACAGTTCTTGATGGCATTAAGTGTAACAGAAGCAGCCCTTTAAACGTCAGCGCTGGTGAAGATGCGGCACTTTCTTGTATCGCAAAATCATCACAGTACTTGCAGTATAAGTGGATGAGGGTAAGATTGTGAAATATTAAAGAGACTTGCTTTAAATAAATCACTTGTAGTGTAATAACTCTCAGCTTGTCTAAAATTACAAACCCATGTGATGATTTTTAGGGTGACACAACACTGTCTCTCTCAGACACTTTGTCTCTGACCTCCGTAACATCTGATCAGTCAGGAACATACAAACTGACAGCTGTCTTTCCAGACAATCAACTGCAGACAGACATGGAGTTTACTATTCATGTGCTCTCAAAGCAAAGCGAAGGTAAGGAACAGCTTTTTTGTAATTGTGATCGCATGGCAATTTAAAATTCCTTTGAAAAAATACAAAAATAACAGCTGTGAATAATGAACAATAAAGTCACAGTTTGCCCAAACCAAAACACACACAGCACAAACAATAGAAAAACATAAAAATGTCAAAAAATTCTAACCAAATGCCATTTTGACCACCCTACAACCATGCCTCTTTCCTCAATGACAGCTCTTCTTCTCTACTTCTTATACAGTTAAACTGTGCACAATTCCAAATCCAGCTACCGGAGGAAAAAGAGATACCTCTGTTATAACAAAGAAAAACATCACCACCACTGTTACAACATCAAAAGGTACAACACACACACACTTGTCTGGCTTGTTATCCTTGTGGGGACTTTCCATAGGCGTAATGGTATTCGGTTACACTTTATTTTGATAGTCCACTTTGTAACTTTGTAACACTCAGAGTAGAGGGTAGGTTTAGATTTAGTAGAATAGGTTGACATATACTTGCAAAGTTTCTCATAGTCAGTATGTTGTATGCTGTGGACCCATAAAAATAAAGTGTTAGACATTATTAATTAAGCAGACAGTCTACTAATACTCTAATGACTGCTAGTTGACATGTAGTTACAAAGTTAATACTGTTAGTAGAATGTCTAAAGTGGACTTTGGAAATAAAGTGTTACCTGGTACAAACTATATTCTATTTGCCCTACACCTACCTCTCACATGAAACTTTCTGTATTTTTACATTCTCAAAAAAAATCTAAATGTTGTTTTTTTTCTCCATGGGAACCTCAATTTAGGTCCCAACAGTGACATGAGTCTGTCTTTTAACTGTCTTTTGCAGTTGAAACAGATTACTTTTTGCTTGATGTACACCAATGTGACCAGCAGGTGTCGCCAGTTCGTAGTGTTTCAAATTATTCAATGATTCAGTATATAAAAAAAGCTTTGTTCCCCCATTACGATGACTGCTTTTGCTGATGTTTATTGTTACAGGTAATTGCTGCTTTCTTAAATGCATTAAAACTGGTAAAAACTGAAATGGTATGGCAGTAATAGAAAAAAAACGAGATTGTTTTTGGATATCTTTAGGATGCATCAAGCATCTCGGTGCTGGAGATCAGGTTCACCCTAAATGCTCTATAGGCGTCCTCAACTTTGGCCCACGAGATCCACTTTCCTGTAGAGATTAGCTAAAACCTGGATTAAACACAGCTACCTGCAATTTTAAATCTGAAGACCTTCATTAGCTTGTTCAGGTGTGTTTGATTAGGGTTGGAGCTGGAAAGTGGATCTCTTATGGTCATATTTTATGCTGATTTAAACAAATTTAACACACATGATAAAGTGATGTGATGTCATGCTGTTTGGTTTAAAGTGTGTGATCAATGATTGATATCAGTTTGTTGTTCTCAAACAGACATGCACATGACAGTATAAAAAGGGTATGAATTTGGGCCAAGATCTGAGCTCATTATAAAACCAGACCTATTATTGGTAGACTTTTCCATGCTTATCTCTTGTTTTTCTTTTTTAACCTCTAAAATCTCAGTATATATTGCTGTCCCGATTGTGTTGCTGTTGCTCGTGCTGATTGTGCTTTTATACAGAAGACACCAGAACCAAAAAAAGTGGTTCATAATCTTTTACATAATCACATCATACACATTTCCAGTCCATTTATTTACATTTTACTTTTTCTTTTGAGAATAGATATGTCACCTCCCCCAGTGAAATACACTTGAGGAACCATGATGTCCATGATGACTGATATTCTAGTGTGAATGCATCATGCTCTTGCACAAACCGTGGGCCACAAACATGCTGACAGGAGGATTTCTCCCTAAAGGCCTCATCCAAAAATGAAAATTGCTTCATGAATTACTCATCCTCTTCAAAACACAAATGATTATATTTTTAATGAAACCTTCCATTGAACGTCCACGCAACCAATACTTTGATGCTTCAAAAAGTTCATGAAAGCATTGTAAATGTAATCCATATGAATCACCCAGTTGTATTTAATTTAATTTAATGTTAGTTTAAGCTTTTTTCCACATATAAACATTGATTAGTACATAAATGACATCAAATATTTTTTATTTAAACTTTTTACTATTTTATTTTGTTATAGTTTTTGATTAATATAAAATCGCCCATATATTTTGTGTTTTTATGTGATTTTGAAAGTACATTTTACTTATTGTCTTTGCATGAATGAATAGCTTGTACATTACATTTTTTGGTAATTTTGCTTAACTATGCTTTACAGACATTAAATATAATATCAAATATCTTTGAGAGTTTTACTTAGCACACAAACTACTCCTACATCATAACTATGTAACAAAAATTTCCCTGAAATATGTGAATTTACAAAAAGCAAAAGTGTGTGAGGGTGGGAGGAGGTGGGGTCAATAACCGGGTAAATTCCAGAAATATGAAATATGACTAGGCCTATAATATAACTTTAGAGTTTCATAATAATATTTATTATTGTTATCATTAATAATAATAATAATAATTGTTCAATAGATGAGACACTTATTGCAATATTGGATTTTAATTCCATTATAATACAACTACAGATAGCTTTGCGATAAAACCTGCAACACTGACCTCCTGTTGTGGCTGCATAACAAAGCAAAGGCTAGCAGCTGATTGTTTCAGGCCCCATAAAACCTCAGTTGACACCTCATATACTCGAGACAAACCAACTGCCAAAACCACATCAGACAGTGACCAACAGAGACAGTATGTATCCATAACCTTACAGGTCAAATCTGCAAATACAAACGCAGGCTCTGGTCACCATTTATTATAACTTGCAATAACAGCACAGCTGTTGTTTGTGTATATGGTGCTTAAAGCAACTTATGCAGAATTTCTGGTTTTGTTCAGGCTGCTTATACAACATTTGGTTTGGTTTTCATACAACAGTTTACTCCAGAGAACAAGCCTTCATTAAGTAGGGGAGAAGATGGAGATGGAAAGCCATTTCTGATTGATGAACAGCGACATACACCTGATAGAGTGTGTGTGTGTGTTAAGACAGTGAGAAAACAAGAGAAAAAGAGAGAGATGCTTTTTGTACAGAGTTTTGTGCATTGTGGTTCTCTGCTACAACAGCGACACGTTTATGCAGAGGGACGTTTCCTGCTCTTGCTATTGTGGTCGGAAATGGAAAATTCAGAAAAAAGGATTGATTGTTTCAGTTTTTAAATCACCTGTATCCTGCACTGCATAATCATGTCTCCAATGTATTAGCGTACTTCATGATGTATACATGTAATTTACCAATAATCTATGAGAAAAAGAATCAATTGTGCAAAATTCTATTCTTTATCTTTGCATCACAGAATAAAGTTCAGTTGTACAAAATACAGAAAGTAGAAAACAGAATCGTGTAGTTGTTCTGTTGAAAAAAAGTATCACCTTTATACTGTATATTATGAATATCATAATAAATTGTAATTATAAGAACATTTGTGTTGATAATAAGCTTGTCTTTGACATTTTCGCATTATTTTAGTTGTATATTACATGTATAAATTCAAATGATGATTTGTTTCACAATATAATTGCTGTTTATTTGATGTCATGGATGTAACCAAATATTCAAGATTGGAGCAAAAAAGGCTAAATTTGAAGAATTGGTCATTGAAAAACACATATTGGTCCAATGCTAATCTAAATATTGCAGCACTCTCAGTGTCTATGGTAGTTACGGCCCTGTTTGATTTCTTACTTTTCACCTAATTTTCAAAATATTATCGTTTGCTCGCAAGAAATCACTGCAAGATAAAAACGTAAAGGCAATATACCTTTTAATAAAGAAAATCAAGATAACAAACAACAGATTTGACATATTAAACAAAACACAAGGAAACTTTTAAATGCTAACATTTCACACTTACATTTGAATAAATACAATGACACAGTAAAAATGAAATGCTTTCGATGTACATCTCAACAACAGTGTGGTTCATGACACTACACAATGCAGACTCCATGTGTTTCTTGTGATGTGAACGTTTGCAACGAATAAGGTAGTCGTCACATTTCCTGTTTGTAACCGAAAACGTCTAACGATGATAAAAATAGCAGCAACACTAGTACACTTTTTGCTGAACATGCTCACGTACAGGTGAAAGGTTTTTATCAGAGAAGGCTTTAGTGGACATTTGACCCTATAAAATCATAATGTCAGGTAAGAAGAAAAATGAATTATCCCTTTTGGAGGGGATTGTTCTCTGCTGACGGTATTTCTAACATGTTGTGTTTAAATGAAAGCTGTTTTGATGTCTCAATCAGTAATCATGTTATTGGGAGACTTTATACATTTTAAAATTTCAGAATTGTTTTTTTTTTTTTTTTTTTTTTTGCAGTGGTTCTCAGTCATTTTTTGTTCTTAAGGCTTAGAATAGTCATATATAGAAATCAAACCCTGACATACTAAATCGTCTTTGAATAATACAGTAAATTATACAGTAAATAATCTACACAAAACAATTAGTAAAGTTTATTATTGATATGAATTATAACGATTATATTGGTAGAAATGATTTAAATGATTTCAGTGTGATGATGTCTACGGAAACTCAAACAACTTTTCTTAATGATTTCTGTTTATACACTTTGAAATTATATCTGACTGCAACAATTTTTATATCAATAACTAAAATGTTAAATTGAAATATTAAAATATTTATTGAAAGTTTTAAGAATTTAAATAAAGGAGGAAACAATCTGTAACACTTTTTATCAAAATAAAACATTCAACTGAAATTTTTGTTTTGAAAGTTTTTTTTTTTTTTAAGAATAATTTAAAAAGAATTATAAAATAACGATTGCACCAATTTGACTGTTTTTGTTGTTTCAGTTTGGTCAGGCAAAAATAATGGCTACTGTGGAAATGATAATAAAATTGAGTAAATATGTCTATAAATATTAGATAAGATGTAATGGGAAGGTAATGCAATATTCATTCAATCATGACCTGTTAATTCTCTCTTTAGACTGCACACATCAATATGTTGCTATTGGTCTGACATTGATTGCACTGCTGATATCTGTGTGCTTAAATGTTGTATTCTGTTTATTAAGAAGAAAGGAAAAAAGAAATGCAGGTACGCTTCATACATTTGACTTTTATAGAACATATAAAAAGATGAATTATGACAAATCTACAACAACTTGAGGTCACAGTTATAAATTTTTTTTTTAATCAGCAAATGAAAACATGTTTGAATATGGAGATGAACCATTACGTCAAGATTCACTTCAGTCTTACAGGTAATTATCGGCATATAGTTTGAATTACATTTTTTTAATGTGTATTCTCGCAATAAGGGGAAAATATTTTGATTTAAAATGTAAAAATCCTTTTCCATAGTAGCAATCATTTCAATACATTTGGTTTTGTTTTGTGCAGGTTTGAGGATGATGAGATGGAAAGACAGGAAAATCCGATTTATGGAAATATATGTTTAGATGGAGGAGGTAGGTCTTGCTCATAAATACAGTAATCCAGTGCATGTCTGCTACCTAGAGCTATTAATTATGCTGTTATGATGGCATCGCTATTTATTTAAAACTGTTAATTCTGTACAGGACCTTTTGAAAAGTCTCAGGAGGTGTGCTATGAACAAATGTCACATGCAAGCAGAGCAAAGCAGGGATTAAAGGTATGGTTTCAACTCATTTAATGGAAATTGCTCAAATCTGGAGCCAGTCAGTGCACATTATCAAAGTAAAATCATTTTTACATTAACATTTATACTACTTATCTACATTAGTAGACCAATTAAACTGTAAAACAATGAGTTTATCCATTAACCGTATAAAACATGGAACTTTTTTGAAGCTTAAGCAATGTTTTTATGAAAAATATCCATCCAAACTGATATTCCTGCCCTTATTTATTTATTTATATATTTATTCATCTATTTATCCATTTATTTGTTTGTTTGGTTCACTGGCTAGCGTTGGTAATTTGATGGCCAACCGTTAACAAATTGCAAAATGAATTATTTAACACATTTTTCATAATCACTTCAATGGCTTAATGGTTTAAATTTAAGACAGTCACAGAGAAGGGCTGCGTGAGAATGCAGACTTGATAACTATTTTAGGCACACACGCCTACGCATTTTTCAGAAAATAGGCACGTGTGTAGAAGCAGGTCTTTTAATGAACGCAGCTGTGGTCAGGTTTCTCAGACCACTCTACAGCAGCATGTATGTCAAAAGATACATTGTTATGCCACATTAATAGCTCGCTATAGCTGAACATTCAAGTGCATTGATCCTTCTGCAAGATATTGCGCCTTTTTTGTTACGCTAATGTCACCACATATCAAAATTGAGATTTTTTAAAAATTGAATACTGCAGCGTTCATCCGTGCACATCATTTTTTTTTTTTTTTTTATTCATGCCACTCTCATCATGGACCCTTTTCACAGACTATGACAAAGCATTTCCAAAGTTATTAACATCACAAATCTAGCAAAGTTTTCATTTTTTAACTTTAATATACATTTTAACCATACACTTTGTGTTTTCTTACCTTGGCATATATAAAACTAGCTAACGCTGCAGTGTCAGGGTTTCTAAGGATTCAAAGGATGACAGAGTGATGGCAAATTTGACATCTTTCTCTCTTTTGACCAACAATATTTTTTTTCCTCTTTTGGAAAGTCAGAAATGCTGTCATGGATTTTTGTATTTTGCTATTGGGGCAAATGAGAATACAACAATTATTTTTGTTTTAGTTTTGGTATAGTAAAGTTTATGACCCCAGAAATGTGAAAAGGGTCAATCTTTAATCAAAATCTCTCATGATGTGTTTATCTACGTGAAGGCAGGACAATAGCATCTTCTCTTCAGTAACCTGTCACTCACATTGTAATGACAAAAAATTCAATCCATTTCCAATCAAAATCATTTATTCATTTCAGACTTTAAAATTTGGTGTTGAGTTTTATGCTGTTTTCCCATCTGGCTCATTTGGAGCATTTGTTTTTGAAACTGCCTCATTTTCTTCCCTTCGGTTCAGTTTGTTTAGGCATATATGAACAAAACAATCGGTCCAAGATCGCCTGAACGTGGTAGTCTCGGTCTCAATTGAAAACAAACTGGTTTGGTTTTGGTGACAAAGAAATCCAATACAACAAACCAAGCTGTAAAATAATTAATAATGGGAAATGTATTGCATAAAATCAGCAAAGTCTGATTTCCTGGGTAAGCACATTAGTTATCGCAGTTGAAAACCAAAGAGCACCTATTCATCTTAAAACGGTGTCTAATTGTTCTTCTTCTTTCAATTGATTCCTGCTCTAACTGAGAAATAGTGTATATTCAGGAATAAAAGTGTGTGTAACGACAGTTTCAGACATAGCCTTGATGGATGACGCTATAAGGAACATAAACATTTACACCAGTGAGAGAACAATTTTACTTACATGCGACTCGCATAAACACATTTTTGTATGCTTTGAAATGTTGCCATATGAAAGTGAACTGAACCAAAAAGAAAATGCAACATTGTCATAATTTAGGTCCCTGTTGCGGAACACAGTAAATAATCTACAGGTCTAAAAACGCCTTTAGTCTATTTCAACACAAAGATCAGAGGTGTAAGATATCATAACGCAGATTTGCAGTATGAGACTTGCACTATACCAGTATTGCACAACTTATTGCGAAATTGTTTTGATGGCCTTTGTTGTGTTGCAATTTAACCTGAAAGCTAAACTGAGACAAGGTACACTAAGTTAATGTAACATCGTGGTTTTTGGTTTTGTTTTGTTTTGTTTTTCATTGCATTGCCATTGGGCGTGTGACATCATGAAAATACACTTTAGGTTTGTCATTATCTCACAGGTCCAGCAGGGGGACGTGTCCTACGCCTCTTTGGATCTGACTGCCAATAAAAAGCGTAGGAAGAAGAGAAAATACCAAAAACAGGCTCAGACTCACCAGACCCAGACGCATCCTCAACCTGCATCCCAGCAGAACTGTGTGGACCAGGATGACGAGGCTGACATCACCCTTCCGTCCCGGAGCAGCAGCCTCATGGTTTCACGTCATAGCATCTACCTCAACAGTCATCAAGTAGCCCTGGAGGCAGAAGAGAGGGAGAGGGAGAGGGAGAGGGAGAGAGAAAGAGAGATGGAAATGGAAAGAGATGATAATGCAGAGGGAGAGCTTGAGATGCACAGAAATGTGCATGAAGGCTTTGATCACTCCCTCGGTAGATCAAGACAAAGTCTAGAACAAGACAGTTTACAGTTTGAGAGATAAAAAACAAAAAAACCTTTAGCATCTTAAAAGAAGAAACACAGGATACTGTGGGGTGGTACGTCAACAGCTGTGATATTTAAAGCTCACCGCTTAAGTACATATGTCACACCCCAAATCATATCAAAGTGGTACACTCCTTTAGATGTGTCTCGATTGGACACAACCTCAGAACAGATAACTGGTCTCCTCTGCATGCTTTTGAAGTTGTGTCCAATCGAGACACATCTAAAGGAGTGTACCACTTTAAATGTGCTTTCTTGTTTCTTGCATTTGAAGGTTGGTCTGTTTATTGTTGTACTTATAGTAAGAAGAATATTTTAACAAATATTTATCTCCTTGTTTTTATGCTATTTTTTTTAGATTTTCAGGATAACATAAATGTAAAGGCTATTTGTGAAAATAAGGTTGACTGATGACTCAAGTCGTTTTATGTAGGCTACCTATGCACAGAAAAATAAGGACACTTCAATAGCTATATTCAGAGTTTACATTTAGTCATTTAGCAGACACTTTTATCCAAAGCGACTTACAAATGAGGACACGAGTTGTTGTAATAGGATTTCTGTGGCTTTGTCTTGATATTAAAGGTCTTGGTGACTCTATTTTTGTATCTGCAATTCTTTATTTGAAAGCTTTGAAGAATGTCCGAAGATGCAAAAAAATACCATAAAATTGACCAAAGATTTACCATAAAAAATCTCACTTAGCTTTGCTAGACACTGTCAAATGAAAAAATTGTGGGAGAGATTTCAAAATCTTTTCCTACACTCCTTATCCACTTTTGTTAATAAAAAGAAAAGAAAGTAAAAAGTCTTCATGTCGTGTACAGAGACGACAGGCAGGAGAATCACTACAGTAGCGAGTGAGGAGGACTTTTTGCAAATTTCCGCCCTAACTAATCGTGACGTTTTCTACTGTAGTCACGTGATAGTAAACATGGCCGCGCGCTATTGAAAGTCATGCGATAGCTCTTGGGTATCATTTCTTATTTTCATCTCTTTCAATTGTAATTTATTTGCTGTTCTATAAACTTTGTCTTGATATATACTGCCAACAATATTGTCATGGACCCAGTTGGACAGCTACGAAATGTACGTATTACAGCTAAGTTAGCGCGTGCAGTCCTTTTCATGCATATATGAATGCGACAAATATTTTATAAAATCATGATTTTATTGTAACTTACTGTTTTTGTGATTTAGTTGCGGGACTTCCTCCTTGTTTACAATCGCATGACGGACATCTGCTTCCAGCGATGCACAAGCAATTTCAACTACAGAAATCTGACAATGGATGAGGTGAGTCAAATATGATTTACTTATTATTTTAATTCATAAAACCTTTAAAAAATGTCCTTAATTTATTATGTTATTTATAGATTTTCGTTGTGTGTGTGCATGTTTATGTTGTTTATGAGGACACAAATTTGTATAATGACATGGGTATGACAGAGGTATTACAATATGAAGGTGGTTTATGAGGACACTGCCTATGTCCCCGTAATTGAAAAGGCTTAAAAAACATACTAAATTGTGTTTTTTTGAAAATCTAAAAATGCACAAAGTCTCCTGTGAGGGCTAAGTTTAGGTGTAGGGTTGGTGTAGGGCAATAGCACACAACCATTATGCCTATGGAGAGTCCCCATAAACCACAAAAACCAACGTGTGTGTGTGTGTGTGTGTGTGTGTGTGTGTGCGTGTGTGTGTGTGCGAACATATCAAATAGAAGCAAGATTCTAAATAAAATATAGGCTCATAAACCAAAAATACACTAAGATTGTAATAGTACTATAAATATTTTTGACAGCAGAGAATAATTTCTCAAAATCATTAAGAAATAATGTAAAGGAGGATTTACATAAAAGATATACTAAGATAATAAATATTTTTGACAAAGAAGAGCATAATTATTTGAAATAATTTAACAAAATCATTAGGAAATAAACTAAAGGAGGGTTTACTTTTATCCATCTGCATGTGTAAATGTATTTATTTATTCATTTTTGGATGTGGAGGTAGACTTCTGTCATTCTGCAGGTCTTAAAAAGTCTTAATTCTCTCTTCAACTAGGTAATTAAGGCCTTGACAAGTTTGAATTCAGAGCAGAAAATCTTGAATTCATGAAGTCATGACATTAAATTTCGCATGCATTGCAAAAAATGTCTTCCTCTGCATGTTTGTTTTCCAATACAAATATCCAAACATCCATAAATTTAAGATGCATTTACTTGAGATGCAAATGTAAAATGAAGTTGTGAAAATAAAGTTAGTTTTCATTTTGACCATGACAATGTATGACCATGTATCTTGATTTAAGAATCTTTAAACATTTGCATGGTGAAACAAGATAAAAACACTGAGGAAGAACATCACTTTTTTGCAGTGTGAAGCACAATGAAAGAGTTGTTTTCCATATTCCAGTGTTTAAAAGCAGAGCTATTAGCCTTATATATATATATATATTTTTTTTTTTTTATTAATTTATTTATTGTAAAATTAATTAAAACGTGGTGGCAATCAGTTGGAAGTTGTATATTCAAACTCTGGAGTGTTGCGCATTCAACTCGTTGTAATACAACTCACATTCACATTAAGAGAACATATTAACATGGTGTGTTACCATCAAATCTGCAGAAACCCTGGTCATTATACATAGTTTACTATGACAGTTACATTCATGGCCAAAAATATCGGCGCCCTTGTTAAATATGACCAAAGAAGGCTGTGAAAATGAATCTTTTGATCTTTTATTAAAAAAAATTTCACAAAAATCTAACCTTTCTTTGGATAATAACAATTTAAAATGGGGGGAAATATCATTATGAAATAAATGTTTTTCTCAAATACACGTTGGACACAATTATTGGCACCCCTAGAAATTCTTATGAGTAAAATATCTCTGAAGTATATTCCCATTCATATTCACAATTTTGAGCACTCCAGGGTGATTATGAACATGAAATTATCCAGCCATGGCTTCCTGTTTCACAGAAATATAAATAGGAGGGAAAACAAAACCCAAATTCCCTTAATCATCCATCACAATGAGAAAAACCAAAGAATATATTTCTGATGTGCAACAAAAGATAATTGAGCTTCACAAATTAGTGAAGTGGCTTTAAGAAAAGAGCTAGAGCAGTGAAAATTCCCATTTCCACCATCAGGGCAATAATTAAGAATTTCCAATCAACATAAAATGTTACGAAACTGCCTGGAAGAGGACGTGTGTCTATATCATCCTAATGCACGGTGAGGAGGAGAGTTTGAGTGGCTAAAGACTCTCCGAGGACCACAGCTGGAGAATTGCAGAAAATAGTTGAGTCTCGGGGTCAGAAAACCTTTAAAAAAATTGTCAAACAGCCCTTACATCACCACATGTTGTTTGGGAGGGTTTAAAGAAAAATTCTCCTAGCTCATCCAAAAACAATCTCCAGCATATTCAGTTATCAGACACGACTGGAACTTCAAATGGGACTGGCTTCTATGGTCAGATGAAACTAAAAAATGAGCTTTTTAGCAGCAAACACTCAAGATGGGTTTGGTGCACACAGGGATAAAGTATCCCATGTGTACAATGAAATATACTGCTGTATTTTTGATGTTGTGGGTCTATATTTCTTCTGAAGGTCCTGGACATCTTGTTTAGACACATGGCATCATGGATTCCATCAAATACCAACAGATAAAAAATCAACAAGTGACTGACTCCGTTAGAAATCTTATAATGGGCCATGTTTGGATCTTCCAACCGTATAATAATCCAAACACAAACCTCAAAAATGGGTCACTGAGCACAAAACCAAGCATTCTGCTATGGCCATTCCAGTCCTCTGACCTGAACCCTGTAGAAAATGAGTGAGGTGAACTGAAGAGAAGAAGCACCGTATGGAGCTGTGAATCTAAAGGGTCTGGAGTGATTCTGGATGAAGGAATGGTCTCTGATCTCTTGTCAGGTGTTCTCTAACCTCATCAGGCATTATAGGAGAAGATTTAGAGCTGTTAAACTGACAAATGGAGGTTTCAAAAAGTATTGAATAATGATATTTCCCCCCCATTTTAAATTCTTATTATCCAATAAAAGGTTAGATTTTTGTGGATTTTTCTAATAAAAGATCAAAAGGATTAACAATGCAGATTAATTTTCACAGCCGCCTTTGATCATATTTACCAAGGGTGCCGATATTTTTGGCCATGACTGTATATAATGTTCCCTTTTCTGTGTTTTGTTTGTGTTGTTTTACCAGGAGCGATGTGCTGACAGTTGTGCTGGCAAGTTAATAAGGACCAATCACCGTTTAATGGGCACGTATGTGCAGCTGATGCCTGCGATGGTGCAGAAGCGAATGCAGGAGATGGAGAGCAAAGCTGCAGAATTAGAAAAAGCTGAAGCTGCAGCACAAGGAGGTGCTTCATCATTAGAAAATCCATCTACTGCCATCACAACAACAACACAGATACCTTCTGTTTCTAATAATCCATCAGATGTCAAGACAAATGTCTCCGCTTTTGGACAAACACAGTCATTGACCGATGTGCCCACAGTACCAAACAACGCACAAACCTTTACAAATGAGTCTTTAGAAGGACTAGTAGCACCATCGCCAGTGATTTCAACATCATCTAGTGTACCTATAGTAGATGGAGGTCCCGTCTTGAGTGCAGTAGAAAAACTCAATCTGAAGCCCAGCAGTGTAACAACCACATCAGTTCCTGAAACACGGTCTGAAGGGGGAGCAGGACAGAGCCCCCAAAATCCATCCTGATCTTGAGACATGGCAGAGAAGACATGTCTAGGTGATTTTGTTTATGCTGCATATTAAGTCTTAACAGCCAAAAGTCACAAAAGCCTTTTAAGACAGCTGATCATGGATTGGGTTTCATAAATATTTAAATACCTCTACTAAAACATTGAATAACTATGTACTGATGGCTAACATGTGTCTTTTAATAAAAGTACATCAGGGAAAGATAATTTATTTGACTTCTGTATTTATTAAATGTTTATGTGGTATTTTTAGGATAAGTGTTTTTTGGAATTAAAGAGGTATATGAGTAAAAATGTTATTCGATAACATTTTTTATTAAATAATTATCCACACTGAAGTTTTTTTTGTGTGTATATGTTCTTTTTAAATATTTTCTTAAAGCTATTTCTGTTCAAGCAGTTATTTTATCACGTTACATAAGTGTCATATTATATATTTATTTTCACATATAGATAACTTTGTAATTAACATTTTATTACTTTTTACAGTAATCATGCTTATGGTGATATTAATTCAATTAATGAATTTGAATACTAGTTGTTTTTTATTTAAAATATTTTTCAGTTAAAAAATAAATATATGAAATAGTATTTTTGTTTTAGAATCTGTAGGAAATATTTATTTTATGAAATTATTGCTGACAAGTGACTAATATTTTAATTGTAGTAACATGCATTTTATATGTGTAGTAGTCCAGACCTTTATTTGGCTCTAATACTGATGGGAAAAGGAAAGGACCATGCATATTTACTATGTTTGGGATGAATTTTGGTAAATTCGTGTATTTTATGGAATATTCATACCTCCAGACACAATTTTTGAAATAGAGAAAATCGTGTCCTGAGGCGCGTGTTTCCCTCGCTCTCCAGCCAGGGGCGCTGCAGAGGCGTGATCAGCGGGGAGCGGGTGTGTGTCTGTCGGCGGGGAGGAGGTCTCAGACCCGGGCGATAGTAGGGTGTGGACGCTGGAAGAGTGTCGTTCCGGACTGTCCCAGTCATCGCCGTTGGTCCACTCCAGCTAAAAGCAGCCATATAAGCAGGTAATGATGGTTGTTGTGATCGGTTGAGTGTGAGGGAAGCATGAATCAAGTGTTGATCGTGTAACTTCAGTGACTGTGGGCGTATATGACTGCTAGCAGTATTAGCACAATAGCTCACAACACTATAAAACTACTGTTGTATAGCCATAAATAAAGCGTGGAGTCAAAAAGTAATTTTATTGAGCATGTTTAGGTAAATTATAATTCAGACTGTATGCCTTTTTCTTTTGGTTCACCCATAGTTAAGAGTCTTTAGTCACTCTTTGATTGAAGTGTCTGTTAGCTGCGCGGCTAATGTCACTCTTACTGAGAGAACCTGTCTGTCTGTATATCTGTCTGTCTGCTGCAAATACCTTTCTGTGTTTCTGTATCTTGACCTGCCTGTCTTGCTTTCTGTCAGTCTTCTTGAACAAATACTCATCTGCTTCTGTTTGGACATACTTGTCTATTTGAACACATATCTGTCTGTCTATCTATTAGTGCAGTCAAACGATTAATCGTGATTAATCGCATCCAAAATAACAGTTTTTGTTTACATAATATATGTGTACACTGTGTATACTTATTTTGTATATATAAATACACACATGCATTTATATATTTAGGAAAAATGTTACGTTTATATATTAAATATATTTATATATGATATAATTTATATGAATATAAGTATATACGCGTAAATATTTTCTAAAGATATGCCATGTGTGTGTGTCTTTATACATAATAAATATACACAGTACACACACATATTATATAAACAAACACTTATTTTGGATGCGATTAATTGTTTGAAAGCACTACTATCAGTCTATCTATTTGTCTTGCTTTCTATCGGTCTTCTTGAAAAAGTATTAATCTCTTTCTCTTTGAACATACATGTCTATCTGTATTTTTTGAATATCTATCTATCTATCTATCTATCTATCTATCTATCTATCTATCTATCTATCTATCTATCTATCCCGTTCTATTTGAACTTACTTGTCTCTCTTTCAAAACATACCTTTCTAACTGTTTGCCTGTTTAAATCTGTCCACATGCGTACCTGTCTATC
Organism: Barbus barbus; assembly: GCF_936440315.1. Classification (NCBI taxonomy): domain Eukaryota; kingdom Metazoa; phylum Chordata; class Actinopteri; order Cypriniformes; family Cyprinidae; genus Barbus; species Barbus barbus. The sequence goes on from NC_136723.1 coordinate 12,657,845, forward strand.
TCTCATTTTGTGTTTTTCTTTCTGTACATTTTGCTATCTGGTTGTCTGTCGGTTTAAACAAAATATGTCTGACATGTACATGTTATCTGTTAAAAAATAACTGTCTGTTATCTGTTCTTTTCCTCTTTCTCTGAGTATTAACTATCATGTTTACATCTGAGTGCCTTTGTGATTGAAGACATATTTAACTGAATCAATATCACCCTGCTTTTGTCTCTCTTATCTAATTTATCTGTCGTTTTCTCTAAGCGAACACATTTGTTTCACACTCAGCAAAGTATATACAATGCATAACAGTTAACGTAAGAAATAGCTTCTTAAGTGTATTTTAGATACATTTTCTATTTTGTTTTTAATAACACAGCCTCTCTTTAATTCTCTATACAGACAAGTAGTTTTTCATGAGTACAACAGGTCTTTGCGAAGACCTCTTAACTAAAGTATGAGTTGGAATGATGTCAGAGTATTAAAGAAACACATTCTGTTGGACTTCAGGAAGGGAGTGATAAGTGTGTTATAACAGGCAGAGGCTTGTATGATTACACAGGTATTCATCACCTATCAGCATGTAATGAACAAATATTTTAACCCATTGCTTAAACCTGTGAGGTGAATTAAAGGAATAGCTCATCTAAAACTTACAACTCTATCATTAATTCTCTCTCATGTCATTCTAAACCTGTGCGGCTTGTATATTATGTTTGTTCTTTTGTGGAGCAAACAAATGACAAATAAGAGTGTCCTTTATAAAGAAATTAAAAAAAAAATGTTGTTGTTGTTTTTAGGAATGCCCTTTTAGTATTTAATTTGGTTTCATGTGGTTTTGAAAAATTTAATTTAATTTAATGACTCTAAGGAATGCCGTAGTATTTCAACAGAATACATGTTGTGAATATACACATATTCACACACACATATTAATCAGTACTTTCAAAAAAGAAAGGCAAAAACTTATTATAATTATATAATGAATTAGTAATTCATAAATATAATTTATAATGTCATTTTTTGGAAATAGTTTTGTAGAAATATATTTTTTTCTTTTCAATAATATAATTTTTAATAAAGATTTTTTTCTATTATAATATCAGGGTAGAAGCGGTGTATTGAAGTCGTTGTATGCACGAATTGCAATTATATTTATTTGAATAAATTAATAGATGAGACAGAAATAAATGAGCATCATGTCACTGAACTTTTCATTTCTGGTCAAGTGTTCCCTGAAAATGCTTGTTATTTTTGAGTTTTAGTCATTGTTCCCTAGTGACTTGAACTGTGACAGAATGTTTTGTGCAAGCAGTGTCCAAAACAGCTCATCTGTGCTTCCTTCTTCTCGTCTCTCTGCAGTGCAGCACACACACCAGACACTTACCCTGTGGCTGTGAAGACACTGTCCCATCCCACCCTTCCCGTGGCTGGATGTTCTGTCAGACCCTCGCCTGTCGTCTTTAGGGTACAGCAGCATTAGACCCCTCTCCCAGGACACTCCTGGTAGGGGACAAACGATTTGGGTTGCGTGAGAGGAGAGAGGGTGCAGAGATGGATGACATCTTCACTCAGTGCCGTGAAGGCAACGCGGTAGCCGTCCGCCTCTGGTTGGACAACACAGAGAACGACCTAAACCAGGGGTGAGTGTGTTTAAATGAGTCATAATTTGAATTTAGACAGAGCTGTTATTAGATAGATTGCCGTGTGGTTGTAGAGACCACTTATTTGTGGTTTTGTACAGTCTTGGTTTAGCAGTTAGCTTATTTTCTCATTCAAAGATGGTTTTGGATGCTGTCAGTAGGGGCCACGCCCCCGAAAAACTTTGGGAAATTCAAAATGTATTGTGCAGAAACTGTCCTGTTTGTGAGGATCTTATGTCAGGTCTTGTCCCTTAGTTCACCCCTCACTTTTATCAGTCTTCTAATCCCTGGGCGCAGTGGAGCAGTGGCTCTGAAAGAAGATGAGGATAGATTTGATCACTTTTCGTCTGTTGTGGATATCATTCAGTTATTTGGCTTGTCGTGGCAAACATAGCTTTTCAGATGGTTTTGAGGTAATAAAGAGATACAGTATTACATTATTATTCTTGTATAATTCTACTAGTACTAGTTTGTTTTTATACCAGAAAAAACTAAATCTTTTACCCATACAAAACATGCCGCCATATTGCTAAGATGTAAGTGTAATGCTAAGTGTATTTCTTAATTAAACTTATTTTTTTTATTTAACTTTCACAGACGAAAGTTTTAGGAAATGTACATATTGAGTATCCACAACTTAAAATAGGATGCTAATGTGTTCAGTTCAATGATTGCATTATTGTAGCTTCAAATATGTTAAATATTTAGATATTTGGCCACCATCACCATATCAGCTGTCAACTGATACTAGAGTTTTTTTTTTTTTTTTTATCAGAATTGTCGATATTGGATATCTATTTCTGAATGCCAATTTCCCCTATTTTTGCACATCTTACTCTCATTTAAAGTTCATTTTTTAAAATCACTATTAATTTATTAAACTAATACTCTTTTAAATTTCATATGAATTTGAGAAAATCTCATATGAATATACATTTTTCATACTGTACATTATAATAATGAAATGCCTAAATTCACTTGTAGCATTTAAAATTTAATCTTAAATTCTCATTTTTTTGTTTTAATATATTTATTATGTTGTTTATTTATTTATTTATTTTAGTAAAATCCAATGGTTTAGATTTTTTTTTATGTTTTATGTGTAATATTTAGACAAAATAACATAGACTTTTTTTTTTGATAATTATTATTGACTTTTCCTTTTGGCTTCCTTTTTAGTATTGTGCAGCCCTTCTATGAAATTGAATGTTGTTAGCCTAGGTTTAAAGAAGCAAGAACTGAAATATCCCATCTGTTTCTTACAAACTAAACAGAAAACATTCCGCATGTTGAAGACCAGAATTCCAGTTCTTAGCCCTATATGGTGTAAAGCATACACAGAGTAGATCCATGCACCCTCTTCAAATACCTCTGCCAAGCTCCCTCTCACAAACAGCCTTGGCCTGCCTTCCCTCACTAATACATCCCAGAACAGCTGGGAAGCACAAAAGAGAGGAAAACGTCCAGGTAGATCTCCAAGAACTTGTAAGGAATCTGATCTGGACCCGTTCTCTTGCTGTCAGCCATGAGAATTATAACCTAAAAGGAACGGGTCAGAGGCGAATAGTTCGCTGGTGCCGATTCAGCACAGCATCAGCAGATTACAGGCAGCAGCTAGTTTAGATGAAGCGTTGAAGCGTCTGATGTAGATTGCTATCTAGACATTTCCTGTGCTCTTCACAATCACATGGCTGAAGTTGTGACTTTGAAATTATGTGACAAAGGAAATGTTTGACTTACTAGTAGAGAAACTTCCAGTAAGAGGGGGGAAACGCTAACTCAACTCGAACAAAACCCAAAAATAAGACAATACACTTCATTTTTATTTATGTTAGCATTCCCTACTCTAAACAGCAGTTGATCCTCTACAGATCTGCCTTTCAGGCCAGTGTGAATTGGAGTCCATGTCTAATTTGTGACTCAGAAGAGGGGGAGGAGGGAACGGTCTGGGCTTAAACGAAATGGTTGGGATGAATAGTTTCCATACGATGAGCTCACCAACCAAAGCATGCTGACTTGAGCCATACCAGTCCTCTCTGTCTCTTCTCTCTCTCTCTTTCCCTCCCCACTTACCCGTCTCAAAGTGTTTTCCTTTTCCAGAAATAGAAAAACTCAAGCTAAGGGATTCGCCTTTCGCTGTTGCCTATTGCGGTTTGTCTAATAAAATGATTTTTATGCTTTGTAATGGTTGATGAGAAGAGTGGCTGTTTGATTCACTTCTTCTGAAGGGCCATTAGGAGTTTCAGTATGGCTTGAGATGTCACGACCTTATGTGTTTGTGGGAGGAGACAGGAAATAGCAGACATACATGGGCATTGTTTATGCTTCACATTACAGCATGTCAGTCAGCAAACTGGACTTTGTCCTATCTTATATTTTGTCTTCTTAACTCTGAATGTATAATACGTTAAACATCTGAAAATTATTGAGAATAATTTGCAATAATAACAGATAACTCCGTTTTTAACAATTTTAAAAAATCATGTTTTTTCATTGTGCAATTAATCTCAATCAAACGGCAGTTGGGTTATTTTGATTAAGTAACACAATTAAACACTATAGAAACATGATAACATAATAAAAAACATGATTTTTGAAAATAAAAAAAGAGTTATCTGTTTTTGCAAATAAACTATTATATATATATATATATATATATATATATATATATCTTTGTGTTATATACATAAGAAAGAAATTCATACAGATTTAAAACAACATGAGGCTAAGGAAATTATGACAAAATTATCATTTTTGGGTGAACTATCTTTTTAATGCACGAGTGTTTTTTTTTTATTTAATTTTTTTATTATGCAATGTTTCATTAAAATTAAAAAAACAAAAACAACAAAAAAAAGCTTTTACCACCAATGAGCTTCCTGTTCCACTGAAGGAAAAGTAATGTTAAGCAATATCCAAAACGACATTAGGTAAGTTAAGACATTTGTTTTTGCAAACTGACATTTCGTCACCACTAACAAAGACAGCACTATTATGATAATAAAACCACAAGAAACGTCTTTAGAAGAAAACTGTTGAAAAAGTTGATCAAAATCTCTCCACCATGACAGTTTCACACAGTGCAGTTTTCTTCTTTATGTTGGTAAATCTTAAATATGCTATATAATATGAAATATTGATTCTAAAATCAATAAAATGTTCTGTTGGTCTGACATATTTTTATACAATAATAAATTGTACTTAGTAAATATTTCACCATATTCTTTTCTACTCTAAGTTAAGGAACTTTATTGTTAACAGTAAAAGTGTTTCCAAAGATTTCCATGTGCCATTCTGTACTCCTGCAAGTTATCATTTTTATTGTATGTAGCTTGTGTGCAGTTTATAATACTATGCCTTACATCATCAAGTTGTTTTGCAGATCGGATATCCGTATCAGCACCCAAATTTGGCAGTTGTGCTTCTCTAGTAGCAAATGCCATTTAAGTTGACTGTAAGTCTGCTCTCAAATTGTGACTCAAAGAGGAACTGACACATTTTGTGGCTTATGTCTGGACAGAACTCTCAGCAGCTAATGATAGTAGAAGAAAAGAAGACTGAAGTAAACTAAATGTTAGGTTACAGCTGTGTTTGTCTCTGTGGCTTTAAAACAGACACTGAAGCTTCTGAAGCTCAGGCCAATCAGGAGCATTTACAGTGTTTAGAGTAAATTATTTACTAATAAAATACTTCCTGTATTTTAACTTCTTGTTTTTCTAAAAATATAACACTCGTACATCCTTTTTGATGTCTGTTATGAATCAGAAGGTACCAACAATATTATTTTACCTTTTCCAGCTACATTTCCTGTCACGTATACGTCATTCTGGCCCACTTCACTACCTTGTTAGCTCCGATACATTTTTAGACCGTGGCGCCTCACTGATGTGCGGTTTATGATCTAATTCAGTATGAGCTTTCACTCAACCAGATTGTTGCTGAAAGGTAGAAACCTGAACTCAGATGTGGAGTTGTACTTTTAAATCAACGCCGAATGCAACCCCAGAACGCTTTTTGGCCAGAGGAAGCTCTTAATAGCTGCGCTTTTCAACTCTTTGATCGTATAACCGCAGGCTCAAGACGTAATCTTTCAGCTGTGACTCCAGTATCAACGTTTACTTAGTCTGTCTTTGAATGTTTGTAAGTCTGTTAGTGTAAACGTTTCTTTCTCTCTCTGTGTGTGCTGTGTGTGTGTGCTGTGTGTGTGTGTGTGTGAGTGCTGTGTGTGTGCTGTGTGTGCTGGTTAACAGTGTGTGCTTCACATCCTTACAAGGACAAGAGAAAGAAACTAACTGGATATGAATTGTCCCGAGCGCTCACACTCACACAGGCAAAGGGAGGGAGCCGCTAGCGGTGGAAGAGAGAGCGTGGAATATTATTTCCTGTGTTTCCCGCTCTGGTTTCCGCAGTCCGCCCCTCTGCTGCTTCATTTGTGTGTCGGAGCACAGCTGAGTAATGTGATAAGAGACACCACAGATAGCTCTCCATTCTTCATTGTCCTGCTTTCTTTTTTTCCCCACTTCCTTACTTGCTTTCTTTCTTGTTAATTTCCTTTTGTCTTGCACTGTTTTAGCTTCCTTTCCAACTTTTCTCCAGTTTTTCTGGGTTTCTTCCTTATGCTGTTCCTTCTTTCTTTCTTCGTTTCCTATGTACTTCCTTTTTTTGTTTTTCTTTTCTTTTCTTTTTCTTTGGGAACTTTCTTCCCCATCTTTCTTTCTTGCTTGCTTGCTTTCACACTTATTTTTTTCCCTCATTTTTATTTTCCTTTTTTAGCTTACTTTCCTTCTAACTTTCATCCTGTCTTTCCCAGTTTCTTCCCTATACTATTCCTTCATTCATTCCTTCTTTACTGACTGTTTTTGTCATTTCCTGCATTCTTTCTTTCTTTCTTTCTTTCTTTCTTTAATCCATCTTCCTTTTCTGCACTTTCTTTTCCTCCCTTTGCTTCCTTTTCACTTTCTTCCTTTTTCTCCATTTTATCCCTCTACTTTTTCAGATTATTTTCCAACTTTATTTAGTCTTTCCCAGTTACTCTTCCTTTCTTTGCTTTTTATGTATTTGTCCTTTTCTTTCTTTTTCTCTTTCCTTGCCTCCTTTTCTTTCCTCCTTTCTTTCCCACTTCCATTTTTTCCTGCTAGCTGTCTTTCCTTCAAGGTTTTTCCTTTTCTGCATACTTTTCTTCCTTTTTTCTAATGTTTCTTTTCTTTACCGCTTTCTTTGCTAATTTGTTTGTCGCTTTCCTTGCCTTGCTTGCATTCTTTTGTTTTTCCCCTCCTTCCTTCCTTGAAATGTGCCAGAAATAAAGAACATTCCAGAATTCCCATTAAAGCTCAGGACTCATTGTCTAATTTGATTAAATTATTTGAGGAGGGGGGACTTCCTGATTGTCTCAATATTTTGTTCATTGTTTTTGTCTTTAACCCCTTCAGTTGTGACCAACCCACCATTTGACTCTGTGTGTGTGTGTGTGTGTGTGTGTGTGTGTGTGTGTGTGATAGAGTATGAATGTGTGTGGTCTGGTCTGATCCAGCAGGACCTTGTGAGTACTTTCAGCAGCTACCCTAAGTTTAGACACACTACTGGCCTGATTATTTACCCAGAGAATTCCTACTGTACTGCACACTCCCAGCCCTTCAACAATCACTTCATTATTGAAAACAAAAGCTTACAAGTAATTACTTTGGGGATGAGCACGAGCACCAGATGCAGACATTACCTTCATGTATTTATAACATACTCTCAGCGGTTGCGTTCAGTAGTTTAATAGTAAAACCCCCATGTGGTTCATTCACATGTGCTCTCAGTAGCAGCCCTAATGCACAGGCTCTGATTTGATCACAGTGTTGTTATTGTAACTTTAGGGTCACTGTCGACCTGAAGTACTGTAAGTGTGAGTTCTACTGCAGTTTTGAAAAGGAAATAGGAAGGCCTGAGAACGGATCTCAGACTCAAACAGACGGGGGTAGGGGGATATACATAATCTGGAGGAAAGGGCCAGTTAACGGCTGTTTATATTTAACTGGCTGGAGACAGACAGCTGAGAGCAGGATCACTAGCCTGACTGGAGACAGTTTACCGCCAACCACTGCGTCAAAAAAAGTCCACCCAAAAACCGAACTTGTCATTGTTTCCAAACAAATTAAATTGCATTTTCAATTAAATAAAAAAATAAATGAATTTAGGCCTTTTAATTTGTATTTTCTTTATAATTTTTTTTAATATGAATACTTTATACTTAAAAAAAAAAAAAAGAAAAGTGATAATTATGACTGACTCTAAATATACTGGCACGTGTTTGTTTCTTGCAGGGATGATCACGGGTTCAGTCCGTTGCACTGGGCGTGCCGTGAGGGTCGTTCAGGTGTCGTGGACATGCTCATCATGAGAGGGGCTCGCATCAATGTCATGAACCGTGGCGACGACACACCCCTGCACCTGGCTGCGAGCCACGGCCACCGTGACATTCTGGCCAAGGTGTGAACAGATCATTGCGGATAAACGCTCACAAACACACACACAACTGCACCTGAACAACCACAGTGACCACAACGGTCACGGAAAGATGTAAACAAACACAGCTGCAAACAGCATTTATAAATAATCAAGCACACAAACTTTAAACACTCAAGAAAGAATAAGGAACTGACAAAGTCTATTTTAATTCACTTTTTAAATAATTCACTATTTTAAGTCACTTTTAATTCTGTTTAACAGATTTGGAATGGATATTTTTGTGTTTGCTGTTTTGGATACTAAATTGTGTTGTGGTTTGTGTTGTCTAGCTGATCCAGTGTAAAGCAGATACCAATGCAGCAAACGAGCACGGCAACACCCCTCTCCATTACGCCTGCTTCTGGGCCCACGACCTGGTGGCAGAGGTTAGTTTGAAGCGCCCCCTGCTGTGAAAAATGTGAAACTCTGGGTTGTGTGAACGCTGTTTTCCTTGCAGTTATAATGAATGGGGACAAGAGCTTTCAAACACCAAATATTATTGTAGAAGTGGTTCTCATGCAGTATATTTTTCTGAAGTCTTCTGAATCCATAAGATGGTGCTGTGTGGGGAAAATACATAAATTGATTTTCTTTCTTTTGTGCAGCAAAGATATTTTGCCAAATGTCTTTACCAAAAACAAAAGATTGAATTTTGGTCTGTTCCTCACATAAAACTTTAGTACGTTTTCAGAAGATTTGGAATATAGCACAAATGTGGGAAGTCGTGGCCTAATGGTTAGAGAGTCGGACTCGTAATCCAAAGGTTGCGGGTTCGAGTCTCGGGCCGGCAGGGATTGTAGGTGGGGGGAGTGAATGTCCAGCACTCTCTCCACCCTCAATACCACGACTGAGGTGTCCTTGAGCAAGGCACCGAACCCCCAACTGCTCCCCGCGCGCCGCAGCATAAATGGCTACCCACTGCTCCGGGTGTGTGTTCACGGTGTGTGTGTGTGTTCACGGGGTGTGTGTTCACTGCTGTGTGTGTGCACGTTGGATGGGTTAAATGCAGAGCACAAATTCCGAGTATGGGTCACCATACTTGGCCGTATGTCAATTCACTTCAAAAATATAGCAGAAGTTTTATTAATCACTTCTGTGTCATTTTTGAAACTCAGTAGTTCCAGTTTAGTTTTATTGTATCAATAACTGTATTGTTATCGTTAACTAAGCATACAACTATTAAAATTGCTTTTGTTAATTCAAATAAAGCTGAAATATCAAAATAAAATCCAAATGTTAGATTAAAAAAATTAATAAAAATTAAGTACTAATGTTACTATAACTGAAAGTGAAATAAGTGGAAATATTAAATAGAAATATAAAAAATGTATAAAAATTACAAACACAAACTAAATTATGAAAACTTAAATTACTCAAATTAAAATGGAAACTTGAAAATATATTGAAAAATAAGTATATAAATAATAATAAAAAATAACACTGAAAAGCACAACCACTGTGTTTTAGATAGAATTACCTTGAAAATGTTTAAACAATGTCATTTTAATCACACCAAATATGTTATCATTCATATTCTTTCTAGGATCTGATCAATAATGGGGCTCAGGTTAGCATCTGCAACAAGTATGGAGAAACTCCACTGGACAAGGCCAAACCACAGCTTGCGGCAAATCTGAAAGGTAAACTCTCTTCTTTAATAATGTAGCAAATGTGACGTCAGTAGAAGATTTGTTGAAAAGGCTGTTTGCCAACATTGTGAAGCCTTAAGGATCTGTTTCTTTTATATATTCCCCTGCCTAATAATTCTGTTGTGTTTATGAATCAGAGCTGGCGGGGAAACAGGGACAAAGCTTAACCAAAGTTCCTTTCAAGGACACATTCTGGAAGGGAACCACTCGAACACGACCACGTAAGCACCCTCAGAACATCTGATTCTCATTTACATTCATAACGTAGATGCTTTGGCAAACAAGCATTTTATTGTAATTCAGCTTAACTGTAGATTGCCTTATAAAATTATATGAATTATCCATAACCGAGGTTTGATTGTTGTATATTGTTCCCATGATGCCTTCAAGGTAACGGCACACTAAACAAACATGCTGGCGTAGATTATAAGCAGCTCTCCATGCTGGCCAAGATCAACGAGAACCACTCTGGGGAGGTGAGCTCATTTACCAAACCACAATAACTACCCATGTCTCAGAGCATTTATGGAAGCACTGATGTCTCTGCTCTCTCTCTGGCAGCTGTGGCAAGGCCGCTGGCAGGGCACAGAGATTGTGGTCAAGATGCTTCATGTGCGGGATTGGACTACAAGAAAGAGCCGTGACTTTAATGAGGAGTACCCTAAACTAAGGTGAGGAACCTCCAGTCCAGTTTGCCCAGAATACACAGATTAAAGGGACAGTTTGCCCAAAAATGTTGTTCCAAATCAGGGTTATTTTAGTTAAATAGTTGAGTTTATTTTATTTATTTACCAGGGACCATGCATTTTTAATATTTAATAATATAATAATAATATTTAATAATAATGCAATGATGATAACTCCTTGGCTTCTTAGCTAAAATTTTCACAGCTTTTTTTATAAATGCTATATAATGGTTTTAACGTGGTTATACTTGTTTGGGACCAACTTGTAGCACTATAGGATAAATGTGGGAGAATTATTGTATGCATAAAGCGCACAGGTATAGGTGACTGGTGCCTAATATTCCTGAAGATTATCAAGCTTTCTCTAGCACTTCCATAATCATACCCGAATATTTAAAATGCTCAACAATATTTACTATCTCTCTTTTGACTAAAATATCTGGACAACGCTAATCAACTCTCTTAAAGGTGACATATCATGAAAATCTGACTTTTCCAGGTTTTAAGTGCTATAATCAGGTCCCCAGTGCATCCACCGACCAAGGAAACGTGAAAAAGGTTAACCCAGTAACTTTTAGTAAGCCTTTTTCTGCAAGCTTCTGAAAAAACGAGCGCGTCTGATTTCGCTCCGGATGTGTGCACTCAGAAAACCGTATATCAGAAGTTTAAACTAATATGGTTTAAAATGCATGATTTCAGCGCGATAAACATGATAATCTGAACCAAAACAGATGTTTTTAGCAAGTACGAGCTGAAATGGCGCAGCTCTATTTTGGAAAGGGGGCGGGAGCAGCAGCTCATTTGGATTTAAAGAAACAGGCACGAAAATCAGTGTTTCTGCTTCCACTCAAAATAGGCATTTTCAAAGTGACATAATAAATGATCTGTGGGGTATTTTGAGCTGAAACTTCACAGACACATTCTGGGGACACCAGAGACTTATATTATATATTGTAAAAAGGGGCATAATATGTCTCCTTTAATCGAAAAATACATTCCCACAGTTTTACTTACATTAAGAGTAAAGAAAGAGTGACAATCTGACTCAATCTGGGACTTTGTTTAATGCAGCAGTAAGTTTGATAGCAGCTTGTTCTTTCATCTTATATAAGTATAAACAACTGTATCATCTGCATACATCTAAACCTGGACCTCTGGACAAACTGTAGGCAGATCATTAATATATAGACTAAACAAAATTGGTCCAAGAATCGACCCTTGGGGGACTCCAATATTACAGTCAAGAAATGGTGAGCATGCATCAATGATTCTTCTACATTTTTTCCTTAAATTTAAGTATGATTCTATCCGAGTTAACGTATTAGTAGAAAAATTTTACTTTGACAATTTAGATAAATCAAGACAGCATTAACAACACCTCCCCTATCAAGACTGGATTTAATTTGTTCAACAAAATAACAATTTGCTGTCTCCGTAGAGTGATGTGCCCTAAATCCAAATCGAACTGAAACTAAAATATAAAAGAAAATTTTATTTATTATTAACTTGTTGTATTTCAGCTAGCTGCATAAGAAACATTTCTCATTTTCATTTTAACTTGATGTACAGAAATAACTAAAACTGAAGTGAAAATACATTAAAATCTATAGACTAATAAAAGTGACTAAAGTTAACTAAAATGTAAATAAAAATGGAAAATATAAAGATGAAAATCAATTCAAAATAGTAATAAAAACTATAATAGTAGTTTTAATTACACTGAGACTAAAATAACACTGTTCAAAATCTGTAAAAACATCTCCATTGTGTTAGTGGTCTGTTGTTTCTGTCTGTTCATGTGTCCCTCTCCACCTCGATGTTTACCCTGTTGTAGAATCTTCTCACACCCAAACGTGTTGCCCGTGTTGGGGGCGTGTCAGTCTCCACCCGCCCCTCATCCAATCATAATTACACACTGGATGCCCTATGGCTCCCTCTACAATGTGCTTCACGAGGGAACCAGTAAGTAAAACACACACATTACTGTCTCACACAGACCATTTGGTGTTTGTCAACTTCAATTGAATGTTAATGAATGTTTAATAAAGTTATAAATATGATTAATTGTTTTTTAATAAAGATGGCGCCACGCATGGCAGCCATTGTGCTTGGCTCTCCAGTTGTTTTAGTTTTTTTGTTAGTTTTTCCTGTTTTTTATTTGTCAAACACGATCAGTTTCACCAGGGAAGAACTGCTGAACATTCGGCAGAACACACCACAAAATCTCCAACCAGTTTTCGATTATTCGGATGTTTTGCTGAACATAGTAGTCGGCGGAGCTGCAGCGCTTTTTAGACACTTCAGGACGCGCAGACGGGGGAAGCGAGCCGGCGCGCTCGTGAAGCTCAAACAGCGCGGATTTCAAATGCGATTGCCTAGCATCCATCTGGCTAATCTCCGCTCTCTTCATTTTAACTTGATGTACTTTAATAAAGCAAATCTCTCCCATGAACTGCCAAAATACAGACAGCATGTTACATGTCCCACCAGAGACAGTAATATACTGGATAACTGTTACACAGCGATAAAGGACACATATCACTCTGTCCCACGGGCAGCTTAAGGACTCTCTGATCACTGATTGGTTCATCTTATTCCGACCTACAGGCAGAAACTGAAATATGCAAAACCTGTATTAAGGACTGTAAAGAGATGGACTAATGAGACAGAGCGGGTTTTACAAGCCTGTATCTCTCTCACTGATTGGAGTGTTTTTGAAGCTGCTGCAAACGATCTGGACAAGCTCACAGAGACTGTAACATCTTATATCAGTTTCTGTGAGGATATGTGCATTCCTACCAGGACTCATCTAACTTATAACAATGACAAACCATGGTTCACTGCAAAACTCAGACAGCTCCATCTGTCTGTCAAGGTCTGAAAGACATCACCAATTACAAGACACCATCCCCCAGGGACTTATGTGAGGATCCTGTTTGTGGACTTCAGCTCAGCCTTTAACACTATCATTCCAAACCTCCTCCTGCCCAAACTAACTCAGCTCTCCGTCCCCACCTCCATCTGTCAGGTGATCACCAGCTTCCTGACAGACAGGCAGCAGCTAGTGAGGCTGGGAAAATTCACATCCAACACCCGCACCATCAGCACTGGAACTCCTCAGGGATGTGTTCTCTCCCCACTGCTCTTCTCTCTCTACACCAACGACTGCACATCTAAAGACCCCTCTGTCAAGTTCCTGAAGTTTGCAGATGACACCACACTGATCGGCCTCATTCAGGATGGTGACGAGTCTGCTTACAGGCAGGAGGTTAAGGAGCTGGCTGTCTGGTGCAGTCTTAACAACCTGGAGCTTAACATGCTCAAAACTGTGGAGATGATCTTGGACTTCAGGAGAAACCCCCCTGCACTCCTCCCACTCACCATAATGAACAGCACTGTAACAACAGTGGAGTCATTCAGATTCCTGGGCAGCAACATCTCTCAGGACCTGAAGTGGGAAATTCACATTGACACTATTGTCAAAAAGTCCCAGCAGAGGTTGTACTTCCTTCGCCTTTTGAGGAATTTCAACCTGCCACAGGAGCTGCTGAAACAGTTCTACTCTGCCATCAATGAATCCGTCCTCTGCACTTCATTAACTGTGTGGTTCAGCTCAGCTACCAAATCTGACCTCAGAAGACTACAGAAGGTAGTCTAGACTGCTGAGCAAATCATTGGTACAACCCTCCCCACTCTCCAAGAACTGTACTCATCCAGAGTGAACAAAAGGGCTGGTAAAATCATTCTGGACCCCTCACATCCAGCAAACTCCCTCTTTGAACTGTTACCGTCTGGTTGACGCTACAGAGCTCTGAGCACCAGAACGGCCAGACACAGAAACAGTTTCTTCCCTCAGGCAATCCATCTCATGAACATTTGAACTCTTAACAATAAACATGAAACACACAACACTATCATACTTTTTATTTTTTATTTAACACACATACTTATTACATTTCAAATTTGCACCTAACATACCTGTACATACTGAATTGTCTATTTTTTATATTGTGTTTGTGCTATTTTGCATATTGTCCATTATTTATTTATTTTTCTGTTATTATCTGTGTCCTGTCCTGTCGCTGTCATTCTGTCACACTGTGGAAATACTGTCACTAAAACAAATTCCTCGTATGTGCAAACATACCTGGCAATAAAGCAAATTCTGATTCTGATTAAATTCTGGACATGACATAAAAAAGGAGGTCTTTGATTCTTAAATTATTTAAATTTAAGTTAAACCCACTTAATCCTTCTCCTGTATCATTATCATTCTCTTGTCCATCTAGACTTTGTTGTGGATCAGACGCAAGCGGTGAAGTTTGCTTTGGATATAGCATGTGGAATGGCTTTCCTGCACACGCTGGAGCCCATGATCCCTCGGCATTATCTCAACAGCAAGAGTGTCATGGTGAGGAACTTAAAGCAGACGTTTCCTGTTAATCTTGGTTTCTACAACTTCTGATTTTTCCAGAGTGTCTATTCCTGTTCTTAAAGAGAACATGAAGATGTGTGGTTGAACTTGAACATGAAGACTAGATGTAGATTAATGTCCACAGAATTTAGATACTCAGGGTTAACCGGTGATTGCAAAATACACATTCACTGTTTGTTTATTTGGTGTCATGGTATGTGGAAATGATTCAGTAAAACTTGCACTCCATAAATGTAGTCTCAGCACATAGACCACTGTGAACAGGAACTGTTATAAATGGTCTCAGTTCTCTGTGAAGTTTCAGTGCATCCCACCACAAGTTCAGAGTGTCACATTGTGGAGTAATCCAGTGAAAGTACATTCTTTGGTAGAGAATTTCTCCCTGCCTCTTAAGGAAAGTCCATATGGGAAGTCAGTAGGTATCAGTTTAAAGCACAAAGCCTCAACCAAACAACTTCTCAAACTACTAATAGCTGTACTGGTCACATTACACACAATCAACTGACAGAGGCAGCAAAAACCTGAGCTTACCCTAACGGACTGTTTCATGCTCACGCATCCTAATGAATCTGTTCTCATTGATTCATTGACATCAGATTGATGAAGACATGACGGCCAGGATAAGCATGGCAGATGTGAAGTTCTCCTTCCAGTGTCCTGGCAGGATGTACTCTCCCGCATGGGTGGCACCTGAAGGTACTGTTCCTTTCCTTCACTTACTGAATTCCTAATTTCAAACTTCTCAAGAAGATTTTATTTTATCTACTTTATTTGTCTAAGATACAGTCACATTAAATTTCATTAGCGAACACATTAAATTTTCACACGGTCACATTAAATTTCTACAAATCTTCTCAGGCAAAGTTTCAGTGTCTATTATCAGTTGTGTAGCAATATATGAAGCACGTCGCGTGAATTCCTTTTGAAATGACTGTATTTTACCTGCAGAAATTTGCAGAACAGTGCTAGATATGACCATTAAACAGAACATTTTGATTCACTGATATCTTATCTCTTCTCAGCCCTGCAGAAGAAGCCAGAGGAGATTAACCGGCGCTCTTCGGACATGTGGAGTTTTGCAGTGTTGCTCTGGGAGCTTGTCACCAGAGAGGTGCCCTACGCTGACCTCTCAAACATGGAAATTGGCATGAAGGTGAGATGATTCTATGAGTTTGGAAAGCAAGAGCCAAACCAAAATGAAACACAAATTTAGGGGTGCTTGGGGTGAAAATGCAGCCCAAATAAACAAAAATGCCAAAATAAACTAAAATATATTAACCCTCGACCCAAGATGTAGATGAGTTTGTTTCTTCATTGGAACAGACTTGGAGAAATTTAGCATTCTATCACTTGCTCACCAGTGGATCCTCTGCAGTGAATGGGTGCCGTCGTCAGAATGAGAGTCCAAACAGCTGATAAAAACATCACAATCAATAATCCTCAAGTAATCCACATGAATCCAGTCCATCAGTAAATGTCTTGTGAAGTGAAAGCTGCATGTTTGTAAGAAACAAAACCATCATTGAGATGTTTTTCACTTCAAATGAGTTCATAATATTGTTTTCTCCAGTGAAATGTGGTCTTGTCTGAATCAGGAGAGAAATATGATCAAACGCTATCTACAAGCAAAAACTGAAAAACATTTCTAAACAAAGGTCAACAAATATGTGCATTTTGATGTGAGATGACAACAGGGGATGGACCGTTTTTACTGGAGGAAGCGTTTTTATTGATTATGGACTATTTTGGCAAGATATTACAAAGAAATGCTTTAATTATGAATTTGCTTGTTTTAAACATGCAGCTTTTCAGTTCGTAAGACATTAATTGATGGACTGGAGTCATGTGGATTACTTGTAGATTATCATGATGTTTTTATCAGCTGTTTGGACTCTCATTCTGACGGCACCCATTCACTGCAGAGGATCCACTGGCGAGCAAGTGATGTAATGCTAAATTTCTCCAAATCTGTTCAGATAAAGAAACAAACTCATTCCTTTCTTGGAAAAATCCATTTCTGACCCTGGCTATTCCTTCTCTCTTCATTAGGTGGCACTAGAGGGACTGCGGCCCACCATCCCGCCGGGCATTTCCCCCCATATTTGCAAGCTAATGAAAATCTGCATGAACGAGGATCCTGCCAAGAGGCCCAAATTCGACATGATCGTACCCATCCTAGAGAAGATGCAAGACAAATGAAACAGCCCTGCTGGACGACCCCGCAAACACTGGGTTCACAGTATTGCCTTAAAATTCACCACTCACCAAAGTGCTCTATGCCACTGTAGCCCTCTGCTAAAGAAAAAAAAACGCTTTCTGGAAGTCCTGTCGAACATTTTTAAATGCCACGTTCTCACTATCGCCTATATTCTTATATGCAATCATTGAATAATCCTTTCCGTGTTCTCAGGAGTGTTTACAGTACAACGCTTCTCTTAAAACCTCTTTTCTACAGCCATTAAACAGGAAGTGGTGGCGGCAACGGTCGTTGGACGCAGTGAATGTACAGTAAAATCAGTTTTCAACTAACCACATTTCATGCATCCTTTTGCTCACTCGCTTTTAAAACAACGTCACAGATAATTTCATCAAAACAATTTGAAAATGTGTATGCAACAACCGCTGTTAGTATTTAAAGCATCGTGCCATTGTTTTTCACTGTGTTTTCTTTGGATTGTCCCTGATATCAAAAGTCAGATAGGTCCATTTTGCCTGAGATTTGTTTAAAAAACAAAACAAAACAAAAAACAGTGCAATAATACAATAGCTAATGCCAATTTTATGCCTTAATCGTGTAACAAGTAACCAAAATATGAAGTGCCCATAATATCATGATTATACTGTCCCTCTCATAGCAGGGAGATGCATATTATAAAAAACATGTTATGTTAAATTAAGGTACCATATGTTCAAAAGAAGAGCCATTTACATGTCACATCAAATGTGAGAACTCTTTTGCCATATGCATCATGGGTTATGTCTTTTATCCTTGCATCAGAAATCGACGTATTTTTACTTGATCCATACAAATGCATGATTGCATCCTCTGTTATGTAACTAACACTCCTGATGCTATGCTAATTTGCATTGTACATGTTAAGCATGTTATGTCTAAGAGATATCTGAGAGATTGTTATACTGTATACATGTATAAGTGTTTTTTCATGGGCAATACATTAGGCAGCCCATGAGTGCCTTTATTTTTTTGCTTTTCTAAACACTACATCTATTTACTTCCTTTTTATCCTTTCACTTTGTTCCTCTTTTCAGCTAGCCAGTACGTAAAAGGAAACCAAGAGTCAAAAACAAGCATACTTGACATGCATAATTTTTTTTTTATTTCTCAGTGTTTCTTTGTTTGGAAAAGCAAACAGCGATGATAATGGAAAAACAGACTGATTATCTAACTTATGCCCACTGTGTTCTTACTCTGTGAGGTTTTTAATGAAATTTTGTGGCTTTTCTTTATTCTGGAGATTTGGGCTGTTTATATTTTATTCATGACAACTAAATTTTACTAAAGAAAAATAAGAGCAAATAAAATGTTTAGGTCATGCTAAATGCTTTAATCTGTGTTCATTTATCAGTCAGAAAATAAATTATTGGGTTGTTGACATGAATTAATATCAAGCAGTGACAACAATGTGTTGCGATGTGATATGCTATAAGCTACTTCTAAATAAAAGATTTTTTAAAACATTTGTCTATTTTTTGTATCATTACATTTGAGTCATTAATAGCATTTTTTTTTACCTTAACAAAAAATATATATATAGTTTTTGAATAGTAAGATTTTAATGTTTTTTTTTAAAGAATTAACTTCTGCCTGCATTTATTTGATCCAAAATCCAGCAAAAGTAGTAATATTGTGAAATATTTTTACCATTTAAAATAACTGCTTTCTATTTGAAAATATTTTTACACGAATGTATATATTTGATGTAATTTATTCCTGACTTCAAAGCTGAATTTTTAGCATTACTCCAGTCAGAAATCATTCCAATATTCTGATTTGCTGCTCCAAAAACATTTATTATTAGTAGTAAGTTGAAAACTGGTTTCTTTGATGAATAGAAAGTTAAGAAGAATAGCATTTATCTGAAATAGAAATCTTTTGTAGCATTATAAATGTATTTGTCATCACTTTTGGTCAATTTAAAGCATCCTTGCTAAATAAAAGTACTGATTTCTAAAAATGCTGCCTCAGCTTTAGAATGGTATAGTGTATAATGTTACAAAAGCTTTTTGTTTCAGATAAATGCTGATCTTTGGATCGTTCTATTCATAAAATAATCTTAAATACTTATAATAATAATAAATGTTTCTTGAAAAGCAAATCCGCATATTAGAATGATTTCTGAAGGATCATGTGACACTGAAGAGTAATGAAGCTGAAAATTTAACTTTGATCACAGAAATAAATTACATTTTAAATATGTATTCCAATAGAAAGCAGTTACTTTTTTAATTGTACAAATATTTCACAAAATTACTGCTTTTTCTGTATTTTGTATCAAATAAATTCAGGCCTAATACTATTTTTAAACAAAACTTCTTCGGTTGTATTCTTAAATATTTTTTCAAACGTATGCCACCATTTTCAGTTTCAGCTCATAAGAATTGAAGTCTTACAAGAGTTTTTATTTTATATTTAATGCAAAGTTGCAGTCTCTGGACAGTACCACAAAAAACTGAAACTAAAACATGCTATAAAATAGAAATTTAATTTACTAATTTCAATTTTTCTGTTTATCTATTTTTGAATAATTTAACGGAATAAGCGTCGAATTATTGTACTATATTCTAATAATATATAAAAGATTATAAGTTACTTTACTTTCATGTTTACAAAGCGGGGAGGCACGTGATGTGGCAGCGTGTCACGTGATCAGTCAGCTGACGCTATATAAACCGGTCAGGTCGCCTGGGACGTTGTGTTGCTGTCAGAACAACAGACGGACTCTTCAAAACACAACCTCCTGAGGAGGCGCAGATTCATGCATACAGCCCAAGCGTAATACTATTTAAATTCGAGGATAAACACGGTTTCCAGAGCCGTCGGCCGAGGCTTTATATGTTATGACAGGGCACTGAGAGAGTTTACCGCAGAGTAATCCAGCATGAAGCGTCCAGTGTTCTGCTCATCCACCGTCTGCGCTGTTTTCATAGTCTGGACGTTGTTTTCGGTGCCGTGGGGTTCCTCATACCCTCTCGAGGGAGGGACAGATTCGCCCCAGCTGAGGTTCGTGGAGGAGTTTGATCGGCTTAAGCTCGGGTTCAGCTGGCACAACATGTCCTGCGTGGTGTGTAAAGCGATCTTCGCCACGCTTGACATCGCGCTGCTGGTGAGACAAGCGTTTACTTCATCTTCTTATCGTCTGTTTTAAACTCCCCTGTCTTTCCTGTTGGTATAAATGTCTCCTTATTTCGTAGAGTTAAAAGTAAACTTGGTTTCTTTTGCTCAGCATGACGGAGCCTGTGACTAAACTTGTTGAGCTGCCTAAGAGCTGCCTAACTAGACCGCATTTTTTGGCATCATATGCGCGTGCGAGCTGACTGCCCAAAAATACTGTCATAGTAGACTGAGGCATTAAGCTTTTACACAAACTATTATTTTAAAATATCAAAATTATGCTTTTTATTTGTGTTTTTATTGCAATATATAGACATTTTATATTAGTTTATTGTTATTCGTAGTACTATTCATTTTATGTCTATTATTAATTTTTTTTAGACACGCAAACTGTTATTTTAAATAAACACATTAATGTATATAATGTAAGTAGCTATGCTTTTAATTTAATATGCATTTGAAATATTATAATGTATTAGTTTATTATTATTATTATTATTATTATTATTATATACATTTTATGTCAATATACTAGTTTTCTAGATATACAAATTGATTTTTTTTGTATATTTGAATATAATTTTCTATGTATAATTCTGTATATATTCTATAATTTTGATATGTTTATTTAATCAAATTCTTATATTAGCTTTTTTTTATGCTTTATCCTAAATATGTATTAACAGAGTGACTCAAACATGGAGCGTTTAGCGCATGCTTTAGGAGAAGCCTGTATTCGACTGCATCTGGCCGAGGCGCAAGTATGCCGAGAAATCACTGAGCTCTTCCGAAACGATTTCATCCGTGCGCTCCAGGAGTCCATCCTCTGGCCCTCAGAGGCTTGCGCTCTACTGGTTGGACCTACATGTGGCCATTATGATATTTATGCCTCCTGGAATGTGTCGCTGCCGCGGGTCCCCAAACCCCCAGTTAAACCGCCCATCCCTCCCAAACCAGGCTCTCCACAGAGCCGAATCCTCTTCCTCACGGATATCCACTGGGATGCGCAGTATGCCGAAGGCAGTCGTGTAGACTGTAAGATGCCACTGTGCTGTCGAAATGACTCTGGAAGGGCCAGTTGGAAGCACACTGGAGCCGGATACTGGGGCACATATGGCGATTGTGACCTGCCTCTGCGCACAGTGGAGAACCTTCTACAAAATGTAGCCAAATCTGGCCCGTGGGATTGGGTTTACTGGACAGGAGACATTCCAGCACACAACATCTGGTCTCAGACCCGGGCACAACAGCTGAATGAGCTCGTCACCATCACTAGACTCATACACAAACACCTGGGGCCTAATGTAACTGTTTACCCAGCGGTTGGGAATCACGAGAGCACTCCGGTGAATAGTTTCCCTCCTCCGTTTGTACATGGGAATCGGTCATCCCACTGGCTTTATGACACCATGGCTGAGGAGTGGGAACCCTGGCTGCCAAAGGAAGCCCTGGAGACGATACGGTAAAGTGCTGATGGAAAAGACTAAGTTATTTTGGCTAAATCGGTCACATTAATTAACATCACATTTTGGAGTATTGTCACTGATAAATACACAATCAAATTATTCTTATTCTTGTTGTTGTTAGTTATATTTTATTTTTTTATTTGTAATATAATATCATGATATTATTGTTAGTTTTTATTTAATTTAATTATTTTTTTATTATATTTGATATGCATCTTATTTGTTGTTAATAATAATAATAATAATAAAATCGTCATTTATTTATTTACTTAGTCATTTGCTTACTACATATTTGGAAATTTTGACATTATTGCCAAGTTTGATATTTTTGACCCCCTGGAATGTCTGTTTAATAATAATAATAATAAATCATTTATTTACTTGCTACATGTGGCAATTTTAATATTTTTGCCCCCTGGAATGTTTCTAATTTTTTAATAATAATTATTGTTGTTGCTGTAATTTTTCAATGTAACCATTTAATAATTGTTTGTTTATTTATATTATTTTTTTGTAATATCATGTGACTATTTAGATATTTATGTCCTCTTTAACATTTTGTTGTGGTGGTGGTTTTACTACTATATAATTGATTTATTATTTTATTATTCTTATTATTATTATTATTATTATTGTCAACATACACTATGTATTTTATTTTTATATGTGTGTTTTGTCTTCTCTAGGCGAGGAGGGTTTTACACGGTTGAAGTTGAGCGTGGTTTGAGGGTGGTGTCCTTGAATATGAACTTCTGTGCGCGAGAGAACTACTGGCTACTGGTGAACTCCACAGACCCCGCGGGTCAGCTCCAGTGGCTCATTAATATACTACAAGAGTCAGAGAACAAGGGAGAGAAGGTACTAGTTTACAAATATCAGAGAAAACTATTTTGTATTAAGAACATAAGAAAACAAACAATGATCTTGAAGCCGTTTGCTTGCTGCAGCAGTTTAACAAGTTGCAATGTCAGTGTTTGTGGGTTAGAGGTGTTTAAACATGCAGGCAACTGATCACGAGTCAGACCAGTTAGAAGCGGATGTGACCATTCCGGTTTTTGACTTGCAGTTTTGCTGTTGCACGTTTGTTTGTATTTGGACATTATATATTAGATGCCAGTAAACCTTCTACTACTAAATATTATTCAAATTATTTTGTAAGAGGGTCCACAATTCTTTTTATTTTTCTCAAAGCAAAACCAAAAATCTTTGTTTATCTTGAATTTGTTGTTTGCGGTTTTGTATTTGTGTTTTTTTGTTCTGTTTATTTAATAACCAGATCTAACCAAAGGTCTGTTTCCGCTGGTCTCTCTCAGGTCCACATCATCGGTCACATCCCGCCGGGACTCTGCTTGAGCAGTTGGAGTTGGAATTACTATCATATAGTGAACAGGTCAGTCACTTTTCTGTGAACTCCCTATATGGGCCGTCCTGCTGTACACAAGTTCACTTTCATCTGTTGCAACCCGTGGCTGAATCAACACAACTGCGTGACTGCAGCCTAAAGGTTTATAACCGCTCCACAGTGTCTTTTATGATCACAAGTGTTATACTGTTGCAAAAATGGGTCATGTTGACTAACTGCGGGGTTTTGAGAATTTTATTTGCCATTTGCCATATGTACTGGGAGGTGTATGTAATGCAGTGGTTAATGGTTCACCTTAGCAAGCAGTCTGCTTACTTCCTCTAATTCTCTTTAATTTTCCAGATATGAAAGCACCATAACTGGTCAGTTTTTTGGACACACGCATGTCGATGAGTTTCAGATGTTCTATGATGAAGATACATTGACCCGTCCACTAAGTGTGGCTTTCATCGCCCCAAGTGTGACCACTTATGTTAACCTGAACCCAGGTACTCACTTATTAGTTGATGGATATTTTATTTTTAAACTTAATTCAAAATTACCCAATTTTATTTTAGTCCTCCCCAATCTTAAAATCCGATTTTTTTTTTTTTTTTTTAAGTTTTGCTTTTGCATTTATTATAGCTTTGTTTTGGGATCAGTATTTATTTATTTTAAAGAAAGTAATACTATGCATTGAATTACACACTGAGCCCGAAATTTTCATATGCGTGTTTTTTTTTTTTTCCTTTTTTTTTTTTTTTTGTATTCGTCACCCTTTCCTATCAAAATGCTTGCTACGGATGCGAAAACACAGAAAATCAAACCTGATCCGAATTTTTTAAATGACGACGAAAGTTTCGGAGGCAGTGTGTAAACATGATTGAAACAATGTGAGGTTGTATTTATTTAAGTGTGAAAATTTCGGATTTTCTTTATTCATAAAATAATCATTAATTGTATAGTGCTTTCTACAATGTTTTTAATCTTTATTTTTTTTTAATTACCATCTAGTTTTAGTTTTTAACTTGAGCATTGTTTTATGTAGTTATATTTTTATTTTAGTGTATTTATTTTGTTTTAGCATTTAGTTATTCACACAATCGTGGCTTATTGCTATAACATGCTTTTTTTTTTAATGGTCAGGATATCGTGTATATTACATGGATGGAAACTACCCAGGCAGCAGTCGCATGGTTTTGGATCACGAGACTTTTATTCTCAACTTAACTCTGGCCAACAAACAGCCCTCAAAACCTGACCCCAACCCATCCTGGACTTTATTGTACCGCGCGTCTGAGGCCTACGGTTTGTCCACACTCTTCCCATCAGACATGGACGCTTTGATCAAAGTCATGAAGAATGATGATCGTGTCTTTCAGCGCTTCTGGTACCTCTTTCATAAAGGCCACGTCTCAAAGCCCTGCACAGACACTTGCAAGACGTCACTAATCTGCCTTCTGCACAGCGGACGATACGACCTTCTAACACAGTGTGATGTCATACACGGAGATAAACACTCTGTTAGGATGACCATGTGTTGAGAAAATATGAAACTAGAGTTCTAATGGGTTTAATACCACGCCAACGTCACAAATGCTACAAAAAGAAGTTCAAATGAAATTGTTACATTTGTACTTGAGATCATCAAAAGCTGACTTTGTTGGTATTAAAAGCTGTTAAGGTATCTAGCTAAGATGGGGTTAAAAATCAGCAGTTCTTGTAAAGATGTGGCCTTTAGAGCAGAGCACCAAAGTAAAGTATTACTGGTTGGAAGTGGAACAGGTAGAGACTTCACTGAATCATGTGGTGTCTTACTGCCTCATAAAAACCACAACTGCTCAAACGTCTCAGTCCTCATTCTCACTCATGTGGTTCAGTGTGATTTGCGTCACTCTTGATCGAATCGTGGTCTGTCACTTTAGAAGTGTTTGTGTTATCACTTCCTGCATTGACCTATAGTTTGTTTGCACACTGGATTCTGTTGAAGGCCTTTTGTTAAAAGAAAATGGTTTGATTCAACCACAAGTTGTTAAACTTGTCTTAATTGCTAACGCAATAATGAAGAGACTGATCATGTGATTGTTTCTCTGTGTGAACTAAGGATTTTATGAATGTTGAAATTGAATGTCTGAAGGTCTTGATCAATAAATTATTTTGCAAGGTGATTTGTTTATAGATTTAAGCCTTTTGCAGTACAGTTCAAAAGGTTGGAGTCACTATGTTGTTGGGAAAAAAGTCAATTTTATTGAGAATCTATGCACTAAATGAATCAAGTGACGTTAATTATTTCTGTTCCAAATCAATGCTATTCTTTGAACTTTAATAAAATAATTCTGGGGGAAAAATGCATGGCAGATTCCACAAAATTTAGTACAACTGTTTTCAACTGACAAAAATGAGAAGTTTTTAGGTACTAAATCATATCAGAATGATTTCTGAAAGATCACGTGGCACTGAAGACTGGAGTAATGATGCTGAAAATTCTGCTTTGCATCACAGTAATTAAATGACATTTTATATATTCAGCAAGAAAAGTCATTTTGTAATTATTTAATATTGCTTTTTTTTTTACTGCATCTGATCAAATAATTACAGCGTTGGTGAGCATGAGATGTCTTTAGAACAAAATCCAAATCTTGTTATATTTAGTGTTGCGTATATTTAAGTCTCCTCCTTTTGAATGACTTGAACCCAACTACAAGATATGGCATTCAATTTACAAATACAGAGTAGACCTCTGTTACTCAGTTTTATCGAATAGAAATATTTGAAATATTCTAAAGTCTAAACTTAACCAGAAAGGACTATTTTCTATTTTAATATTGAGGATAAGAGCAACATTCTAGGAACAAGTTAGCTGAAAATTAGGGCTGTAGCGATACACTAATCTCACGATACGATACACGATATTCAGCTCACGATACGATATATATCACAATATTTAGCCAACGATACGATTCGATATAATTCGATACGCTTACATCATTTTCTGATAGATTTAAAAGAGACAGTGATTTGTGACATCTTGTGAGTGTTTCATTTACTTGGATTGAATTAATTGAAATAAACTCAAAAAACATCAGACAGCTTGCAAAATAAATGCTGGACAAAATTAATCAAAGATGTGTTGAGAAAATTAGTTCCATTTATTGAAACAGTGCAAACTGTAGCTTACAAGCCTTTGAAAAATAAATAAAGTGCAACATTGCAATTTGCAATTAACAATGGAGAGTTAAAGTGCAAGTGGCCTGTTCTGAACAGTTTCTTTGACATCTTTTTAGCTTGACAATGAACATGAGGTAGCCAGTCTAGCTGCCATGTAAGTAAACATAGTAGTACCATGGCTTCTCCAAAACATCAAATAATTCAAGTCACTAAGAACATTTAACTTAAAACTTAGCGGAGTATTTTAAGGCCTATAAGCCTACACGTATGTGAGGTAGCCAGTCTAGCCAGCAGAAAAAATAAACCATGGCAGCCAGACAATAATTCAAGTTGAAAAAAATTGTACCCATCTTAGCAAAGTAGCTTAAGGCCTTAAGTGAACACTAAACAAACTCTCCTCTCCACATAACTGCAGACCAAGTGATCTACATTGTCTTCAGATTTTTGTTCAGGAAAATAATTTGATCCACATGCTCTGGGAGAAGTGCACTTCTCTGAGCAGTGATGATATCTCCGGCGGTGGAAAAGACCCTCTCAGAGGAAACACTAGTGCCAGGGATACAGAGGTACCTTTTAGTTAGTTGTGACGACAAGAGTGGATACTGACACTGGTGCTCCTTCCACCAGACCAGTGGATCTTCTTTCACTTCCAGGAGATCTGCCTCCTTGTAGCGGGTCATCTGCTCCTTGGCCTCGTCCTCTTGGGTATTTTTCTTGGTTCGTGCTGCACCACCACCGTATCGTTCACCAAGAAGGGCAGCCAGTGGACAAGACGGCCTTGGAATCCTGGGTGGAGGACGCTGACCTTCAAATAAATAAACAATAAAAACATTACTTATATTTATATATTACTTTATAGTTAAGCACATTCCATAATTCCTACACAGAAGTTCAGACAACACAGTGCGCTTCACTGGATAACAATGGGTAATACTACTGACCTACTGACCTTCCATGAATTGCTCTCCTTCATCCACAGCGTCTTCATCATCTTCTTTAGATGCCATCCCCTCATCATCAGCATGAGCATTTGCTGTGCCCTCTTCATCCACACTCCAAAGTGACTAAGTCAACATCATCGCGTTCACCATGCGCCTAAAGCCGGGGTTTTCCACCACTGAATACGGTCTCAAATCATGGCAAATAAAGTAGGCAATGGACTCTGTAATTTTCTGCGACCTTGGTGAAGCAGATGGAAACTTGTGGGAACAACCGCCATCGATGTCCAGCATAGTTTGTTTTGGGTCACGCGACCGCTGCTGCTGCTTTGGGTCCTCCGTAAGCATAAACTTGTCCAGGTGGTGACGTTTTAGGTGCGCTCGTAAATTTGTGGTATTGCCGGAATATTTAACGTTAGTGCCACATAGCTTACAAACCGCGATGCTTTTATCCAAGTCGTTGCTTTCCTTCTTTTTTTTTAAACCAAAGTGCTCCCACACATCTGCTTTTAAGCAGGCGGGTGCTGGATTTATATTCGCCGCCATTCTCTGAATATCCTCGCTCTGACTTGGTAAACAGGAAGAGGACCGTAGACATCTGCGTCTGTGTAAAGTTAGTACGGGTAGCTTGCTCTACAGCAACACTAGCGGCTGGCTGACCAAATCGCTCTTCCTGCAACGCGAACGGGGGTAAACAACACGGGGGATTTGAATGGGACGTATGTATCGATACTCGCGGCTAAAAAAATCGATACTTTCTTTGGGAAAAAATATCGATTTATATCGCAGAATCGATAAAATCGTCCAGCCCTATGAAAAATGTATTCTGTGAAACGTCACATGTCAAATGTGACGCAGTGCAGGACAGAACCACTAGGAGGCAGAGGATCATGCCTGATGACAGTATGTACTCGAAATATTTGAACATATTTTCCATGGAAGCAGGTGTTTGATATGCTTTTTTTTTTTTATCATTTCTTTCAAATAATTTTAACTGCTGCCAAAGATAAACAGAACCACAGTACAAGTACAAGAACAAAATTTCTAATACATTTTTTACACAAAACCATGGAAATACAATGAAATGAAAACATTTTTACACATTCAAATCTTATATGTCTGTAGGTTTATGTGGAGTATTTACATTGGCTTCTGTTTGCAGCTTATAGTAAGCATACCTCAAAAGATATATCTACTTGTACAAAAGGACTAAAATAGTAAACTATATCACTGTCAGAGAGTTTTCTTCTCAAGGGTCTGTGAAATACAACGTCACTCCAAAGTCCTCCTTATAGATGTCCCAGGTCTTTGATTTGTGTGGATTGTCCAGCTCCTCCCTCGAGAGATACAAGCTACAAAACAAACACCACCACAAAGATTTCAGCTCTCAGAAGAGAAAAAAACTTCCAAAACTACTGACAAAAAACCCACCTGTTGTTCTCAACAAAAGAGGTGTTAAACCAGAAATAGAAAGGGCAGTCCTCGTAACCCTTTGGCAAACCCTGGAGAGAGAGAGAGAGAAAAAGTTCAAAGCAACAGAAAACCTCATTGAAATGTTCTGCCGACACTTCATCAAATACATGGGTCAATTAAATACTAAAATAGTGGAGACTTACAGCACTGGACTCAAACATGACCTTCACATCTCCAGTCACAAAAGGCCCTTCCTGTAAACTGATGACCACCGCATTGTTACCGGTGTCAGGAAACACCTGAAAAAAAAAAATATATGACAGGTTGATCAGAATGACGTGGAATGTAGCTACAGAGTAAAGTGCTAATGGTACGCCAGTAGTAAAGTTGCTAGCTTTGCCCTTATTATACACAACATAGAGAAACGTGTTAAACGTGTTGACAATCATGTCTAGCTTTAGACACGTACCGCACAGTTCTGCTGTTCTGCACAGACACACTGGAAGACGAGCTCTCGCTTCACTATGATCTTCACCTTCAGGTCGCTCCCGTTACCCTTCCCTACACCTGAACAACAACCACAGCCACGGGAACATTACACTGCTCCTGTACAATCTACCATAGGTTTTCCTTGGATTACTTAAAGTGAAAATGTGTTACTAAATATTCATTTGCATGAAAACTCATTTTAATATTAAATATATAATTCAATATGAATATATGCAACATTATTTCACATTCAATGTGTTTAAATTTAAAATAATTTCATATTCAATATATTGTAAATAAATCAATGATATATATAAACTATATTATTATTTTAATCATATTTTTTTTATATTATTCAGTATGAATATATAAATATAAATAAAATAAATATGCATGGATATATTACATGTATTTCAAACGTACTGTATATTAACTATATATTGCTGTTCTATGTGTGACCCTGGACCACAAAACCAGTCACATAGGTAATTTATCATTTTTAATAAGCTTTCCATCGATGTGTGGTTTGTTAGGATAGGTCAATATTTGGCCGAGATACAACATATTTGAAAATCCCAAAAAATCTAAATATTGAGAAAACCTCCTTTAAGTGTTGTTAGCAATGCATTTACTAATCAAAAACTAAGTTGTTGATATATTTGCGGTATTTATACAAAATATATTCATGGAACATGATCTTTACTTAATATTTGGCATTAACAAAAAAATTAAAATGGATAATTTCGACCCATACAATGTATTGTTGTTGGCTATTGCTACAAATATACCCCAGCGACTTATGACTGGTTTTGTGGGCCAGGGTCACATATTACTTTTTTCATATTCAATATCTAAATATTTCATTTCATATATTCTCATGTATATATTAAGTTTTATAAGTAATATATTTATAATAATCGTATTTATTATAATTGACTACAGGCTGGGTCTTACCTGCAATGGAGTGGATTCGAATGCTCTTTATTTTCAGGCTCTTCTGAGGTGGTAGCTGACAGTTGTACTGGTTCTTCATGATCTCATAATAACCGACGTACCTACCCTGCAAGCGCACAACAAACAGAAAATTAATAAAAAAGACTATATGCATTCACTGGTTACTGATGACTTCCAATACGATATCACACACACACACCTGCGAGGGAGTTTCAACACCCTGGAACTTCGAACTCATACTTTTATCAGTCCGTCTCTCCCCAAAGTAGTCCAAACTCTCCTGTAAGATGGTTTAAAGAAAAATGTAACTCATTCTTAGATGAGAAAGGCTCTAAATGTAAACATGGATGAGCAGACTATACCTGTGCACTCTCAAACTGGTCGCTGTCGATGAGCCACGTGCACACCATCGTCCCAGTCCGCCCTATTGAAACCCCCCCAAACACACTTTAGACACTTCCTGTATTCACATACAACACTGAATACCACCAAACGACAGACCTTTTCCTCCTTTGCAATGGATGGCGATCACATTCCTGGAGTCTGCTGCCATCCACTCCCTAACACAGGCCGTGTACCGCAGCATATCTCTGACAGCATTAATAACAAACAGAGCTCCAATCAAGCCTCAAACCTTGTTAAAAATTCATATTTTGATGTTCAGTTGAGGTGAAAGCACACTTACTCAAGCGACGGCACGTTATGGTCATCTATCATAACACGCTCCACTCTATAGTGAAAGAACTTTGAATCGTAACCCTTCTCACCTGAAACAAGATGTCAGATTAGCCACCTTCTTTATCATTCCTTTTAGAAATTATCTGTACGGGCAATTAAGACAAAATAATCTGATAGAAATCATTAAGAGAAGCGTCTACTTACTACAGAGGTTAAACACCTTGTAGTGATCCAGATGTTTGGTGTCCAGGAATCTAGCGACCTCCTGAAACGTGTCATTTATGTATTCATCATACATTTGTTGCAATGTTTTCTGAACGATTCAAATATGTAAACTACTCCTATGTATCTTACTCTGATTGGGTTCCTATAGAGCGCCTGCTTCCCAGAAGATGGAAAAGACATGGCAATGACTCTTTCTGAGGAGACAGAAGACCAATGATGAATAATTAATTCATTTTGATGTTGTTTAATGGTTTAAATGAATTTGAAATGATACATCTGATACAAAATTAAAGAGAAAAACATGAAGACGAAATGAAATGGCTGTATTTCTACCAACTACAACAAATAGCAATCAAACCTGTGACATAAGTGAGGTCCAGATCAAATCCATCTTTTTGATACCGTCTTTTGTTCTCGGACACCTATGAAAATTATTAGATCAAGTGAATTTATACAGCAATTTAATGCAACATAAAAAGCTTTACATGAGAGTGAGCAATGTGAAAGAACATATGTTTAAGAACATTTAAACAAAGACAAGAAAAATACTCAAATATTAAATAAGGAACAGAAAAAAATAAATAAAAAAAAGTTTAAAAATGGATTAAAGGTTAAAAGAAGAATTCAAAGTAAATACACTGCAGTCAAGATTTTTATCTATAGATGTTTAAATATTTTTTTTTTTTAAATATATATTTTTGAATAATATTTCATAATATTGCTCTTTTTACTGTAGTTTTTTGTTCACACACACATGCAGCCTGTGTGAGCACATGCGTCTTTGAAACACAAACAGATTGAAAAAGGGTATCTGCAGGATTTTGAAGCTCAAATTTAAGAGAGACTTTTTAAGACCTGCACAAATAAAATTAATACTGTATGAGAAGGGTTAAGCAATGTCTATGGTAACATTTTAAACTGTAAAATGATGGTTAAAAAGCATGATTTACAGTTCAGATACAGGTTTTCTACAAAAACAAGACGTTTTATGAAATGATAAACTTCACATTTCAGCCGTTAAACCATTTTTAAGATAAAAGAAATGTCAGAACTATCAATTACTACATTAAACAATTATCATCAATCTATTATTATATTAATTAACATCTAAATAGATTTTATTGTTTTAATTTTTATAATGCTTTATCTTGTCAATCCACAAGTTCACATTCACAACTCTGCATGTTTTCTGCATAAAAATACGGCTCGATTTACATTTTGTCTGAACAAAAACAGCAGACGTGGTTATTAAAAAAAGGAAATTCATTCTCTGCCAGCAGAGATGCCAGAAATCCCACTCATTACCTGATTAGCTAAAGAGACACCATCACATTTATTATAATAACCACACCAGAAACTGTGATGAACAACATTTTCTTGGTGTTTTAAGTCACTCACCATTCTCCTGGTGACCTTCTCAAGCTCTTTCTTCTGAGAGGCCAGTCTGAAGACACGTACCAGAATCAATATCCTCAGAGATCTCAGGAAAGTGACCACCCTGCAAACACACCAGATCATTATACTTCTATAATATTGGGTGGAATGCGAGCATGCTGAGAATGTGTTCTGTTAAATCTGCTGTACCTGGGAATCAGGCTAGCTCCGGAGAGATCGGTGAATGCGTAGATCATGGTGACGACTAGGGTAACGACCACAATACAAGCATCTATTATATTCAGGTTTGAGCTGAAATACACTTTGAATCTGAGAAAGAAGATGATTTAAGAATGGTTTATCAGAAATGGCTAAGGAATAGAGCCTAAATATGTAAAATAATATCTTTGCACCAGCTTTTGATAATGCTCATACTGTATATAACCAATATTATTGCAGAGCTTGTGGACCATTTAACTTATGTTTGTGCTTGAGCTCTAGGAACTGGTCCAGAGTGAAAAAACTCATTTGGGAAAAACATGTGTTTCCTGCAGATCATTTCCTATCATGAGCAACTCGTCATGTCAAACATGAACACTACAGCACTACAGTAAAGTGTTTGGTAAAATTGTTCAAATGTGATGCAAGACAAAAAACTAAATTCGTAAAAATTACTTTGAAAAACTACTAACCCTTCCACATATACACGGAGCAGCACATCAATGAGGAAAAAGAAGGAGATGACAAGAGAAACGGCCTCCATTGCACTTCTAACATCGTCACTACTGCTGGAAAGTGACAAGTCCACAATGACCAGAATAATATCCACAATGATCAGTACCAGGCCAAAAACACTGCAAATAAGAAGAGAAGCAGCCTATTATATCACACAAACAGTCTAAAATCTACTTTTATTGGACATTATAGGTCCTACCACTTTTATTGGATTTTATAGGTCCTAGGAGCTTCTTTTTATGACATTCTGAAATGATCCAACTCACCGAAAACCAAAAGACATCACAAAAGGAGCTATAGTTTTCCGGAGACGACTACAAAACAAATCAAATGCAGGATGAGACATAAGAATATAAATCTCAAAACATCACAATGTCAACTAATTATAAGCTAACTTACTGGTACATGGTGTCTGGGTCCTCAGTTTCTTCCTTTCCATCATCGATCTGCACCTCTGCCTCCTCTTTCACCCCATTACTGCTCCAACATACATGGAGAAAAGACAACATTACATTGCATCATTTTAGAAACGTAAAGCTTACAAAACATCAGACAGAGTCATTTGTTAAACATGTAATTCTTCTGGGAGTAGTGCTGAATTACTGATTTAAAGTTGGGGGAGTAAAGGTCATTATACTGTAAGTGTTAGTAACTTCAATTGAATGTTATTCACTTACCCATTAACTTCCTTTGAATCTAACCCAGGGTTGAAATGCACAGACGTCATTTTTTACAGGAAAGTTTTGAGTTTCTCTCTGGGAAAAAATAAAATAAAATAAAAACTAAATAAAATGAATAAAACTAAACTGCGGTTTATGTGAAGATAGCATATAAACTCTTATATTAAATAATTTTATCATGAGTTTATCAAATACAAACAGATGCTACACTCTTACGAACACAAATTAATCTATTAATGAGTTATCAAATTCAAATTTTATTTGTCACATACATATACATACGTAGTACGACATGTAGTGAAATGTATTGTACGACTGTCCAACAAATTGTCCAACAAAATTAAGAAAAACCTAAAGTTTACAAAAATACAAATAGAAAAAGTACAGTAAACATATATACAGAATAAACTAGCAATAAAATAAAATAAATAGATATGAGAATAAAAAATAGAATATGATTCTATATAGATTCTATAAAAAGTAAAGTGTATGTCAGTGATAAAGTGTCCGTGTGCTGTGCTGTGCAGTGCAGTAAAGTGTATAAGTGAGTAAAAGGATACTAAAGACAAAGACAAATGGTATGTAAGTCCCACTCATTTATCCTTTCGTAACCTTCTACAAATTAGTGCAGATTGTACTTGAAAAATGTGCAAAGTGGAAGTGTGGGGTGATGTGATTAGAGTGGAGAGTGGTTATCAATCAAACAACATTGAAAAACAAAGCAGAATTAGGTCTAACAAACCGAGACATGACAAAAGATGTACTTACTTTAGACCAATAAATCCTCAGAGGGTCCACATTCAAGGTTTCTGAGGTGGATTCATAGATTATCTGATTAATTACTAATCCCGAAAGTTGTCTGCACCATAAAGTTTCGAAATCAAGTATGAAGCCCTAAATTAAATATCTGCATAAAGAAATATAACAATAAATAATTAGTTAGTTTCAGTCTGAACGAGATCATAGCAAAAGAATGCCAGCTTTGGGAAAACTGATACAAACCAGTCAGAAAGAAAGAGCATCCGGGAAACACTTTGCTCGACTCGAAGCTTTTCTGCTCTCTGAACAATCACATGTTCCTCAAACCGTCTTTCTGTGTCAGGTCTCCATGATTGTCTTTACGAGCGGTGACTGTCCCGTGATTTTTTGTGATAGCAAAGGAAGGAGGGTCAAAGGTTCGCAGTAGTTTTCTTATGTCTTCCATCCACAAACACATTCACACCGCCCTCTTCACTCCTGATGCAGACTTAGCGCTTTTTAACTTCCTTAAATTAACATGCACACAAAATAAGTATGGCTAGTGGAAACGGTGATAACAAAACAAATGCGGTATTATACTTAGTGTTAATAAAATATGGTTGTAATTAAAGTGCGTTTGCGCGCGCACGCGCGATACAAGTTTATGTTTTCTTAGGGGGCTAAAAACGCTACTCCATCTCCTCAGTAATTATAAATTCTTGTGGAGACCTTTTTTGTGAAAACTGCTTAATAAAGAACGAAGTAATATATGAACAAAATCTAAAAGTCGTCTGTATTAAAGGAACAGTTCACGCAAAATAAAATTATTTGCTTCATCCTACGGCTTTCCAAACACGTTCACCTAAATGACAAATGTGACCCTGGACCACAAAACCAGTCATAAGGGTCCATTTTTTGAAACTGGGATTTATACATCATCTGAAAGATGAATAAATAAGCTTCCCATTGATGTATGGTTTGTTAGGATAGGATAATATTTGGATGCGATGCTATTGGAAAATCTGGAATAAAGCCAAATATAGCCTATATATATATATATATTGAGACAATCGCCTTTAAAGATGTTCAGATTAAGTTCTTAGCAATGCATATCAGAAATTACGTTTTGATATATTTACGGTAGGACATTTACAAAATATCTTCATGGAGCATTAACTTAATATCCTAGTGATTTTTGGCATAAAAAAATTCGAACATTTTCACCCAATACAATGTATTGCTGGCTATTGCTACAAATATACCTGCGAGTTAAGACTGGTTTTGTGGTCTAGGTTCACAATTAGCCTATAGGATTTTTAAATATAAAGACGAAAACGTAAAATGAGCTGCCTATATCCTAAGTATTCAGTAGGGATGGTGTAGCCTATACAATAATATTAAAGGTTTTGTGTGTTTTATGTGGAACAGAAATTCCACATAAATTATAAAGAAAGCAATTGTACGTTGTTGCTTCTGGTATGTGTGGAATGGGGGAAGATCTGACTCTGTGGACAGATTAATGTGAACCATGCGGAACCAGCAGTGCCTATAAATATTAGAAATGAAAGTCTGGAGGGCATTTCATTGACACTTAATCTGGAGAAGGGTAAGAACACCATGTTCTGTAAGTATAGATTTATATTTAATAAACCTTTATTTATATATTTTACAAATATTTGACTATATTGCTCATTTTTCTACTTGCATTTAAACATTTTAAATGTTTGTATTTCTAAACATTACGTGTTGAATGCAGATTAAATGGAAGTTTATGTTTGCTGCATTTGATGTGTTTTTATTCTTGGACAAGATTAACACATTTCTCCACTTTCATGTAAAGAATATCAGATAGTCATGTCACAGCTGGTGTTTATCTTGGTGTTTCATGCTCTCACATTTCTTCAAATCTCAGTAAGTTTGACCAGAATTTCTACAATATCTAAACATTAGAAAAACAGCCTATAGAAAAAGAACCACAAACAGAAGAATAATGTTGTCTTAATGTTGGTTTATTGAGGCAGAGGAAGAATGCCAAATATCTGAAGTGTTGAAGCTGAAGGAAGAGATTCAGATGCTGAATAATAAATTGCTGATTGGGGAATGGAAAGTTATGCATCTGCGTAATCACCGACGCTTCAAGCTGGTTCCCAACCTGGAACTATCACTGGAACACAAGAAGACCCCTGAAAACAACACTGAACCTTTACCCACCCTACCAAGTACTGGAGGCTCATTATTAGTTCATGACAAAGGTAATGTTTCTACTTTTATAAGAAACCTGTTCACGTTGTTAATTTGCAATTAAACCTTTTCATAATTTTATGAGAATTATGAACAAATTTTGAAATGTTTTAAAAGTATATGAAGTTTTTTTTTTAATCTCTCTGGGGTTTGAAATCTGAATTATGTTTTAAGTTTTATATTTTAAGTTTTATATTTGATTGCATTTCTTGAATTGTAACTGGTATTGCTGGGGTTAAACTGACATACAAAAGGGAAAGAAAAGTACATTTGTGATAAAACAGAGTACTTTAAAAAGAAAGTATAGTTCAATCATTATTTTTTTCTATAATTTATGTCTGTTAGATTGTTCTGAGTTGTATGACAGACTAAAACCAGGGAGCGGATTCTACAGGATTAAACCCAAACTGTCAGTTGAACCAGTCCTTGTGTACTGTGACATGGAAGATGGTGGGGGCTGGACTGTGATTCAGAAACGAATCAATGGAAAACTTGATTTTGACAGGTAAGTCCAATGTCTTTGTACTAATGAATATTTTTGCGTAAAGTTTATATTCTTACATTCAGACCCACATAAAGATCAGTATGATCAAATCGCCATTTCTATTCACAGAAAGTGGGAAGATTATAAAAATGGATTTGGTCATTTTCAGTCAAGCAAAGATGAATTCTGGCTTGGAAATGATCATATTCATACCCTGCTTAATGATGGTAAGATTTGTATACAAGCTGATCACTCTGCTTTTCTGTTCTACAATAGTAAAATTAAAATCCTCTTTAGGTGAAAATGTGATGAAAATTGAACTGATGGACTGGAAAGGAGAGAGATCCTATGCCATATATGACCACTTCAGAGTGTCAGATGAAAAGGTATGGTTAACACTTTAATGTCTCCTATTCCATCAAATTCCTCTCTGCTCACATCATTCCTCATCTATCCTTAGGATAAGTACAGGCTGCACTATGGGATGTACAGTGGTCAGGCAGGAGATGCCCTGTCCGGAGGGGCCAATATGGTGGAGCAGTGGTCAGCCTCTCATAACGGCATGCAATTCAGCACCCGGGACCAGGATCACGATCGCTATCAGCAGGGAAACTGTGCTGTTGAGAACAGGGGGGGCTGGTGGTATAACAGGTGATGCTGAGGCCTTTCTGGACTTTATGATCATATCTTTTTTTGTACACTAAACACCAAATTTTGTGTTACCTGTTGCCTACTTACAGGTGTCATGCTGCCAATCTTAATGGGAGATTTTACAGAGGTGGAGAGTACAAAGCCAAGCATGATAATGGTGTAGTCTGGGGCACCTGGAGAGGACTGTGGTACTCTCTCAGACGCACAGCCATGAAGGTCCGGCCCAGCTCCTACATGGACAACATAGGGAGTGGAGTAGGACCTATTGAGTAGCACGACAGCTAAACAGTCTCATCATGCACATTTGTGTATTTTACAGTGTATTAACTATAAGATTTACAAGTTATGTGCCAAAAGTAAGAAAGGATCTTAGGGACAAAAGAAAAGACTTGTCTTGGTAATACGAATAAACACACTGGCTTACATATTACAATTACGATCTGATATGAAGTAAAATACTATGCTTATTATTATTTGTGTAAAAGGGTAAATATAATACTGCATTGCATGCAATAGCATACGGTGTGCATACCATAATAAAGCAGCATCCAAACATACTGAAAGTCTTGATTAAGATTTTGTATCAAACTATTTTACTACTTTTATCTTCTACTGAGATTTTCCAGTGTATAAACTAATCCAAATGTGTAC
Source organism: Barbus barbus (assembly GCF_936440315.1). Taxonomy (NCBI): domain Eukaryota; kingdom Metazoa; phylum Chordata; class Actinopteri; order Cypriniformes; family Cyprinidae; genus Barbus; species Barbus barbus. Next base: position 12,696,315 of record NC_136723.1, read on the forward strand.
AAAATATTCTTGTGATATGGATACTGTTTAAAGTCCGTGGTTTGCATGATCAAAATGGCTTTTCAAATTAATAGTCAAAACCACATAAATAAAAAATAAAATTGATCATAGGTTTCATTTCAAGTCTTGAAAACATTAATATAATAAAAGGAGCTAACAAATCTGATATGCATGGAGCAATAATAACCTCCTACTATTAAAAACAAGTGCTTCATTCTATTAAGACTTTTATTTTTGAGAAGTTTGAGTTTGCTTCAGCAGAGTGTAGGAACCTCCCAGAAACGCAGGTTTGATCAGGTGAGTTTATGAATAGTCAAAACCTCTACTCCATCATCCTCACCCAAGTATCCAGAAATGTCCATCATGTGCTGCTCTGACTCTGTGAGAGTATACGGGGAGTTGCTGTAGTCCGCAGAGAGAGGAAGGCTACGACAGCGTCCCCTGCGCTGCTCTGAGGTAGAAGATGTGGAACTGCGTTGCCTTTGGCAGGTTGATGAATTAGCCTCTCGTAGTTTCCTGGCTAGTATGTTCCTCTGGATGGGTGAAGGACCTCTTCTGCTCCAGTTCTGTTCTGCCAGATCAGCTCGGTCCAGTGCAGAAGATGGGCTTCGAGCCACGCGATGACGGTCCACCAGGGGCTCTTTTGTTGGTGTCACTGGAACTGAATCTTTCGAGTTTGGCTGAGATGGGGGAGTGTCAACCCATGGTCTTCTCCTGTGGTCCACAGAGTTATCAGTTATTCTGGGACTGGAACAAGACCAGACCTCAAGTTCAGGAAGTGTATGCTCCCAAGGTCTGCTTCTACAGCTCCCCTCTGGTAGCTGGCGAGGAGTCACCTGGGTCATGCTTCTTTCTCGGTAGGGTCGGGACGGGGGCAGCTGATTCTGGTTGTTCTCATGGAAGCTTGAAGTTCTCCTGAAGTTGGGATTCTTGGAGTATGGCAGTCTACTGCGTTCTACCATCTCCACCCAATCTGCCGTACGCTCAAGGCGATGGGAGCTGGCACCGAATGAAGACTTCGGGGGACTAAGCAACAAGTCCACCTTTTGTCTGTCTGTTAAAGCATTGTTTTTGGGAAGCCACGTGGGTTCTGGAAAGGGAGACCTTATGCGGAAGTGACTGCTGCTTGACTCTTCTGGGCTGTCAAGTTCTTTGGGCACTGGAGTTAGACCAGTTGGGGTTGAAGCCATTGCTTCAAGCATGGTGTCGTCGACTGGACTCTGGGACACATGGTAGACTTGAACGGCCTCTTTTAAGCCCTTCTTCTTCATCTCCTTGAGCTGCTGTTGAGCCAAGCGGTAGCCAAAAATAGGTGGAAGCATCTTTTGGCCAGAGGGAGACATCCTCTCTGGGTCTTGAGAAAGGGGAAGAGGAAGGGACATGCTCTGTTGACGAGCCAACACACCTCGGTCAAAAGGTCCCTGCTTTGCAGGCAAGGTAAGTCCCTTCTGGAGGGGAGCTGCCAGGAGACTTTCTGAGAAACTGGGTCTCTGCACGCTGTGACCACAGATAGAAGCCTCATCAGAGTTCTTCCGACCACTGGGAGAGTGCAGAGATCCACGGCGCATGGAGCTGCATTTTGGAGCACGGCAGAGTTTTCTCCACACTGTGATAAAGATGGTGGCCAGGATCACAGCCAGGCACAGGGAGATCCCCGCCACTACCACTAGATTCCCAGTTAGGGGTGAGTTCACAGCTGGCGGAGGGGTGAGGGGTGGAGGTGGAAGCTCCTCTACATAAAGAAAAAAACAGGATGGAGTTTTTTTTCTGAAATAATTTATTCTGAAAACAAAAAATTAAATGGATAAAAACAGTCAAATGCTTACCAGTGCAATCCTCTAGTGAACAGTGTGACTGCTCTCTAACCATGCCAGTGCATTGCATCCCACCACTAGAGGGCAGCAGACACTCACGAACACGCTCTCGCACCCCTTCTCCGCATGTCACACTACAACCACTCCATGGCTGCCATGGTCCCCACATTCCTTTAGAGCAATGATACGTATCAGAGAGAAGAAATACATTAAAAATATTTATTGTATTATACATTAATGTACATTTTGTCTCAAGAAATCTCTGTATGATGCTTGCTTATCAAAATCCTCGATAAGATGCCAAGGCATAGAGTGTTCTGGGTAACTGTTAGCTGGTTGCAATACTAAGTTTAATACTTTGGGTTAGAGGTTAGGGCAGGGGTGTCCTGTGCTGCTCCAGGAGGGCCACTTTCCTGCAGAGTTTAGCTCAAACACCTGCCAAGAAGTTTCTAGTGATCCTGAAGACCTTGATTAGCTTGTTCAGTTAAATTTAATTAGGGCTGAGGCAAACTTGGCTGGAAAGTGGCTGGTCAGGAGTAGGATTGGCCACCCCTGGGTTAGGGGTTCAAATCACTAATCCTAAATACAAACAACGGCAATAGTGATAAATGCCTACCAATTAGTGAAATTAGCAAATTAATTAACTAATAAAAATAATTAGGCATGTTTGCATTTAGGTTGCTTTATTCAACCTAGTGTGATTCTGTCAGGCCTAAAACATAAAATTAAGAACAAATCAGTGGTGCTGCTAATTCCAGATTACAAATGAGCTAGTTTTTGTATGTTCAACAGATAAAAGCAGACTCACTTGTATGTCTTTGCACAATCACACAGGTGTGGACTAAACTGGGAGCCTTACTGTAGATGAGTGTGAAATGGAAGCAGTACTTATTCCTGCCGGGGTCAAAGATGGAGCAGTTAAACTCAGTCTCATTCTCCCCTTGTGTGAGGAAATTGAAGGCCAGTTGAGAGGGAGCAGCCATGTCATTACTCTGTTCCTTATAAAGCAGAACTTTTCCATTTGTAACTGTACAAGGAGGAGCGATCCGACGAACAGAAACGGCTCCCTCACAGCCACTTTTGTAAATGTTATCCACAACAAGCTTGTAGGAGAAGATGCTGGACAGGTAAAGAGGACCAGAGGACTTGATGTCTTGCTGGATGTGAGGGGATTTTAGAGAAATCTGGATGAAGCCACGCTCTGTCAAAGGGGATGCACATGGCATTTCCAGATGTTGTGACCTAACTACTTTAATATTGTGTCTTATTCGGTTCTGCACCTTCTCAAAGGTGTTCCTCCCTACCTGGACTTGTTCCAGGTAGCTAACGTCAAGGAAGAGAGTTGAAGCTTTGCTGCTAGAACAAGGATGGAAGTTGTCGTTAGTGTACACTCCAATCCTAAAGTCATTAGAGCTCCGGTTGTTGCTGCCATGATCCACAGCCAGGTGAAAGGTGGGCCAGTGCACATGCAGAACTGGACTCCACCACCAGATAGCGCTCCTGTTAGACACGCCAAGGTTGTGCTTCTGCTCCAGTCGGAATCTGAAATTACCTGCATACAGGAAGCAAGAGCAATTGAACTCCAGTGACCCTTCTGATTGGTTAAAGGGAAGCACCCTGGAGAGTACTGTAAGATCCCTGTCCATGTCAATCAATGACACTGTCAGCCTGTGGTCAGTGATGTTGCTTTCAGTGCTGTAATCCACAAACACACTGGCATTGCTCAAGGCGATGTGCATTGATGGCCAGAGATGGATACCAGCCATTGCTATACAAGAAAGAAAATATAAATGAAAAACAAATGAACAGACCTAAAACTTTTTTGATTTGATGAACAGTTTGGATCTTTATTATTACTATGCTCCCTCAAGTAGCATAAAGTGGCCAGGAGTGATGAGTCTGCTCCCTGTAGCTAAAGAAAATGTGAGTGATTGATATTAAACCATGCTGAACTCATTGTCATGATTTTGGGCGAGTGGTTTCCTTAGCTATGGATTCTGAAGGATTCTGAGTGGTTGTTAGCATGTAGGCCTTTATGCAATTACACGGATGTTCTGTGTGGTATTTACAGGTCAAACACTTAGTCTCTATGGTAGTGGTCCTTCTCTGGCTTAGGAGTTTTTTGCCCCTCTTATTTTTTGCCAGGATAAAACTAAGTCTGATTGCTAAAAACATTAGAAGACTAGCAACTACAAGCCTGGAAGAAATTTCACATTATTTCTTCTCTTCTTTTTGGCTTTTCTGCTATTTTTATTGACAGCGACTGTCTGTAGGACAGAAAATAATATGGAGAAAAGGGAGGAATGTGCTCTTTAGAATGCGAAAACTCACCATCGCCAGTATATGCACCACAGCCCATTGTGACGCAGCACACCAACAACAAGGTCATGACTTCAGCTAAACTGGTCATTTTAAATTGTCTTTTTTTTCAGACCCAGATTAGACCTTATGGTTTATCTCCAATATTACTGTAGATTTAAGGTTATGCATTTGGAGCCATATGTAAATACTATACTACTATGTTATATTTAATAATAATGCAACACTGAAACACGTAAGTTCTCACTGAATTTTTAAAGTTTAAGTTGCACAGTACTGTTGTCTATTCCTGCAGTATTAGAACTTGAGGTGGCATTTAACAAACGCTGTGTGTGTGGGTCACTTCCTGCAGAAAAAACAAATACATCCAGGGGAAGAGAGTGCAGGAAAAGTCAGTGACCCTCCCTTCCCCCTCCCTCCATTTTCCTCTCCAACTGAACTCGATTCACCACGGTGCACTTGAAACTGCCAATCGCTAACCTTCATTTAAACTCTATTTTGCATGAGAAGCAGAAAAGTTGGATTATATAACTGAACATCTGTGCTGTTGTCACGATTCCTACAGATGTAATGAAAACTAAATAGTTTTATTACACCTGTTGCATTGCAGGTTTGGAGTTCCTGTCCTTGCTACAGTCACCTACGGTTTGTATGCTTGCAGCATTAAGGCATGATTTTCCATAAACCTGCTTTGGCATACAAATAAAGATGACTTGACTAAGTTCCAGGATAAAACTGTTCTTTAAAATGTAAGGACATCTTCTCACCAAATCCCATCAGGAAGAGCAGCACAAATAGGGTCGCTGTAGGGAAGCCCTGTGTCATTCCGACTTCTGCGGCCTCTTATCTTTCTTTGTCTACATCACCCCAATCCGATTTTATTCACTCTGTCCTGACACAGATAAAATTCAGTAAGACACAAGATATAATATGTTCATTCTCCATACCACACTTTTTGTTTTGGCAATCACCTGACTCTTTCACTGGACTCTCAATTGGTAAAGTGGAAAGATGAATTTGAATATCTTCTTGATAATCTCACCTTTTAACACATAGTACATAGACTATTCAGTACATACATATATAGGCTACATTTACACTTAATAAAATATAGGCTACACACAATGGCTTTTTTTGATTTGTATTATCTATCCAAACATCGAGCAAGGCTTAGTTATGGAAGAAGAAAAAAAAGATTTCTGGCTTAAACATGACATACATGTTCAGTTAAGTTTTTCGAGGAAGTTATGTATAAATAATAGCCTGTCTATAAAGAATAATCTCTATAGAGAATATATAGCCTACATTTTATATTAATATATTTTATTATAACTATAGAATTATTACAAAATACTATATAGCCTACTATCATTCTATAATAAAAGAAAATTCTGTATAATAAATGGATGACTAATGCTATAATGTTGCTGGGGCACAATACATTTACAACACATTTAAAACGTTCAAATTCCTATTACTTCATGTTGTAAACTTACTACTCATATTGTCCAGATATCTGTACTCTTGAACTTATACAAAATAAAATAAAAAACCCTTAATGCATTACAATTCTTACTATAAACAAAACCTGTCGATAGCCTTCACTTAAATGCTAAATTAAAGGTATAGAGGTAGATGATAAAAGTATTTTACTTACATATGACATTGAGTCGGGTGAATACTGTTATGTTCTTGTATCCTGGTCGGGCTGAAAGGCATCACGTTACCGTGACTTTTGTTTTTAAGCGTTAAATGAATGAACGTCACGCTCTGAGGTACGCTCCAGACTGAGAGACAGTGCTCGCGCGCTCCCTCGCTTCCTCTGCCGGCGGTATTAGGGAAATTAAGTTAGGATGCGGTCTGGTCTCCACAAAAATCTATTTAGTATTTGTGTCTAGCCAACAAATTGTGAAGAACTGCATATTATAAATTTTCAATGTGAATCCAAGGCGCTCTATTAATACAGCCAATTAGCATGTTACCAAACATAAATGTCAGAGGTTGACGGTGAATCATCTGCTTAATAAAAAACCTCTCCTCAATAAATTTCCTCACAATGGGGAGGTCTGTTTCAAGATGAGCTTGGCATTTCAGGCAAAATGTTAAGTTCATTAATATATTAAACTATATTTAGGAACAGTCTACTCATTGTAATCACAGTTGTCATTACTGGCTCACATGCTTCCATGGAAAGACCTTAGAAAAACAGAACATAATTCCTCAGTACTAGCAATTAGTGCCATAAAACAACGCTGGTGAAGCATCTGATATAATAAAGCCAACGAAACGTGATAACACACTAGAAATAATCAATAAAGATAAATGAACATGAAATAAAACCCAAAGACAGAAAATGTTTTCTTAAAAATATTATTTTTACACAACAGTCCAAAATAAGTATGGAAGACTTCCATAAGCGGAAAAGCAGATTGCTTTCAATAAAAGTGTCACTGAATTAATTTGATGTTTTGATGAATTTGCTGGATATTCTGGCTTTTTTTATTTTATTTTAAATACCAATTTTCCTATCCTTCTTTCTCACATGTTTACACTACACATGTAATGCACACAAATTTTTATGGACAATCTGACAGCATTGAATATGTGCTGGAGTCACACACAATATCAACATAACTCATTTCAACAACAAACTGTGTCCTCTGCATCCTCTGTCATCCCCTTTTCATTAGAGGCTGTGGAAGTCACTAAACATGTTAGAAAAAAAAGATGCTGTAACTTACGCAAGTATCTTAACCAACATTCATGAAAGACCCCATTGACAAACACAGTGGAAAGTAGGTGCCCACTTGTGTCCAGAGCGAGAGCTAATCAGTTATCAGTTCTGAGAGGGATCCGGGGCCAGCGGGAGCTAAGAGCCTGCTGGGTTCGATAACATATCGGCTTCATGCGTCAGAACAGGTTGGGATAAAAACGCAGACCTTCTACCGAATCGTCTCGGCACAAGTGACCCATTTTTTCAGCTAGTAACAACCTGAAGAGAAGAGCAATACATCAAAACAGTGAGAAGACACTTGAGGGATGAATTATTGATGAAATAAGGAAAAGGATTTCTCCTGTACCTTTCTTTAGCAAGGAGAACTGACAGTCCCAACAGCTTGGCAAACTCTTCAGCTGTGAGGGAGCCTTTATCAGACACCTGGGAGAGGAAAAAGAGAAGGAAACCTCAATTAAACCAGATGGATGCCTACCAAAACCACCGCTCTGTGTTTGGGGGTATTGCCAAAGCTAAAATAAACAACACTATGTTTTGATTAGATAAATGTGTCACAGTGAGTTTATAAAGCAAATTTCACACACTAGAATTAAAAGGAAAAAAGGAAAAATTTTCATGAATTTCATTTTCTTTTCTTAAATGAAAATTAAGCAAATTGCTTGCCCCAAATACTACTACTAATAATGCACTTAAGCATCTTAATTTATTTAATTTTTCTTAAAGAAAATAAATTACATGCAAATGAAATTTATTTGATTTGTATTTGTATCAATTAGTGCTTTGACTGCTGTCAAACGATTAATCAGATCCAAAATGAAAGCTATTGTTTACATAATACATTTGTGGGTACTCTCTGTATTTATTATGTATTTACAGCGACACACACATACAATATATATTTTGAAAATATTTACATGAATATATTTATATTATAAATATATTGCATACATAACATTTTTCTGAAATATATACATGCATGTGTGTGTATTTATATATACATAATAAAAATATACAGTACACACACATATATTATGTAAACAACAACTGCTATTTTGGATTTGATTGATCGTGATTAATCGTCTGACAGCACTAATATCAATATATATAAAATTCTATATAATCATAATGTTTCCAAATCATACGCAATTAAAAATATATTTTTTTCAATTAACATTTTTTACATTTCGTAGTGAGATTTCGTTTTTTTTTTTGCATCACAATAATAACAATTTTGGTGTAAAACTTTCTTAATTTTTATTCAAATGATTCTACATTGCAAAATATTTTAATTGTTCTAAAATAGGCTTTATTTATTTCTTATTTTATTGTAAAATATGACCCAGGTGTGATCTTGACTGGTTTTGTGAGATTCACCTGGCTACTGTGTATACTAAATTTAATGGCTGATTCAATATGAAAAGAGCACTAATTGCCAACTTATGTCAAATGATCTTCAAATATGCTTGCTTTGTTTTTTTGAACATTCCTCTCCTTTACCACATCTGTCTTGGACTCTACAGGGATGGAAATTTCTAATCTGATACGCCTCTCATTCCAGCTCTTTGACCTAAAACACCACCCCCAATCACATCTGCTAGCTGTGTCTTGTCCAAAAGCACTTTGAAGGTGGTTAATTTCATGCAATTTCTAGGAGTATGAAACGGGAAACTTCTCTCACTCTCCTAACCACAACCATTTAATAGAAGAGGAAGAAATTGGCTGTATAAGTTTGTGGTTATAAATCTGATCCAATTTCCACTCTATGAACCTGTAATTAAACATGACAGGAAGTTGCTGCATGATGTTTGAATGGCCACATAAGTGATTTCACAGATGGGGGAAAATGATGGCACGGCACTCACGTTATCTAGAGCGGAGGCAATCATTTCCTCTTCACTGTGGGACTGGAGCTGAACCACCATCACCCCGCTGTCAAATACTCGCAACCTGACAGGGATAGAAAAATTATGTTTATGTTGCTGACTACTTAAGAACCCAACAAGACATCATTGCTTCGTAATCTAATCGTATGCAACCTATTGTGGTTTGTGAGTCAAATGGTTGTTTTCTTTAGAAAGGTGGAAAATGCAGCCAACAGACAGAGGGCGGACATGGGTCCTGAAAACAGGAAGTCTGCCAGGAAGTGGCTGATCGATCCCACGCTGACCTCCTTTGGCCTACAAAGACTGGCTTACACAGAGACATCCACACAAACACACAAATAAAAATGCTCACACCCTTACCGTAGAGGAAGCTTCAGTGATTCAAACATCTTGCAGGCATTGACTAAGTCCTCTGGAGAGAGAAGCTGTGAAGAAATTTGCGAGAGACAGATTATACGCCTCAAAAAGATCCATCAAGAATGTTTAAAATAAATAAATCACCATATAACTACATAAATATTAAGTATATTTTTAAAAAAATGACCCGAAATATATTTTTCTTACACTTTTTTAAATCTCATTAAAAAGGTTTTTAAATGCTATTATGATCCTTTTTTTAAACAAATACTTTAAAATAATAATTTTATTTAGGGTGCATTCAGTTGAAAAGTGACAGTAAAGACATTTAGAATGTCTTATGAACTTATTTTAATCATGGTTTCCACAAAAATTATTTAGCAGCACAACTGTTTTCAACATTGATAATAAGAAATGTTTCTTGAGCAGCAAATCAGCATATTAGAATGATTTCTGAAGGATCATGTGACACTGGAGCCTGGATTAATGATGCTGAAAATCCAGCTTTGCATCACAGAAAAAAAAATACATTATTTATTACATGATAATAAACATTAAAAATTCATTAAAAAATACTGTAATAAAAACTATTTTAAAATTTCATTGTATTTTTGATTAAAAAAAAATAACTGCAGCTTTGGTGAACAAAAGAGACCGCTTTCAAAAACATTTAAAAATCTGATCTTCCCTTAACTTTGAAGATCAGACACCCCCCCCCCCCCCCCCCCCCCCCAAAATATTTTAGATTATTAATTTATAAATATCATTAGGTTTTTGGGGATTATACCACATGACATTTTTGAAACTGAAATAACCTTGCTGTCAATATTCTGACAGATGCAGACCAAACACTCGCATTTAAAGTGAGAGCTTGCTCTCTACTCTCCAGATGGATGTGCCATCATCAGCTTCACTCTTAATGCTGGGAAGGAGATCAGGATCAGGTGTAATTAACTCAATGACAAGACACACCGATGAGTCCAGCTTCATCTTACCTCCATACCACGGGCTCGGTTCACCAAACAGTACACTTCAGTGAGGGCCATCATTCCTCCACGCTCCTATAGAGAGACAGAATAACAAAGAAGATAATATCGCCGAGTAAGACGGAATGTATAGTCATCTGGTTATTATTGCAAAGTAAACCTTAACAAGGTGATGATTTTCAGATAATGATGAGCCAACTTTACAATATCATAAGTAATACACAGCTACTCAACCCCCCCCCCCCCCCCCCCCCCAAAAAAAAAATCAACAAATAGATTTGAAATATTTATTTGAGTTGCATAATGAGAAGAAACAGATGTTTCAACAAGACAAACAAAACATGAAATTACCACACTGTTCATAAGTTTGGTGTTGGTCAGAATTTAAAAAAATATAAAGTCTTTTTTAACAAAAATATAACATTGTGAAATATTATTACAATTTAAAATAACTTTTTTATTTGAATATATTTAATGACACTTCAGAATAAAATAATATAATTTAATATATGATGGCAAAGCTGAATTTCAGTGAAGTCTTCAGTGTCTTATTTCATTTCTTATTATTATCAGGATTGATTGAAAACAGTTGTGCTGCTTTATATTTATGTGGAAACCGTGACACGTTTTTTTCAGGATTCTTTGATGAACAAACTGTTCAAAAGAACAGCATTTACCAGAAATAGAAACCTTTTGTAACATAACATTATAAATGTATTGACTCCTAATTTCTTTCAATCTAAAATCTTACTGACCCCAAACTTTTGAACAGTGGTGTATATATGCAGGTGGCCATGCAAAGCTGCTTGATAAGCATTAGAAATATATAAAAACACACAATTTATTACCTCTAGTGGGGCCTGCAGCATGTCTCCCAGCTGTTTGGCGAGTTGGATGTGGTATTGTGTTCCTGAGCCGTGTGTCTCTCTGGTCACTGGGTTGGCTATACCCATACTCAGCAAATAAGACTTGAAGCGGATAGTCTGTCAGATGGCACACAAAACAAACAAGACAAATTTAATTGAAGCGCTACACTAACTAAATATAAGAAAAATGAGCATGCCTGGCTGTTGTAGGCTACCATCAATGTGGAGAAATTCCAGTTTTAGCATGTGAACTTCAAAATTTCTACAGATGGAACAAAACACATCAACTCATTTTTAGATGTGGCAAAGTTTTTCCTCATCCAATTGTAGACTTCTGTAATAACTGGTCATTTTCTGTGCAATAAATATTTGTGTCTATTTGGATGCAATGATGCACTTAAGAAACATGGTGGATCTCAATCCTGGCTGCTTTTCAACTCAATTCTATTTATATGACTGTCTCATTTCCTTGCCCTCGATGCCCCTGTACAAAGTGCATGTTGCGAGCGACCGGGATTTCTGAGCTCTGTGTGGATTACACTGCCATTGTTTGCCAAGCTTTGGATTTATAGACACTCCACTGAGCCAGAGAACACAACACAAAGGTACATAAATTATTTTTTTGAAGAGAGAAGGACTGATATCTAACCTTTTAGAAGCATATCTGTGCATATGGAGGCCAAATAAAACAAAACATTTAGCTATAACAATAAATATAACAGCTGTTATCTACATGTAATCTAAGAAAGCCTATTAACTTAAGCAGGATCAAAGCAGTAATAGACTTTGAGGAGGAAACAGCCTTATAAAAAGGCTCTTGTTACAAGTTCATATGTGTATACACTACCATTTAAAAAATGTGGGGCAGTAACTTTAAAAAATAAGTACGTCAGCAAGGATGCATTAAATTCGGCTGTTTTTTGTCTTTTGGAAGCTGCATTCAAAATCCACTTGGCTCAGAAACCTAAGGGGGCACGTGCCCCCTCACTTTGAATGGGCATGTCGCTTCTGCTTGTAACAATATTTCACAATATTACGGTTTTATCACATTGAAGGATTGAGACACCTCTTTCAGATGCATAAAAAAAATCTTACTGCCCCAATCACATGATGAATATCTCAGCCAATCACATGATGAAACACTGGTGCTTCAGAAACCAAGCCCCTCAGGGTCTTTAAGCTCACCTCATCTTCTGTGATGTCACCCTGTTTGTCTTTGATTTTGTTGGCAATGGATTTGGAGAGCTCCACCATCTCTTTGGCCTGCAGGGAAAGATAGTGATTCGCTGAATCAAGAGCGATAAACTTGACCATGGCTGTATTGTGAAGGATAACAGGCCGACCCACCGACCTACTGAGTGACTGACCTTTTCCATCAGTTTACTGAGATCCTCAAAGGCCTGAAAGAATAGACAGATGTTAGAATAAAGACATGAAAGAAATTATATCCAAAACACCTCTTTATCAAGGGCTGAAATCACCTGTAAATCACTGGGTGTGCCCATACCTAACAGGATATCCCACTGCTGTGCACTCTTTTTATCTTCCATTATAGCTGTGCCAGGAAGCTAATCAGAGCTATGAGGTCATCTAGCATTAAAAACAGGGTCCAGCTTTCTTTCAACATTAGTGGCCCCTTTAAAAGGGGGCATGGTGCCCACAGCTTTCCTGATTATCTTAGGCAGGTATCCCAGTGCTGTATGTTAGATATGACTACCTGTCAGTCTGTTTCTCTTTCTTACCTCAGAAATGTTTTTATCTCTCTCTATTCTTTTCTCTTCCAACTTCCGTTCAATCCCCACAATCCCCACTGCGCGTGTTCTTCCTGCCTACAGAACCACAGAGAACAGGAGAGAAAAAAATGAGCCTCGCTCTTTGTTAAACATGCACACACACAAACAATAACTAAAAAAGAAAAAAAAAAACATTCAAACAAATATAACAAAGGAACAGGAAGGAAAGGGTTTGCCCAGGGATTACTGCTTCAGGGCCACGGCCTGTTCTTGTTCATACAAACTAAAAAAAAAAAAAAAAACAGCTATATAAATGTTGCAAGATATCTATAATATATAATAATAATAAAAAAAACATATCAAAAGGTAAAACAATATTTTGTAAATATTTGAAGAGCACGATATCACAGATTACAAATGGCAAGCAACATTATTACAGTGCCACCTTGAGGTTGTAATAGGGACTGCATCTTTTTTGTTCAAAACAGAATTAACAGGCAATTCATAAAGATTTATTTTATTCTGAAGTGTCATCAGATCCCTAGAGTAGATAACTGACTAACCGCCACCAGTCTGAATATTTATTTAAAATAATGAATGATATTTTCCAAATAAGAACAGCTGACACAGTTATATCTGGTGCTGATGCAACTTAGTTATTTATATGGTAAGAAATCATAAAAGCTTAAAAGCTTTAGCAATTTATTAAACTCAAATTAATCAAATCAATTAAATAAATCATGTCATTAATTGTAAACAATATACATTTCTAATGCTTACATTATTCAGCCATTCACAAAATAATATTTTTAAATAAAATATATATATAGCTACAATGTTATTGTTAGTTAAAACTAAAATTATTACACATTTTTTAGCAACTTAAAGCTGAAATAAAAAAATATATATAAATATTTGATGAAAAAAATTTAATTAGTAATGTTACTTTGGCAACTAACTGAAATAAATAAATTGATGTTGAAGTACTAAAATAATTCTGACTTTAAATTATTTTAGTAAAATTACTAAAAGTAAAAATGACATAATAAAGCAGATTTAATAAAAAAAAATAAAAAAGCTCATTTAATATTAATATCTAATATTAAAATGAAACAAATAAAAATAGTAAAAGTACATAATTGCTAAAACAAACAAAAATGAAAATGGAACTTAAAAAGTACAATAATAAAAGATTCTAAATATTAATAAATATTATACAAATCACATAAATAACTAAAATATACTAATAAATATACATATAAATACTAAAATAACACTGGACAATTATAATAACTGTTCACTGCATAAATATATACAAAATAATAAAATTTATTATTATAAAAAAAAAATCAAATTAATAGAAATAATAAAACAAAACTTTAATGTATCATTCAAAGATTCAGTTTATGCTAACCTTAGGTCCTATTCCTGTGGGGATGGGTTGTGAGACAGGTGTATTCTCCCATCGTTTCTGAGTCATCTCTTCAGTTAGACGTCTGTAAAACTACACACCAAACACAGCACAAGTTATTTACACCTTTCTAACACTTCTGCTCCGTTCCTCTCGAAATGTCATGACTGCTTATATTGCATGCTTCAAACTGTATTAAGCCAGATTTAGTGGAGTAATAAGCTCCATGTACGTGGAAGCAGAATTAATCTAAGCATCATCTCAGTTGAAATATTTCTGACATCACTCCTTCAGTAACTGACCTCAATCTGCCCATGTTCCTTGAAGGACAGCTTTATATAAGAGTACTTGCTGTGCTGGTAGGGGCCTGGCTCCTTGTTTTCCGGGGCTGAATGCAGGTGAATGACAATCTTGGCACTGCAGGGTTGGAAAGGTAACAGTTTATTTTTATAAAATAGATTAATAAAGGGGGTGTAATTCCCAATTTTATTATTATTATAGCATGCTGCACATGTCAGATGCATTAATTGCATGCTGATGTTGAAGTGCAGTCACCTTTTTCCAATGCCGGCTGCTTGCTCCTCAAAGAATATGATCTGTGACAAAGGTATGCATATACAGCATTCCTACAGAGATATGAGATATTTATGATATTGTTATTGATTTAAAGCAAAACGACATTTAAGAGTGAGAGAAAAGTTTGACATAAGTTAAAAACAATTGGACATGACAATATAAAGGCGGTAAAAAGATACTGAAGATGACATACATGACTCTTCTGGACTCTCCAGAGAAGGCGATGGGTGCTAAGAAGAACGACTCCCACATCAAGTTTAGCCTGTCAATATGGAAACAGATTAATATGGAGCATTATTATATACACTGTCTATTCAAGTAACGCATAACTCATTATTGTATTTTGTATTAGGGATGTAACGATTACCGGTTTGACGATAAATCATGATAAAATTCCCCACGGTTAGTATTACCGTTTCATATTTTAATTATCATTAAAACCGTATTCGATTACCACGATTTGAACAACTCACGATAAATAAATACTGTCCGGCATAAAGCAGAGTGTAACAGTGTCACGAGCGCACAGCAGCAGAGTTTCATTCTGAGAGAAAACGGCGGAAAAGATGGGAGGTTTTAAAAGAGTGCTGAGGGAATTATACAAATGAATATATCAGTGAATTAATTATATGAATGTACCTCTGAAGGATCTGACTGTCTTCAGAAACGATTCGATGGCATTTTGATTCATCTTAGCTCCATATAAGACCTAAAGGAAGTGTTCTTAAACACAATACTGCTTTGTTCGCGGACTTCAAGGGAATCAGCTGTAATTCAGCTTTTCCGTATAAAGCGCCACCTGCTGTCAGAGACTGGATTTACAGACACTTATTTACATTCAGCCTGTGTGCAGATTCTGTCTGGCCAAAAAACTGACCAAATTTGCATGCCCTGCTGTAAATTTTAACCGGTTGATGAAAAACAAGCTTATGTGGATTCTACACATTTAAACAATTCAGTTTACCTTTATATGAAACTTTTTCAAAGCTTTATTTGAACATTTACATTATTTATTTGAACATGCTATTAAACTGGTGTCAGTCAAGTTGTCATTTAAAATCCAGACCTCATTGGTAATGTTATTGTTTTAGTGATTATGCAAACAAAAAGTCATTTTATTTGCTGTTTGTTGATTTTTAAGTATAAAATTTGGTGAAGTGATTTATGTATCGGTACTTTTTGAACATCTCCAGCACATTTTAACAATACCGTGATAATACTGATAACCGTGATAATTTTGGTCACTATAATCGTGATGAGAAATTTTCATACCGTTACATC
Source organism: Barbus barbus (assembly GCF_936440315.1). Taxonomy (NCBI): domain Eukaryota; kingdom Metazoa; phylum Chordata; class Actinopteri; order Cypriniformes; family Cyprinidae; genus Barbus; species Barbus barbus. Next base: position 12,712,275 of record NC_136723.1, read on the forward strand.
CCTATTTTGTATTAACACTTTTCTCATTTCTATCATAATTAATAAACAACATTTAAACGACATAATCTAAAATATACATGTTTAGCTGTAATGTTTACATCAGTATTTTCCACATGGTTGTCATTTCATAACTTTCAGTGGAATCCACACAAACTATCTACGAAAAAATACCTTGTCTTCCCCATCGTAAAGTCTCACTCCTCTTTGCTGAATTACTAACGTTTCGTTCATCTCAAGTAACCCATTTGTCCAAACAAACCTGTCCATTTTTAATAAAATAATAAAACAAAAGTGATTAACAGAACTAGAGCATATTTTACATGAAGCTGTTTACTTCCGCCTAGGTGTCCGGGAATGCGCCTGTTTGAAAACACCACAATCCATTCAGAATTTCACTCTCCGTATTGCTTTTAATGTGTGTTATAGAAAGCCATACAAATAAACTTAATAATGTCCATTTCATTTAAATGTTCCCATTATGAGAATGTGATACCTACCTAAATTGATACCAAAGAATTTTCTAACTTTATGACTAATCGATAAACTACCATTAATATAAGGTTGTTGTTTTTTTTATAATAGATTATAAATAGTTTCGATTTTTTTTTTATTTCGAGATATAGTCAACTCCTCTTGAGGCGTATTTAGAAACAGACTCTTTCATGTCGGGGTCCTGACAAAGGAAGTCGCACACGAACTACAGCCCTTAGCATCTCTGCTAAACCCCAACAAACAGCGACGATCTATCAAAATAAACAAAACTAGCGCGTGAACTATGATCTTAAATCACGTCAGCAAAATTTGTAATTGTGCAAACATGATAAAAGACATGCATATATGTGAAAAATGGTGCATTTGAGGAGTGTGTGAATTTAGCACTAGACTATTGTTGTTCCTCATGTCATGATGCCAGCTTGAATTTAAAGAGACCGCGAGCCTTCTGCTGTACCTCTCCGAAATGATTCTGGCTTCACTAAAAGGATAGATAATTTGCAAAAAGTTGATGAATTCAAATATTGATGCTGGATAAGTGTAACAAGACTACTGCGAGAAGTATCCCATCAGCAGGTGAATGAAGGGTCGTCGTTGAGATGCTGTAGGAGGAATTGGTAATCAATACAGTGAGCAGAGCATCGACAGAGAAGATGGACAAGAAATCCTTTGATATCGTTTTGGACGAAATTAGAAAGGTATGACTTATATTTGCAGTATAATATAAGTCGTTTCGTTTGTTGTGATCAGTTTGGCTGATTATGGTTAAATAAGCAACAGAGGATAATATTAATACTGTAATTTTTGTTTGTTCTGAAGTGTGTTTTGACAGATCAGCGAATCAAAGCTATAGAGCAGGTTCATGGGTATTTCTCCAGTGAACAGGTATGTTGATGTAGTAACAGTAGAGAACTAATTGTGCGGTAACTTGTATCTACTTACCTGTCAAACTTCCTCAGGTGATTGACATTTTGAAGTACTTCTCCTGGGCGGAGCCACAAGTAAAGGCAGTCAAAGCCTTGCAACATGTAAGAATTCTGTTTCTTATTGATTTTATTCATCTACAGTCTTGTTAGTTGAGCTAAATGACTTCATTTCATTGCATAACATGTTTTTTCCTCCAGAAAATGGTTGCAATTCCAACAACGAAGGCTGCAATCATCCTTAATTGTTTCACTTTCTCAAAGGACAGAATTATTGTACTAGAACTCATTGCTCTGTAAGTTACACTCTACAGAAATTATGCACATCAGGAAATATCCAAACAACTTAAATATAATGCAATATGTAATGTATACTTTACAGAAATATTTCTGATGCCCAAAATTTCCGTCCCGTGGAGGATGTCTTCCGTACTCACCTCGCTGAGAAGAAGCGTGCAAGAAGAATCCTAGAGCAGGTAAAACTTACTCGTTCATGTGAATTAACAAACTGTACATTATGGCCTAGTGTAGGCTATATTGAATGAATGGGGATTGAACTGCAGTACATGTCTGTAATTTGTTTAGGTGTGTAAGGTGGGATGTAAAGCGCCAGTGGCGATGATTTCATCCTGTGGGATGATCCCAGGCAACCCTTACCCCAAAGGCAAACCCAGCCAGCTCACTGGAACATTCCCTGTAAGTTCCTTCACTTAATAAATATATTTTCTTTAGTTCTTTAAAATTCATTGTGGCTTTTATTGGAACTTTTAAGGGATTGCCTGCCAAAAAGGATGGAGACGATGCAACCCTGGATGGAAAGGGCATTGCTGCACGCATCCTTGGACCAAGCAAACCGGTATGTTTTATTGGACCGGTATTACTGCCTAAAGATATTTGTTCTTTGAATGTTTCTGATAGTTCATTAATGGCTAAGAATCTCATCATGTCATCTTGAATAGTGAACACATATCTTATTACATCCTTTTCTCTCTTTTCCCACAAGTCACCATCAACGTACAATCCACACAGGCCTGTGCCATACCCTATCCCGCCATGTAGGCCACATGCAACCATCGCTCCAAGTAAGACCCTTTCCTTTAGATTAGAATAAATTATATGGGTAATAATCTCTCTAATGTACAAGAAACAGTAGACCATGCATATACCAGCAATGTGTCTGTGTGCAATATGAAAGTTAATGTGGGGGACTGGATTCAGAATGTTCTTACCCTCTTCTCCGGATGCTGCCCAGGTGCGTACAACAACGCAGGTCTGGTGTCAGTGGGTGGGGTCATCACCGCCAGTGTGCCACCCCCACCCTATCGAGCCACTCCCAATTCGGCAGGTACAACGTGCAGTTGCCAGCGCTGTGTGCTGCCTTTAACAACTGTGACTGCAATGCTGTCTGTAGACGCTACCTCACCATGGCATGCTTTAAATCTGCCTGCAGCACCTATAGCATGCAAATTGATCATGCTTAAAACTCTGGGGTTTCTTTACTGATCTAACTGAGCTAATATGGTCATTTCCATCTGCTACGAATGATAATAGAGAGCACAAATTCTAAAATGCGTATTATATTGGATTTTCCAGAGTCTGTGTGTGAATGTAATGTTCTAAAAAAGTTTTTACTTTAAGGCACTTGCAATAGAAGTAAACTACACTATTCACTTTCAAGTTTGAGAGCACAAATGTGCAAAAATTTTATTTTTCTTAAATCTTTGTGGTGAGACTGTTTTAGACTTGACTTAGTAAAATGCCTAAAATAGACATTATAATTTTTTTTTTATTGTGAAAGGTTCTTATGCATCTTGTCACAAATGTTTGAAAGTCTCATATTAACACACATAATATTTAAGCCTTGTTGGCATTACCTTAAATAGCTTAAATCTATTGTAAGTGGCTCACTGCATCCAAGATGTTTGCTAGCTTGTTTTTTTACAAACCTAGGGGACAAGTTGAAATTTCTGTTGAACCCAGAAAATTCTTTAAAATAGGTTTGCAACAACTTTGCCTAACTAATTTTATCACAAGGGGGCGCTATGTTATATATTGTCAGTCCATGTTTAGAGTGTTAATGCTTGCTCTGCTGCATTGTGCATCTTATGGTGCAACTAGAGGATTGGGAGATTTCCTGAATTCTCTCGCTTTCTTTCTAATGCGCCTTTAAAATCCAACACTAATAAACTTACATGCATATGGTACCTTGCCTTTGTCATTTCATAGGGATTTCTTCTTTTTAATATTTCATTGTGCTTATTGTTTCATATTTTCAGGTTACAGCCGACCTGTCAGTCAACAAAATCCAACCGCCAACATCTCCGGCACACCTTCTATCTCCCCTCATAACGCCACAGCATCTACTCCAGTCAACTCCCAGCCTCATCCTACCACACCAATCACTCCGGTTTTTCCTGGCATGGTCCCATCCCAAAACCCTGTAACCCCCTCCCCTTCTCCTTCTCCTGCCCCCTCACCCTCAGTCATCAAAGGGCCTCCTTTCCCAGCTGGTTCTCCTCAAATTGCCTCAAACTCCAGTGGCCACACCACACCAGTTTCTTCTCCGTTCCCTGGCATGCCACCTTCTGGTCGAAACACCCCTTCCGTCATCAAAAGTCATACCCCATCTGGAACACCCTGTGGAACACCCGGGCCAAGTACAAGCATCCCTTCTTCTCCATTCCACGGTGCGCCCCGCTCAGAAACACCTTCCGGTGGACTTACATCTACTCCCAGGGCAATTGGTGACCCCTTGACTCCTCATGGAGCTATGGGATTACACTCAATGAAGGGTTACCCAACTTCCTCAGATTCCCAGTCAGCACTTTCACTCCCTGGCACTCCCTCTTCCCAGTCACATTCGGTTATCCGTAGTTACACACCTTCAGGTATGTCCTCTCTCACTCCTGGACGCTCTACTCCCAACATGCAAGGTGTTGGTGGATTACCAGTAGTGCCTACGGCAGCCATGAGTAGCCCTGCTGGAGCTTTGTTTAACGAGCAACATGCCAGCTCCATGGCCCGGCACGGCGGAGGTAGTGGAAGTAACAGTCCTGTTCCTTCTGCTTTCAAAGGTCCCTCCCGCTCTGGCACCCCTTCTCTTAGCTCTCTAGTAATGCCTAACTCTGCTGTTCTTGCCCGACCCATGGGCATGGCCCATGGTGCTGCCTCGCCACAATCTTCTTTACCCAGCACTGCTGGTGTAGCCGGACTCCACAGTCTTTCCTCAGCTCTGGGCTCTCAATCTGGAAGCAGCCCTGCTCCTCATTTTTCAGCAATGTCTCCTTTCCCTGGAACCCAGTCCTCCATTTCCACCCCATCCACTCCTACTCCTCCAGTCTCATCTGTATATTCTGGCCTTGCTCACTCTAGTGCTCCCACACCCTCCCCCTTTGGCCTGGGATTGACCACAGCTCCCTCCATGTTCCCGGGTCTTCCTCCTGGCCCAAACCCTGCTTTCTCTGGTTTTGGAGGCTCAGGGCCCACTGCTGCAGGTAGTCCAGTGCTGTCCTCCTTAATGGGGCTTCCAGGAGCCTCTTCCTCAGTAGCCACCGTTGCACCTCTCCAGGCAGCAGCAGTCGCAGCAGCTGCGGCAGCAGGAGTCCCCTCCTCTTCTCCTGTGCTTCCTGGATTCGCCTCTGCATTCAGCTCTAACTACAACCCCGCCCTTGTTGGCCAGGCTGGGTACATTTTTTTTCTATTTAATTGTTGCATGACTTCATGAAGTATTAAGAAGCAGAGAAGTTTGATTATACTATGCTAGAGTTGATTTAGGGCAGGGGTAGCGAACCCTGCTCCTGGAGGACTACCTTCCTGCAGACTCCAGTTCCAACACACCTGCCTGTTATTTTCTAGAAATCCTGAGACCAGTTTATTAGGATTTGATTCACTGATTCAGGTGTATTTAAAAAAGGTTGGTGCTAAACTCTGCAGGATGGGAGCCCTTCAGGAGCAGAGTTGGCTCCCCCTGATTTAGGATTATTTAAAATAAGCAGAACGTGCTAAACTAGGGGTGCCCAATCCTGTTCCTGGAGATCTACCTACCTGCATAATTCAGTTCATCTGTCTGTAATCATGAAGTGCTCCTGAAGATCTTAAGATGGTTCAGTTGTGTTGGAGCATGGTTGAAGTTGAACTTTGCTGGAAGGTAGATCACCAGGAACGGGACTGAGCACCCCTGTGCTAAACTATTATGTATCATGATCATCTGAATTGTTCATGGAAATATGTTTCAAAACCTAGTGAGCTGCCTACTTAGACAGCATTATAGGTGTACAACACAAGGGCTTCTCTAAAATATAGGAAGCATAATTATGCTTGATTGTGTATATTTCATTTAATATTGAAAAAAGTATCAACTACAGTTCAGTCGAATCACTAATGGACTGTTTTATCCACTGCTTGTGTGTTATGTATTTTATGCATATGTAATTGTACTGAAAGCTTAGCAACATTATAATGGGAAAACTTATTGGAATCAAATGAATATTAAGTAACTTGAAGTTTTGTCACAGGATTCTGCCTTAAAAGGGCTATGTAGATACTAGTCAGCAAGGCAGGTCACTGGGTTCTTGAACAGGTCATGTCAAACATTTTCCAGTTAAAATGCTCTGCAAAGTTTAAAGTCTTTATTTTCTATTCTTCATTTTATCAAGAGTGATGTGTTCCTCGAAGATATGGAAAAACAGTCATAACTGTCAAAAGGAAACCATAGCCACAGAAAATATTTTATGGTCATATGGAATAACTTGAAGTTTAGATACCAATCTGTCAACAACATATAACATGTGAATTATTGCTGTCAAAAGCGTTATTGTAGTGAGCACATATGTGTGATAGCTTTTCAGATAGCACGATTGCCTTTGAATTTAATATTACAGATTATTGTGAAACTAAGTAAACAAGTGAAATCTATTGATGTTAGTAAGATAATCATTAGAACTGCATTATCAATAGGCCTATGCAATGTTGCTTAATGTGTTACTCAGGCTAACTGGTAGTCTCCAGGCCCCTGCAGCTTTCCCAGGGTTGCTGTCTTTCCCCCCAGGGATGCCCAGCTTCTCCACGACAGCATCTCCTGCTGCCCTTTCTGGTCTTCACAACTCCGCCATGCAATCTGCTCTTTTGCAGGTATCTATTTATTTGATCATTATAGGGCTACTGGATGTTGTTGTTATTATTATGCCTGCTATTATGATTACGAGCAAGTTTTTTAGAAGAGTTTGTTACTCTATGCAAATCTTAATGTTTGTTTTGTGTGTGTGATTGTAGGCTCACTCTGCATCAGCGCTTGACAATTACCCTCCCCAGCCGAATGGATTCACGAACTACCCTGCAGCCGCTGGCTCGAGCTTCCCTCTGCAGCCAGGCTTGCATCCGCCACTGGGCTGGCAGTAACTCATTGTGAGTTACAGAGGGCAGGCATATCGAAAACTATACCACCTAGTGTGTGTAGTATGTGTAAACCATGACGAACATTGTGGATTTTAGTGATGGAAAAAGGTGCGTCATAACGCAATTATGGGTAAATTCAAAATGTATGTGGCAGCTCTACTCTCCAATAATTTCCTGTAGAAGACACTCACGTCTCAAATCAAGACAAGCTTGTGGTTTAGAGCTCTGCATTAGTAGAACATATTTGTTATTGACTTTTGAGGGCTGGGCTGGACTGTTATGTGTTTGGATGAAATGAATACTATTCTTTAGTATTATTTTTTTGATGGGGGGGGGGGGGGGGGGGGGTGTTGTAGTAGGGATTAACTCTGATTAAGCATCATAATTTTAAAAATGAATACTAAAATGAATTTTAAATATACACCAGTAGAGGAAATGTGAATGGCGTGGGTGTCTAAATTTGACTAAACTGTTTTTCCCTGTATCATGAAATTAGTGAGTTAACTGACCTTTTATTCAAATGTCTGTCAAATACTGTACATGTAAATACCTTTTGAGAATGGGTAAATTAGGTGTTTGCTCTTTGTACTGTAGTTGTTCTGTTTGTTTGTTTTTTATTATTTTCCTGCGTTACCTTGCAAATTTTAAAGGAGCTGCTTTGCAACTCCAAAGTGACTTTAGTGTTACAAATTTTACAGTTTATTATTATTATTAGATATTAAGGTCAGAACCATGAATTTTGCATGTATACAATGTGTAGATCTCAGAATCTACAATAATCATGTTTATGTTCATTATATATTATAAAATACAATAAAGAATATGGTAGGTTTAGTCTAGTATGTTCTAACAGCATCATGAAATAAAAGTTCTTTTCTTAGATTGTCTTATTTTGTTTTTTGGTTAGCAGTGAACGTCACTTCACCTTTCACCTCTTCAGGACTTTCTGGAATGACCACAAAACCCACAGCAGCTTTCTAAAATGAGACACAACGAAGGCAGTCACTACAGAAAATCAAAACGTTGCATTCCATTGATACCCGATACCAGTTTTAAATAGAAAAGTAATATTAATTTACTATACAAAGGCCTGGTTTCACAGACAGGGCTTAGACTAAACCAGGATTAGGCCATAGTTCAATTAGGAGTTTTAAGTAATTTTATAAACGTGCCTTAGAAAAAAAACATTACTGGTGTGCCTCTTGAGACAAAACAAGGCCACTGATATATTTTAAGATCAGTCAGTGCAAGTTTCTTACAGATTAAACTGCTCAGATTTACATTTTAGTCTGTGACTAGGTTTAAGCCCTTTCTGTGAAACCGGGGGATAATGCGTTAAAAGGAACTTTGTGTTTTATTACTGATTTCTCCTTTTTGATTGTTAGAGAAAACTGGGCAAAGTCAATATTGAGGTCTTTGCTGGTGAACTTTTTCGGACAACTGTTCTAAAATATTTCAGATTATTTTTGACATTGATTTACCCTGCCCATACTTTTGGTCACATAGAGTGAAATCGCCACTTTAACCTTCTTCACGTCATGAATCACGAGACTCCTGCAATTACTAGTTTCAATGAGTTTATTGCATGCAAGCCATGAATGAAATTCCACACTAGATATAGGTAATACAAAATATTTATATAGTAAATATAGTTATAAATGGATTAGAAATAATAATGCATCAAAATTATATTCTATTTAAAAACAATTCAGCCTAAAAATATCCTATAGTTTAGCAGCAATATTTTTTTTATAATCATGCTTTACTGATATGCAGGTTGAAATGACTGAATTCTTATACTGATCTAGCTACCAGACTGTTTTATAATTCACTGTTATGGTTTATTAGTATTACTAAGAGTAAAACAAGAAAATGTTTTTAAAAACCAGTTGGAAATCTATATAGAGAGAAGCACACTGGCTATCTGAAGAATAATGCATCTTGGCCTAAAGCAAACACAGCGGATGTATTTCAGAGAAATCACAATCATCATAACTTCTTCATTAACAAACATCAGCTTCATATTGCACAATGGACAGTGTCATAAGACCATTAGAGTCTGTAAATGATCTTCTAAGTGCATTGTAGACAAGGCCACACCCTTCATAGGAAGTGTTTTTGCAGTACAAATACATCTCTCAGTTACCCACAAAGCCAGTGCAGTCTTCTGCACATCTCGTGTAGCAACAAACCCACATGGAAATGGAGTCTGAGATGGAGCGAGGACCCCAGAGCAAGCAGAATCTAATCAGTAAGATGATCTCACTTTTTACTCTAACCCTTTTGTCTCTGAACATTCGACTTTAACATGTAATTTTCTGAGAATATAATAGTAATTGTCTTAACTACAACAGGACTTGTGTGTCGAGGTCGATTGAGGTGTCGATTTAATTTTTATTGTTCAACTATGATCAGTTAGATTTGTTATTTGCATTAGTGTTTGGTTTGCAAAGCAGTCAATTTTCCACGCCAGTTCACAATTGTACCTGCATGAGGAAAGAGGAAGAAATAAATATACAGTACATGTATGAAGTCAAATAGCTGTTTGTGTTATTTTTAATATTCCTAGTGAGAAATTGTTCAGATAGCCTATAATCTGAACAGAAAGGAAAGGTCAACTAAACTTGAAGTTAATGGTGTTACATATGTTGTGTCGCAATATCTAACAGGATAGTAATTACAAGACTAAAGGAATCTCAAAAAGGCTAAAATGGTGAAAAAGAAAGTGACAGCCACAGAACCTAAACTATAAACCGTTTTTAATGTATTTTATTTTAACTGAAAGTTCTGTATTCGTCAACAACTCATTTTAACCGTCAGCATTTTGTGGTTTTAGAGTTGGCCCATTATCCTGATTTGAGTAATCACATCAGATTATAAATAACCTGAAGAGTTTATTATAGTTTCTTGATATCCTCTCTTAGGTTAATAGATTGCTCTGTACAACACAATAGTTTAGGACTTTTGACTGTATTATACAATAACCAGTACAGTAAAACACCACATATAAACATGTTAATCTTTCTTTTAGAAGAGCATGATAGACAGGTCATGAGAATAAAATATGGTCTTGGTTTGAAATTGTTGGGTGTGTGTGGAAAAATTTGCATAGCCTTATCCGTCACACTAGGGGTTGTGGGCCAATGTTCGCCACCCACCCACTCATAAATGACCACCCAAAGCTGATTTATGATGACGAGGATCCCCCTGGTGACATGTTTATCTGAGATACTGTTAATCCAGTGAGGGGCCGATATGTGTTTCTATTCAGGGTTAAGAGTAAAAGATAAGATGTGGTTTACAGTTTGATTGTTCGTAAGGGTTAAGATGAGTCTTACTGATAAGTTGCTATTTAGAAAGAGAATTTAGTTTCTTAGCAAACCAAATTCTAAATGAATTGAATAATAATTTTAAGTTTAGTAGTCAATTGTTACACTATGACATTTTTTTTATTGGTCATCCTAAAATGAAGTGAAACTAGGATGTGGAAAGAATCTGGAAACTGCATGGTTCAGATTTTCCACACGACAATTGCCTTTAGCAATATAACTTCTATGTGAAGCATCAAATCACATGCCGTATGCATTGGATAAAACATGTAATTAGCACTGAGTTCTTTCACACCGCTCAACAATTTGACCTGTTTACCTTTTAGTCATGTGCTCTTTTTGTGAACGACACCATTTTCTGTGGTTGCAGGTGAAAATAACGGGGGCCTGGGTTGCTGTGGGTGGATCATTGTGATTATCTCTGCATTTTTCTCCATCTTGATATTTCCTATCAGCATTTTCATAAGCATTAAGGTATGAACCACAATAGGACAAACAAAACAAATAATCCTGAAAAATATTAATTACTAGGCTCTCGAGGACCGGTGCTATTTTAGAATCAGTTTAGTTGTTTTCATTACTATTTTTAATTAATTTTATTTTTATATTTTTCATTTCCATCTATATTTGAAGGTTTATCATAGTTGTCATACCGGTTCTTACCGGTTTCATGACTCTCATGCCCTTCTTTTAAAAATAATAGGCCTAAATGTATTAAAATTTGAACTCAAATCATTATTTGAATATGGCCATTTATTCATTTGACTATAATTATAATAATTAATTTGAAAACAAAACAATATAACTAAATACTAAGCCTTGCATTTTAACAGGAAGTTACATCAATGCCTAATGTTTTACACATGCAGTTGTTGTTCAAATGTTTTATAACCCACTTAATATGTTTGAGAACTGTTTTATAGATTGTGAAAGAGTATGAGCGTGCTGTCATATTTAGACTGGGCCGGATAACAGCCCGAGAAGCCAAAGGACCAGGTAATACCTTGATTCAGAAGGTTAAAGCTAAACAAATACTTAGGTGACACCATCTTTTGTCAAAGGCAAATCAATATTTTCCGTAGACGTTCCTCTAATGCACAGGACAGCTGAGAGCTTGTTCTTAAAACAATAAAATAACTAAATCCTATAAAAGGAGTCAGTTTAGTTCAAATAACGAATCAATAATGTTTTACACAGATCATATTATAACAAATATAATTAAAAAACGTTACTTGTGTCTAGGAATCTTCTTCATCATCCCCTGCACGGACTCGTTTGTTAAAGTGGATCTTCGAACCATCTCATTTGACATCCCTCCCCAGGAGGTAAACTAAAAATAAACACGCAACAAACCAGAAGTTATTATAGAGGAACTTGCATTCAACACCTGAATAGTTCCAGCAAGCGAAGTCAAAGCTGAATCAACTGCTGCATTCGGAATAACATATTAAAAGTACTACTATTTGTGCCACATAAATATATGGGAGAAATAGTAATGCTAGAATGCTAATATTCTATTTTGAAGTCAGCCTGAGTGACTAAATGTACCTGAGTACCTTTTTCGTTCCTGAATCCAGTGTTTTGAACGAATCGCTTCAGTAAATGATTCAACAACTCCCTGATATAGGGCCCTATACGATCTAAGCGCATGGTCTAAAGTGGGCGTGTCCGAATCATAGGGTGTTTCTCAATCGGAAGGATCCTTGGAAGGCAGCCTTCGTTTCGCGTCCTTCATTTAGTTGAATTTGAAGGATGCATGGGATGTATCCTCCGTGACCTTCAATCACCCACAATCCTTTGTACCTATTCCATTTCATGAAAATAAACGGACGAAAAATGAGTCATTAATGAGCTTGTCTGAATTTATTATGAAATGATAGACAAAAAGAATGTTTTCAGACATGAAAGCATAGATGTTATTGAAAGGGCCCATGGTCTCCTTACTGATGCTTTTAAGCTAATCGTTTTGGTGAATTTGGTAGTTTGTGAATGAGTCAATGTTTTTGAACAATAGCATAAAGGACTGATTTACTCGATCTACTCATCAAGACTGTCGCTTGTTTTGTTTCTGAAATATTGATTTAGTTTTTGTTTGCATTTAGATCTTGACCAAAGACTCAGTGACCGTTTCTGTGGATGGTGTTGTGTTCTTCCGTGTAAATGACCCTGTTGCCTCAGTGGCAAACGTGTCTAGTGCAGATTACTCCACTCGCCTACTGGCCCAGACCACCTTGAGGAACGTCCTGGGCACCAAGAACCTGTCTGAGGTCCTTTCTGACCGAGAAGGCATCTCCCAAAGCATGCAGGTGCGTGTGTGATAGTGAAAAAGACAGATAAATTTGGCATTCCTGCTTGTGCGTCAAGGATATATTTGCAGGTCAGATACTAGCTCCGTAATTCTCCTTCCTGCTGCAGATGACTCTAGATGTGGCCACAGATTCATGGGGAATCAAGGTGGAGCGGGTGGAGATTAAAGATGTTAAACTGCCACAGCAGCTGCAGAGAGCAATGGCGGCCGAGGCGGAGGCAGCCCGTGAGGCCAGAGCGAAGGTGAGTATTACTGCCACCGCACATTACTAATGTATGTCTAAATGTATTTTAATGGTCAAAAAAAATAATAATTAAACAGCACATTTAATGTACAATTTGTGATGTCACACCCTAATAGGTTATTGCAGCGGAGGGTGAGATGAATGCATCCAGGGCTCTGAAGGAGGCGTCTCTGGTGATCTCAGAGTCTCCATCCGCTCTTCAGCTCAGGTACCTTCAAACTCTCAGCACCATCGCAGCCGAGAAGAACTCCACCATCATCTTCCCTCTGCCCATGGACATCATAAGCCACTTCATGAAGAAATGATCGCTGAATATTCACAAAGTATACAGATGCTCTCAAGCCATTCATTTAGAAATTTTACATGATTTTCTTCTTATGTGTCATGTTTTTCTTGTCATTTATCTTTTTACGAGAAAGAGTGACAAGGTTTACAAATTATTTATTTATTTTAAAAAATACAATATCTATATCATATTTTAGAATATAGTGTAACAACTTTTAAACGCAAATTTTGCATTCTTATATACAATGAGTATGCATGAAATTAAATAAACTACAATAAAAAGTAGATTTTAAATTTTTAAAACATTTATAGTCATTTTCACCGATGTGAATGACAGTGTCTTTCAGCTGTTCTTCATCTAACCATAAACAACCCAACCATTCATTTAGAGCCCAGAAAGATTTTTAACCTCTCTGTTCAAATAAGTATTTTCTAACTTTCAACTGGAGGACACTATTATGTCAAAGAGTCAGAGGAAATGAGCTCCCAGTGGTGGTAGTTCAAAGATTTCTGTGTGGTTTTCCATCCTCTCCTCTGTCAGTATGATGGATTGCTCATACACATCCAGACGGAGACAAAGAATAACACTAAAGGGAAAATATGTGTAAATGTGTTGCATTTAAAATCTGTGACATAATGAAAGTGAAAGTGACGTGACATACAGCCATAAAGTATGGTGACCCATACTCGGAATTCGTGCTTTGCATTTATCCCATCCAAAGTGCACACACACAGCAGTGAACACACACACACCCGGAGCAGGCTAGGTTCCAATAGCAACATTGGAAATTATTAGCACTTACTGCACTTAAAAAATGATTAGGTTTGCATTAGATTCACTTAGTACTGCGGCTTCAGAAAGTATGATATATAGTGCACAGGTCACATGGACTACTTTTTTAGTGGCAAGTTAGATCAAATAGATTCATCCCAGTGACTAGAATCTTTTGAACCCAATTACCAAAAGGATTCAGAAGTATTCACTTAGTTCGGTGAGTAGTGTTGGTTAAATTACTCTAATCCTCAAAAGTGTATTTGAATATGGTCTTAATTTCTCTAAAATGTATCGCATTACTTATTATTACTAAATACTTTCTTAACCATGACCAGCTGAACAATACAGAGATCCTTTAATTCCTTTAATTTGTTTAAATAAATCATATAAAATGAAATACATTATTCTTGAACTGATTGAAGTATTTTAAGAAGGCAGCATTAAAAACTTACATTATAACATTAGATGTTAAATTTTGGTGTTAAATCCACTATTGTTTTATATTGAATTGTTCTATAGTCTAGCATTTAATGCAAGTACATGAGAAGTAACTGTAATTAAATTACAGAAAAATTAAGATTAATCCCTTACTTTACTTTTAAAGGGAAAAGTAATAAAATAATAGTAATCAATCTTGTCAGGTTACTGTACATCTTTTCTCCAGTAGATGGCAATAACGTGTGTTTTTTGTGTGTGTATGTGTTATAAACATGCTGTATTACACATTCTGTGACAAACCATAGTATGTCTCGTTCAACCAATGATATGCTCCTTCACAGTCCTTACTCGAATGCTATTGGCTTGTCAGTCTTTGAATAAATCAGTCACTTTTCAAAAGGTTGAGACTTAAATGAAAAACAGTGTGGAGGTAAAGGACGCTGATTCTTTTTGTACATTTTATATGAACTGCCATTATATGGTAGGGGCTGTGTAATAATTCTTCAGATTTCAAAATGTATGTTCTATAGACAAAAACAACAGCATACATATTTGGGTTGACATAAATAATAGAATTGATGATTATGCCTAAACTATTTCTTTAATAAAAACAGATGCTTTCACAAGTTTAGGAAGTATATAGAGGTGAGGTGGGCTACTCACCAGATCAGGATGGCTGGTATGAGAGTTAGGCCTGCAGGCAGCAGGAAACTAAACCCGGAGAACCAGGAGAGAGTAGCTGCATAGATGCTGCTGAACATTGTAAATTAAACAGCAACACTCAACATCTCCACAAAGGCTACACACGCAAACAAGGCACCTGTACACAAACACACAGCCACAAGGAACAACCGTACACAGCCATCAATAATTCAGAGTTCATGTGAATTGGGAATGTTCTATTTTTTTTTTTGCTTGGAATGAACAAAAAACTATTACATTCTATTCTATTCTGTTGAAATTCTTACCTTGCTCAGATCCAGACCCTGTTTTGGACATCATGGATCGTAAGACAGGAGTTGGCATGATGGACAGCAGCAAAGGCATCCTCACTGCAATGAATAAAACATAAACCATTGTTCCTCCTGAAAATAGACCATCCATCCACCCATTAGAAACTCCATAAATGCCCAAACTCAGTCTTACCCAGGAACACGAGCAGGGTAGACTTTGCAAACGCTGCCATGATGAGGCCGGCTGCCACAGACGTCAGCCCCAGCAGGATGATGCAGGCGTCAGGCAGACAGCGAGACAGTAGCGCCACACCAGCAAAACTCACCAGATAGATGGCAGAGGAGAGAGCTGAGCCATAACCCACCAACACCTCACTCCAACACAGAGTGCTCAGCTCATACAAGATAAAGATGGACATGCCATCCTGCAGGGCTACCTGTGAAGGATGCAGAATAATAATAATAATCATATTTCTTATACTGGGGCTAATTCCTGCCTAATTTTAATTATTAAAATATTTTAATTTTATTATAAACAAAAATAGTATTAGTAAATATATAAAATATTTTATAATAAATGTAAATACTAATTATATATATTATTCATAATAAAAAAACATTTTAATAATAAAAAAATGAAGAATTGAAGCCAGTATAGTACAATGATATATTACTTTTACCCTTATTATACTCTATTCAAAAGTCTGGGACTATTTATAAACTTACCGATCTCAGACTTATATATATAAATACTTATATACTCAAGAAACATTTATTATTATCAATGTCGGAAAGAGCTGGTCTGTTAATTTTTGTAATTTCTGTTGGTCTGTTAATAATGAAAAAAAAAAATTCAGGATTCTTGGCATAATAGAAAGTTTAAAAGTGGCATTTACTTCAAATATAAATATTTTGTGAAGTTATGAATGTCTTTACTGTCAATTAATAAAAGCTCTCTCTATCAAAATAAATAAAAGTAGAGAAAATTACTGACCCTAAACTTTTGAATGGTAGTGTATACAGGCCTATTTTTAGCCTTTTATACTTATTTATTTTTAATTTGACATATTTTTCAGTGTTCATCTTTATTTCTAGATTTAAATATTTTTAAACTATAAATGTAAATTATGAAATATAAAGATGCAATCGTGAGAAACTATGAGCTATGTGTAATTATTCATTCATAATTTTAAGTGAATTCCGCTGTATCAACTTATGAAGGCTTATAATATAACCTGTCAATGTAACTTATTTGGAAGCATCCATTATTTCTTAATATTTGCAATTCCGTTTGGTGCCACTAGAGGCACAAAACATTATCCCTCACTGCTGATGGAGAATTATCAAAAAGGCAAAAATAAAAAAAAGCTGAAATGTTAATCTCTCATCTCATATTCATCTTTTGATGTCAAACCCAAATGTTTACAGTCTACAGCAAAAATAAAGGAATTGGCCTTACTGTTCCAATACTTTTGGAGGGCACTATATACATATGATTTATGTTGTTGTCACGGTGCACACAGCAGGGAGGAACAGGAAACGAGGATGTAAACTCAAATAACATATTTACTAGCCATCAGGCAGGGCAAGACAAGGCAGACACTGACAGGAACACCGGGGAGTAACGAGTAGACCAGACAAAATGGCACAACATAGACAGGACTATAAATACACAGGTAAATTAACAGACACGGCTGGATTCGAATAAACTACTAATGACATGACAAGGACAGGAAACAAACCAAATATGGGCACAAGAGGCAGGAACACATGACACACACAACAGTTCTCTTACATTACTCCCCCCTCCCGAAAGGCTCGTCCCGAGCCTTAACAGTTCCATCGGGGAGGGGGGGTGGGCGCTCTGGAGGCCTCTCAGGACAGACACGGACCGGAACACAGGACAGGGACCTCCAGAGCGATACAGACAGACGGAGACATCGGAGAGCTGGACGAGACCAGCGGAGACACAGGAGAGCTGGACGAGACCAGCGGAGACACAGGAGAGCTGGACGAGACCAGCAGAGACACAGGAGAGCTGGACGAGACCAGCGGAGACCCAGGAGAGCTGGACGAGACCAGCGGAGACCCAGGAGGCCATGGTGGAGCCAGGGGCTCAGGTGACCATGGCGGTGCAGGGAGCACAGAAGGCCAAGGCAGATGGTCTACGGAGCCTTGGCCTCGGACCCCTCTCGGCCCGGCCCCTACAGCCGGAACCCTACTACCCCCCCAAAAAATTTCCCTGGGGGTATCAGGAGCCCTCCGGGGCTAGACACAAGTTAAAAAGTCCTCGGTCACTGGTCAATACGGCGGCAGCCGGCTGCCACTACCACAACGGTGGCAGCCGGCCGGCTGACCATCCCAACGGCAGGGACCGGTGGGCTGGAGGCAGCCCCAACCGGTGTCGGGCCGAGTGACCTCGGACGGCGGGTTGGCTTTCCCCGCGAAACAGTGGCCAAGGTGAGCCGCGAACGGCGGCGTGATCTCCCGCGAACGGCGGGGTCCTTGAGCCGCGGACGGCGGCGTGATCTCCCGCGAACGGCGGGGTCCTTGAGCCGCGGACGGCGGCATGATACCCCGCGCACGGCGAGCTGGAGTCAGCGGCGATCCGGCGGGCATTGAGTCAGCGGCGATCCGGCGGGCTTGACTCAGCGGCGATCCGGCGGGCTTGACTCCCGCAAACGGCGGGTAAAACAAAAAACACAGGAACAAACAAAACACTGGAAAAACTGGACAAAACAAAACGCGGTGAAGGGACGACGCTTACTGTACAGGTCTGGTCTTCTGTCACGGTGCACACAGCAGGGAGGAACAGGAAACGAGGATGTAAACTCAAATAACATATTTACTAGCCATCAGGCAGGGCAAGACAAGGCAGACACTGACAGGAACACCGGGGAGTAACGAGTAGACCAGACAAAATGGCACAACACAGACAGGACTATAAATACACAGGTAAATTAACAGACACGGCTGGATTCGAATAAACTACTAATGACATGACAAGGACAGGAAACAAACCAAATATGGGCACAAGAGGCAGGAACACATGACACACACACAACAGTTCTCTTACAGTTATATAGAAATATGTATATATATTACATAATAAAAAATAAATAAATAAACACAGTACACATATACTATGTAAACACAGACTTTTATTTTGGATGTGATTAATCACGATTAATCGATTTGACAGCCCTAATTCAAATATCAGGTCTTTAATAACATTCTCAAATCGTTGACACAAAAACATCCATTAAATATTGTTTGTGGAACATTAACTGAAACATTTTAGTTTAACCATTCATCTAATGTTTTTTTTTAAATATTACTACTTTCAGATGATTTCGACTCGAGAATATTCAAAAGTAACATTCGTTCATTAAATGAATTTTTTTTTTAAACAATTAAAAAATGTGATGTTTTAAATGTTAAGAGAATATTCAAAAATAATGTTTTAAAAACTTGAAGAGAATGTTAGCAAAACATTCTAACGTTTTTGTTAGCTGGTTAATGACAGCAAATAAGCAAAAAAGCACATGAGCATTTTCTTTTTAATCATTTTAATATTCATCCCCACCCCACGTAGTGAATACAAATGAGTTATATATCAATTCTTTCCATTCTTTATTATATTTTCTATGCTACAGTTACAGAGTGAACCATCACAAGTTGAAAACGTACAAGGGGAAGGAATGATCTATCCAAGAAAAACATGCATCGATTACTGTACACTACAACACAAGAAATAGCTTACAAACGACTGTAAATCCAGTCAGAAAAGACATGATAGAAGTCAAATGTTAGTAAATAGATGGACAAATTTCATTCAGTCCAATAAGTGATTCCACCACTCCCAGTTTACATTGACTGTGTCAGTATTTTCAGGGGTAAGATAACATTCAGTAGTTTAGATGTCCACAGGACAGAGTCAGTGTCTTAGAACAGGATTCTGTTGTTTCATGTCTTTCATTATAATCTATGGACTAATGCCATAGTGAAGGGCATCTTGAGAGCCATAGAGAAAACAAAACAGGATTTTTAAGTATACAATTAAATACAGATTTACTCCTTTTAGTAAATGTAGATTAGTAACGATTTTGAACTTTATTATAAACCATAGCAGGTGCAGATTGAGGTTGCTGAGGATTTTTTGTTGAGACAATTAGAACATAAATACACAATATGAAAAAACGTAAAACAAAATTAAAATGGAAAATTAAATGAAATATTAGTCAAATCAATCTAGTTTTATAAATAATTCTGTAAAAACTAAAATTAATAAATAAAATAAGCAAACCAATATTAAAAAGATGTACTTATTTTCTTGTATTAAACCAGATATTAGAAGCATATTACCTGTTTGTTAGGTGGCTATAATGTAATAACCCTTTCATTTTTGCTACTTTGCACAATTAATGAAGGCACGTTCCTGAAAAATGTATGTACTTCTTGTTGTGAATCAAAATTATTCAGAATTATAGACAAGTTACTAATGTAAAATGATCTGCTTAAAAACACGCTTTTAAGATATAAAATTTTTTTGGGGTTTGGCATATAACAGTATTGTGCTTGACAGGAAACATCCAGAAAACTCCTTAGAATCTGTGCCAGAGTAGCAAAAAAATTAACAACGACAAATCATTTCTATCACAGTGACAATTAAATTAAATTAATTCAAAATGCAAAGCTACATCATTTGAAAATGCATTAGAAATAGAATAAAAATACATTTCACAGTCATTCAAAAAAAAATTAAACTGTAAACAATAGTGTATCAAATGAAGAAAAACATATGCAAATACATACTTGAAATTGGAAGAAATTTTTGAAGAGTACAAAAATTTGCATTCATATCAAAAGTGTCAAAGGTTTACCATTGAAAGATGTATCAATCGTAAAAAAAAGAAATTTCCAATCCAAATTGTAAAAAATTCAAAGAAATGGCCCCTTTGTTTTGAAATATCAAAACCCACTTTGCAAGAGGAATGTCTTCTTATTGTTCATAAAAAAACAAACAAAAAAAAACAAAACTGAGAACTGCCTTGAAAACAGAGCAAAACTATTTCCCTGAACTTTATCATACAACATTTAAAGACAGTTACATTCTTTTCTAGTTCACTCATACAGAGAAATCTCTCTCTAGGTTATGCTACACTCTACAGAGGTAATACAAGAGTTAACCAGCATTACAATAAAGATAAATCCAAAAATACGTTTAACTGCCATATTGTACCTCTGTAAAACTTTTACACATCTATAACATACCTGCAACACACCTCTGGCAGGTGTGACATGAAGAAGAAACTCCTGTCCTAGTAGTTATGGGTAAAATATTGTCCTCAAACACAAAAAAAACACTCATCAGAGGTGGAAGCTATCATCCTCAGGAGTCCGGGTATCTACGCTAACATGACAACTATCCTAGGATTCACATTAAGAATGGAAGACTTACATCACATGCACATCAAGTAGCAAAATGTCCATTAAATTACAAAGTACTAATAAAAATTACAACTACAATTTACAACATTTCCTGTAGTCGGTACCTATACATTTGCTTGATCTCCCTGTTTTATGTCATGCATGAAGTGAGAGCACTTGCTTTTGTCAGATAAGTTAGGAAGAACAGACTTGATGCTGAAGAGTTTTTGTCTTGTTAACCAAGCAACCAGTAAAAACAGGCACAATGAATCTGTGCCAGCGAAGGTGTCAGCGAAACTGATTTGTGTATGAAAAAACACTTGCTTAAAAAAGCTGGTTTTGATATTAGCTGGATTAGTCTTTTGGAGGGTCCATGAAAACATACTGTAACTGCTCAGCACCAGTGGTAGACATTGCAGTTTGTTAAGACAATGTGAAAAGGCCTTTATACTGCAAAAATCATTTTCTTAATAAGCATTTTTATTTACCCCAACAGTTAATTAGACTTTTTTTAAATATTAAAATAGAAAACAGCTATTTTAAATAGTAGGCTAATACTATTTCACATTATTACCATTTTTATTGTATATTTTTTTTTTTTATCAAATAAATGTAACCATGGTTAGACTTTTTAAAAATCTAAAACTTTTTAAAACATTTTAAAAATCTTACTGACTCCAAACTTTTGAATGGTCTGCCTGATCTCATAACGAAAACATAGGCCTACCTGTTGGAACTTTTTCATAAAATGCGAAATACGTAACAATAAGTACATATCACTGCAGTTCCCAACAGAAATTAACACTAGAGGCAGTAAAACATTGAGCACTTGTAATTGTTTTCGTACACAGTTATGATTACAGCTCCACATGGTTCACTTTCCAAAGCTTGCTTTGAAGCTCAGCCGAGCCGACATGGACTTAAGATGCGGAATCCTTGGTATGAATCCTGATAAAAGAGTTGAAAGAAGATCAAGAATGAGAGAGAACAAGATAAAACAACATGCTTGCAGTTGTGTTTTTACGTCACATTCGCTTTTGTTCATACTATCGGGTAGGTTTAGGTGTAGTGCAGATGGTACGTTATTTTAAAATGTCACGGAGCATTAGACTTATAGCGCCACTCAGACATTTCAAGTCAGAACTGCAGTGACACCTACAAAACCAATGCCACATAAAACATACCATGTTCATCTGTTCTGGGGGAAAAACGAACACTCTTTTAGCACCACTCAGTGGACATTTCACATCAAATATGTCACGAAGCGTACATGGCGGCACGTATTTCACGTCTTGTGAAAAGATTCCCACAGGTTCGTCATGAGATCAGCTTGCAAATGGTAGTGCATGTATATTTAATGTTATGCTTTAAAAAATGCCCATGGGGATAGGATAAAAACAAAAACAACAACAAAAAAAATTAAATGAATAAATGTTGATAATTTTACTGTAAGAAAAAAATTAAGAAAATGACATTTTGCAGTATATATGTCTTGACTAATTCGAACATTCTAAATCAGAACTTGGGAGATTTGTACAATCAGAAGATATATAGCATAAAAAAATAAACCAGACCACAAAAAATGCTGGTGCATTTATCTGTAGGAAGAAGTTAGGGCAGGAACCTAAAGTGCTTTTTGTTGTATAAAGTTCTCGTATGTCATTCAGAAGAAACTACAGACATTTGTGTTGGAGTCCAACAGAATGTTTTAGAGTCAAAGTTGAGCTACTTCTGTATACACAAAAACGGTCCTGCCTCCATGCAGACCAAGCATTGTTGGCAGCACATCATGAGCATTAGCATTAGCATCATTAGCTCTTTTATTCTGATGCTACGCATTTACGAAGTCTGATTCTTTGAGACAAAAAAAAACTTTTGCGTCAGCAAATGGAAGTGACAAAGGCTGTCTGGCCATTGGGGTTGACATTATCTTAAAAAACAAATCTGTTAAAATCAGTTTTTCTAAGAAAAACATGGACGGTCTGCACGCCAAAATGATATAATGCGGTTACAATGGACAGTAACAGAAAATGGGCGATGTGGCTGGGATTCAGTAAAACAGCTCATCTGGGTAAAGTGTTGGCGTTTGGGATCCGGGCAGGGGACGAGCGTGCTGCTGGTGAGCCTCTGAGAGTGGGCGTCCCTGGTGCTGAAGATGCCACCTTGTGAGAGGGCGTACAGGGGCTAGGAGAACAGGAGTGTGTGGGGGTCCCAGGACCCGGAGAGTAAGGGTAAGGAGGGATATCAGGGCTGGGGAAGAAGGCTCTGTGGATGGGAGAAGAGGAAGGTGACAGATGGGGACTCGTCTGGAGAAGCCAGAGCAGCTCTTCATTGTTACGGCTCAGCCGTTTCTTCTCGTTGGTCTCCTTCTCCACATACTCCTGAAGGTTTGCGTTCTCCTCAGACAGTTGTCTATAAATTTAGGAAGAAATAGTCAGGGTAAGTCAAAAGTCTGGCTATGCAAGACCTTAATTCACCCAAAAATGAAAATTTGCTTTAATTTACTCACCAAGATGTAAATGAGTTTGTTTCTTCATCAGAACAGATTTGGAGAAATGTAGTATTAGATCACTTGCTCACTAATGGATCCTCTGCAGTGAATGGGTGCCGTCAGAATAAGAGAACAAACAGCTGATAAAACATCCCAATAATCCAGGAGTCTTTCGTTTAAAAAAAAAAAATATATATCCATACTCAGAGTTTGTGCTCTGCAGTTAACCCATCCAAAGTGCACACACACAGCAGTGAACACACACACACCGTGAACACACTCCCAGAGCAGTGGGCAGCCATTTATGCTGCGGCGCCCGGGGAGCAGTTGGGGGTTCGGTGCCTTGCTCAAGGGCACCTCGGTCATGGCATTGAGGGTGGAGAGAGCGCTGTACATTCACTCCCCCCACCTACAATCCCTGCAGGACCTGAGATTCTCTAACCACAATCCATAATAGTACTTCCTCAAAAAAAAGGACAAGCCCCCCGTTGTCCACTCACATCAAAATCCACTAATATATTTGTTTAGAACTGTTTTTGAACAGTGCTTGATCTGTGCATATTTCTCTCCTGATTCAGACCAGATGACTTTTACACTGGAAAAAGCCATATTATGGATGTAGGACTCATATTTTAGCATTTTGAATGTTCTAACAAACACTTAGCTTTTCACTTCACAGGATGTTAACTGATGAACTGGAGTCATGTGGATTAGTTATGGATTATTTTGATGTTTTTATCAGCTGCTTGGACTCACACCCATTCACTGCAAGTTACGTAATGCAAAATTTCTCCAAAATCTGTTCAAATGAAGAAATAAACTCATCTTGGATGGCCTGAGGGTGAGTAAATTTTCAGCTAATTTTAATTCAAATGCTGTATTTACCTTGACACTGTGAGATGGCGATCAATGCGGGCCATCAGGTCTTCATTCTGCTGCTGAAGCACCTGGACCCGGTCCTCCAGATACAGGTTCTTTTGGGCCTGCTCGAAGAATCAAGTGAACACAGAGCTCGACATTAAATTCTTACACAAACTTCCCCTTGCCTGGACAACAGGGGTCTGAAACATGCTTCATGTGAGGAAAAAAACAATGAGAATTCATGAGAATTCATAAAAGCTGAAAGGAAAAGGTAGTAAAACGCATGCCCTATTTCCACATCATAAAAGACATAACATCCAAAGGAGCTAAAAGGAAAAACAAGTAAAAAAAAAGTTGTAAAGTGGAAACTGATTCAATATCATAAATAATGTACTATAACATCACAATAAAATGGACTTTCTAAACACAGTATAGAATATATACAAAACATACATCATATACAACACTCTTGAAGGACCCCAAGAGGTCTGTCATGCCTGTTCAGAAATGAACTCATCTCCTTCCTTTATTATTTATTATGATAAAGGATAAATTTATTTGTTATCTTTTTGGAAGTTTTAAGGGTTTGTAAATTACATTTGTACAATATATTTTGATATTTGAGTAAGAGCTTCAGTAAGGAATGTAATGTGGCATGTCACTATAAGATCAAATCAATATTTTATCATAGAAATGAATGATTATTTAACATTCTGCACTATAAATGTAATTTTTATAATTAGTTTTTTTATGTTATTTTTATTATAATTGTTATATTTATTGTTAAATGTTTTCTTCTTTCTGTAAGTAATGTTTTATTTATTTGCACAGTTTTTTTTTTCTGTAGGCGTTTTTCTTTTACATGCACTATTTTCTTTTTTACTGCAGCAGGTTTTTTTAGCACAATTGTTTTTCTTTTTCACTGTGACAGAGTGGAGGTAAAACTCTGTCCTCTTCTTTATTTTAAACCGCATACAGTGACACGATAGACTGCACAATTATCCTGCACAGTGTGTTTTTCCTGTGTGTTTACCACTTTCTCCAGATGACAGATCTTCTTCTCCTGGTCATGAATTTGCTGGTTCTTCATCTCCAGAACCTCCTTCAGACTCTTCAAGTCCTCCTCGATATGCTGATAGGGCGCCAGCGCATCCTGCAATTTACAATACATTTACAATACTTACTTTCAGTATTTGTGTGCCTATATTCAAGTATCCCTTTATAAATGTCTTAAAGAAACATACCACAATCTGTTCATCAGTGCTCTTCCTCAGAGCTTCTTCAAAACGCTTGGCTTTGTCTTTCAGAGTGCGGTTCTGGAAAGTCAGAGTGTCCACTTGGTCCTAAAGGAAGTGGTACCGTTACTGATGAATCTATTTGGATGATTTGCAAAAATCTCAAACCTTGATTTACTCTACAATCACCTGAAGAGAGAGGCGCAGTTTTTCAAAGTTCTCTTCTAGACTGGCCTTTTGCTGCTCATGGGCTTTCCTTAAGTCTAAGAGAAATGAATGCAGAATTTTAGAATTTTCTCTTTACATTTCTGTCAGCTGGTTAGTAGTGGTATTACTAATCAGACACTAACCCCTCATGGTCCTGGCATGCTCTTCCTGCAGTGTTGACATAGTGATGTTGTGCATGGTCTTCAGGTCTTCAAGGGCGGCATCATGGTTGGCAGTCAACTCTTCAATCTAAACACAAAACACACAGTTGAGTCTTCAAATTCATGCTATCTGAAATTTATTTCCCCCATCCTCGGCCAGACGATCTGACCTGTTCCTGGTGCTGTGTGTGCAGTTCCTCCACCTCTGACTGGTGCTCTGCTCTGAGATGGTCTCTGTCTGAAGCGTGCCGTAATCTCAGGTTCTCCTCTACAGTAGCGAGTTCAGACTCCTGCTGCACCTGTAACTCTCTCAGCTCCCTCTCAAAACACTCTTCCAGCTCTCTCTTCTCCTTCTGAAGACGCTCCCAGCGAGCTGCGTTAAAGGCTGGCCAAGATAAGGAACAGACAGGATGGATTTAAATAACGCAGACCTGCCTTTATCTTAGTAGTTTATCGGCACACATAAACCTCTTTGAACTCACCCACTTCATGTTGAATCCGACTGAGTTCCTGGGACAACTCTCTCTCCTTCTCCTCAGCACTTTCACTCTGAAACACACACACACACACACTCCTGTTGGGTTCCCATGTTTTATAAAGACATTCCATAGGCGTACTGGTTTTTATACTGTACAGTACTGTAGAGTTTTAACTCTATTTTCTATCACCCTACACCAACCCTACACCAAAACCTAAGCCTTACAGAAAACTTTGTGCATTTTTAGATTTTAAAAAAACTTAATTTTGTATGA
The DNA here is from genome assembly GCF_936440315.1 of Barbus barbus. Taxonomy (NCBI): domain Eukaryota; kingdom Metazoa; phylum Chordata; class Actinopteri; order Cypriniformes; family Cyprinidae; genus Barbus; species Barbus barbus. The sequence continues at coordinate 12,738,553 of NC_136723.1, forward strand.
TTTAAACTATTAGATCATAGATCCACTATTAACAATCAAATAAAACTCAATTTCTTTCTATCACAGTGGAGATTTTCTATTGAATTCCAGATTTATTTCCTAATCACTCCATTACTAACAACTAAATACAATATTACTCAATACATTTTTTTTTCTTAATCATGGTGGGGATTTTCCACTGAATTCTATATCTGTTTCCTATATCTGTTTCCTTTTTTTTGCATTTATCTATTTTCATTATTTATGAATGACTTATTTCTGAATTATTTCAGTACTTATACGCACTTATTATCAATATGAATATTTATTGTAATAATATTATAATTACATTTATTTATATGCTGTTTATTTCTGGCTTCTAGTGATTTCAGGTTTACCATTTTTGTAGAGACATTTGGTCCCAAGTTGAACATTTAGAAATAAATACAAGTACAAGTAAAACATTTAGAATTTATATTATACCCAATTACTTTTGTGGTGTACATAGTTTTACAAATTAATATTTAAATAATCACAACCGTAAACAGTGTACCAATGTACCCCTAGACCAAAACTGTACTTGCTTTTTCAGTGCATACTTGCTTTTGTAGTTAACTAGTGTTGACTACGTAGTACAACATACTGCATTTAGTATCACTTTTATGACCTAAATAACATCAAAAAAGAAAAAAAGGAGGATCTTGCACTCACTTCCATCCACATATAACACAATTTCAAGTCAACTATAGATTCCACCAAAGAGCAAAAAAACTCAATCCTTGAAATTCGTTTGCAATGTATCCAAAAAAGGACTACATGCTGAGATAACAGCAATCTCCTTTATTCTTACAAAGTGCAAAAAAGTGCTCAGTGCATATTAAAATCAACAAGCGTTTCTGTCATGCAGGACCATCCTTAGATTGCTGGTATCTCGGCATGTAATCCTTTTTTGGATACATAGCAAATGAATTTCAAGGATTGAATTTTTTTTTTGCTCTTTGGTGGAATCTAGCAACATCAAATGATAAAAACCCAAACAGTGTTGTGTTTATTAACTAAACACATAGACATGCCTGTAAATGTAAGATGACAAACAACAAAGAAATAATGATGCAGTGCGGCAGCAACATTGTCACTCTTGTGTGTACTTAACAGTACAGAAAATGTACAGTATACATTACCACCCTGATTATGAAAAGCACTTAAAAATAACACATGCACTATAGAAACTAATAAAATGTGGCTTGCTTCATGTTGGAGTCGGCAGGCGTGGGAGAAGTTGGCAGGTTACTGACATATCGCTTCTGTCTGTAAACGCTTTTACTGCTAAACAACCGATCAGGAGTGCATGTAGAGGAGAGGAATGCAATTAATATTAATGTAGTATGTGTGGGCATTAAGCTGGAACGTTGAGGAGAATAGGTTTTTAGATTTGGATGTATATTTTGCCATTGTGTTTCTGACCTCCACTGACCTCTTTACATTTAGTAAAGTTAGTATGCAGAGGCATTTCAGAAGCAACTGTGAATCTTAAAGCCACTAATACACAGCAGAGGGCACTATGCTTCTAAAAATGTCTTTTTTTACATTGTTTATTCATTTAACAGATGCTTTTATCCAAAGCGAATTACAAACATGGACAGCAACATATGTGATTCATCCAAAGGAGAAAGCGATATGCTTGAGCAAACACTGACTCAACGGTCTGGTCTTGCACACAGTTACCTCATCCTTACATTCATGACAGATTACATAAAGGCTGTTATTTGTGTTGCGTTTTTTTGTTTTTGTTTTTTGTTGTTGAGTGTTCAGTTTCTAGCGGTTGAGATACACTGGATGTGCCAGTTGAAGGAGGCAGTATGTCAGTAAACGGTAGTGAATGCCTGGTGGTTGAGGCTTTGGCATGGTAACACAAACATTTCATGTTGTGACATGTGAAGGCCGTAAAATCACAGTGCCCTTGAGCAAATTATTTGATCGCAGGGTTTGTACCACAAGGGATATGGATGTAGTTAGTGTACTGTGAATCATGTGGAATAGAACGTACTGCATCAGCTGAAAGACTGCATATTTAGAAAAAAGCATCTTTCGAATGATCAATTATCAAAAATAATATAAAATAAAATTGTTTTATTTCATAGTTTATTTCATAGTTTTGATGACTTTATTACTTTACTATAAATAATGGACAAAATAGAATATATATTTATTTCATAGTCTTGATGACTTTATTATTATTCCAAAATGTGTAAAGTAGTAATAAAGAATAAGCATGCATGTATAATATATAATATAATATAATATAATACATTGTATGACTTTATGAACAATGAAAATAATAAAATAGAATAAAATAACATAACTGTTATTTAAAATTATTATTTTTTTAAATTCTAAAATGTGTGAAGCAACAATAATGAATAAGTATGTCAATATATAATATAAAATAATTTAATATAATATGCGTTTATGACTTTGAATGATAAAATAAAATGTTTTTTATTTTATAGTTTTGATGATTTTTTAAAAAAATGTATAAAGTAATAATAATGAAAAAGTATGTCAATATATAATATAATATAATATACTGTTTGTATGACTTTGAATAATAAAATACAATAGTTGTTTTATTTCATAGTTTTGATGATTTTTTTTAAGATTCTAAAATGTGAATCTGTATGTTTGGCCAAATACATTTTTAGCTGACTGTAATCTTTAAAAAATACCTTGAGGGAGAAGTGCTGAGTGCAGATCACAAAGACCTCCAGACTCATGCTGGTTTTCTTTAGTTCTGTCTGAAGAGTCTGTAGTTTCCTGGCCTGTTCTTCACAGCGACCCTGCAAGAGCTGCATCTCTTCATTCCTCTCTACTTCCTCTTGCTCTTTTTCTTTCTTCTGCTCTTCTTCTTTTTTCTTCTCTGGGCCCGGAGAGCCAGTACGAGGCAAAATCTGCATGCTTGAGCCTCGGACCGCCACTGTTGCCCTCTGTTGCCTCTGAAGGACTAAAGAGGGAAACACAAGAGAAAAAGCACTAAAAAGTCAATTTCATTAAACTCATCTCAGAACGGCCCTGTGTGAAAAAAATGGCCTCTATAAAGCTAAGACACCCCAGGGAGTCCTGCATGCTTAACAACCATGAAACAATTTACATAAAGCTTTACCATAATTTCTATACCAAACTGGATTACTTGAATCCACTATAAGTAAAGCCAAGGGACTATTCAAAGACTAGACTGTTTTCATTGTAATATAAAATGAGGTATGTGACCCAAAGCTAATGGAACAATGGCTAAACAAACCACAACAAATCTTATAGTTCAAATAAAATAATGGAAGAATGGTTGTGCTATATATTTCCAATTCACAATGCATGGATTACAAAGGATTTATAAATTAGTTACACCAAGTCAGCTGAAGCCCTCATGGAAGTTACATAAAGACATGATCAATTATTATGCTATGTAGACTTGACAAACCGCTAAAAAACTGGCAAAAAAGGCAAGGATTTTACATTAATGAAACTGTATATCCTAATGTGCTTCAAGATGAGCAAGCAAGCCAAAACACTCATGCTAATGCTAATAGCTGCTAATGTTTTATTCCTACTGCAGCTGTGGGTTAGCACTCATTCCATGATGAATTCAATAAACACACTGAGCCAGATGGAATGACAGGATGATTTACAGCTATCATTACTGTAGAAACTAATCTTCAGAAGAAAGACTGAATGATTCAGAGCTGCTAATTGCGGAGTCATTGTCCTCAGTGTTGAGTATGAAAGCAGTTTGTTTGTTAATTGCAAGCAACAATTTTTTTACTGGCCTTTACTGAGGCCTTTACTGACGTATTAGGTATTGAATTAACCTCTGTATACATCTTTTCAAGCTATAACTGTCCTATGTACAGTGGAGATAGCATACTGTAAAGGAATGTGGAGATACATTAGCATTCAAAGGTTTGATTAACCCTGATTAACAAACCAGCAACCACAAACATGCTCCTGTACTAAACCTACATTCATTTATTTAATGTATTATTTTAATTTAAATAAACATTTTTTTATTAGTGCTGTCAAAATTAACACGTTAATGCAGGCGATTAATTTCTCCAGTTTAACGGCGTTAGAAATATTGAACGCAGGAGCGGAGCTAGGGTTGGCCATCCCACTCACAACTGCTGCTTTTGCCTCTTTTTTTTCTTGACAAGAATTGCATTTATTTAGGTGTTGAATGTCTTTACGACCACATCTAACTTTTCACATCAACTTTCAGACGCGCACTCCACTTAAACGAGCGGGGAAACGGTACAGGTGACGAGGAGCTTCAGTAGAACATCGGTGAACTGCGGTCAGATGAGATTTTGCCAGGCTATATGTCAATAAAAACAATTTTCCTGTCCTGTCAGCATTTACATTGTGCTCGTAGCACATGCTCTTCAATTGCACACGCAAATATGGTGGCATGGCACATGTTGTAGCTTGTGTCATTTCATATTAAAGCTCATATGAAACTAGGAGCATGCGTGTCAGTTCCGTGTCACGTTCAGCAGCGGACGCTCTTAAAGTAATAGCAGCCAAATAATCTAAAAACGCAGCTGCTGTGATATCTGTTAACCAAAGAACAATAGAAAAAAAGGAAATCAATAACTGTTGTATAAGGATTAATCTATATTTAATAAATAATTTATTGTTTTATAACTTTATTCAATTTCTGTATATTTTCTACTTGATGAAAGGCACAGGTAAATATGACATTTATTATAATGGGTTTATGTGAAGATTGTTTTAAGTTCACTTAAATTAGAAGTTGTCTAGTGTAATAAATGTTAAAATTGATAGCTCTCAATTATACTGTAATGCTGAATGGCTAGAGTCAATGGGAAATATTAGGAAAAATTTAACAATTTCCTAGAGACATCAGTAGTATTGGTATAAGTGATACTCGCCTTCAGTCATACAAAAAGATTGATACCGTTTTATGTTGTTTATACATTAACTTGAAGATTAAATGTGAAATTATTGCAATATTAAAGTATATTTAAAAACTTTAGAGTTAGGTGGGATTAACTGTGTGGTTAATTAGCTATTTTTTTTAATCTATTGACAGTAGGGGTGTAACGGTACACGTATTCATACTGAAAATTTTCGGTATGGGTCTTTTGGTTCGGTACACGTGTACTGAACAAATCATTAATTTTTTTCAGGTAATTCAGACAATAAATGCTATTTTGGCGCTCTTTGACATGGGTGAGGTGTATAAACACCTCAGTTCTAACGGCCGAGAGGAGTGCGATCACCCCTTCCTCTTTATTATTAGTTTTATTACTAGCGAAATAAACATTAATTAACATCTCACCCCTCATGTAATCGCTCAATTAGTGTTTCAACCACAGAAATACATCATTAAAATTTCATGTCACATAGCATTTCATTTATCTCAGGCAAGTCATCAGTGTCTACAGCTCGTTATTTGCTATAGAAATGAAGTCTAGTAAAGAGCATTTTGCTAAATTTTAGACTATATACTTCATTATATTTTACTTTACCTGTTAATGATGTCTTAATTATTTAATGTATTTTTAAATAAATCTTTTATGAAACAAGTTATGACAGCCACTCTGTAAATTATTATATTTCAACAACAAATAGAAATTGTATAATTTAGAATTTAATTTCAAAACATATTTGCATTCAATTTTTTAATTTGAGTTTTAATTATTATAGTTAAAAATAAATAGTAATTGAATTTAAGTTTGGGCTCTGTTGTTAATTGTAACCTTTTAGTAATGTAAAAGGTCTCCCTATGGCAGAAGCTGAGGTAGATTTTTATCCTGAGAAAATTTTATACATTGAATTTATTTAAAGAAAGAGCAATTTGTTCAGTAAACCATTGTTTAATTAAAAAAAGGAACAATTTATGTTTAGATTTTTTCCTCCTGCTTTACCGAAACCATACCAAACCGTAACGTCAAAACCGAGGTATGAACCGAACCATCATATTTGTGTACCATTACACCCCTAATTGACAGCACTAATTTTTATTCATTACACAATCTAGTCCACCACGCACATACACAAACCAACCACCAGCCTCCTAGAGTGGCTTAATCTTTAGCCTGAGAATCAGTCTCTATGGAAACAAAGAGAAAATGAGCTTTTTCAGGTAGTAAGGTGGGCGAAACTGATGTTAGGTAGTCGATTCTCTGCTTATCAGAAAGACAATGACAACAAGAGTGCAAGATGCACTCTGAATCCTCCTAGCACTTTATATGTTTACATTTTTCAAGACACCCAACATTTTCTTTTAATGTCCTTCAGGAGAACTCAAGCTTTAATGAGGTTGTCTGACCCCCTAAAACCCATAATTTGCACCCTAGGGCAGTAGATTGGGCAACTGAGTACTGAGTATTATTTCAATTAATTCAACATGACAACTACAATTAGCCCTATAGTGGCCACACTGATTACGTCTTATAAGAAGTTCTCACTCATTCTATGTTTGTGTGTGTGTATGGAGAGAAAAATAAAGAGGGTTACAGTGGAGATATGAGCTTCAGATGAGATTTATCCAACAGTGCGACATCGTCTAATGGAGAGCAGCAGGGGACAGCTATGAAAGGAAAGAAATATCTTGGGTTGATCTTTGTTCAGGGTGGTTACCTGGAGACTGTGGTTTAGGAGACACTACAGCGAGTCTCTTAGGGGAGGAAAGAGATGAACGGATGCCATCAGAATTCTTCTGGAATTCCTTACGGGATGCTATGGATAAAGAAAAGACATCGGTACAAGAGTTAAAGTTACCTGAATTAAAGTATATTCGCTCAGGGAACACATAGAGGACACAGGAGTGCAAAGCCATGAATGCATTCACAACAGTAACCACCACCCCCTTTTCCGTCTCTTTTCATATCACTCTCCTCTTCCATGGAGTTCTAATATGGTCTCAGTGGTCCGTGGATCGATTCCAATAAGAGGCAGCCAACCACAAAATAACGCAGCTGCTAGGGTCCGCCTGCCACACAGGCTGGACGAAATGACATTCTGAGAGGCTGCAGGCATCCGCGGACCAGAGCATACAGTATAAATATATTAAATGAAAAAATAATAATAATAAAAAAAAACAAAAAAACAATCCATCTCAAAAATCTCAGATCTGTGGTCAGAGCAGGACAATAGAAAAGAGAATAGTTCTACAAATAACCCTGAGGTAAATAATAATATAAAATGGATAAATATTACTATATTTACACTGTAAATTCAATTTTTAACTTCATTTGAAAAAATCTTGCAAAATTATTGCCTCAGAAAAATCTAGTTAATGATACTTGGTATATTCAATTGTTCATAAATTGTCTTCTTAGTAAACCTGAATATATTGCGCAAATTTAACTAGATTTTTCTGAGGCAATAATTGTGCAAGATTTTTTCAAGTAACATTAACATCACGAAAGATGAAAGCCATCGTGTTTACAACTATCAGGATCATCTAAACACTGGATTTGCAAAAGTATGTGAAATATTTAAAGTTCACGGAATCTTTAAAATATGTCCGAGAGTTTTACATACCGATCTGTTATTGTGGCAACATTTCCATGCCCCGAAATGTGACGATGAATGAAACGAACTGTAATTGGTTGTTTGACATGTCGGTCAAATGTCCTCATGGGCAGGCTTTGGCCAGTGAAAGTTGCCATGGATTCCAGACCTTCAGCCATCAGTCTGAAGGTCTGGCTACGAGAGATTAGTGTTTTATATATAATTTAATTTGAACTTAATTAAATGTTTTTATTTAATTCCCAGTATCTCCCCTATAAGACCCCAAAGCATATTTTATTAAATTATTCAAGCACAAGGGCTTATGGGTATTCCCACTTTATGATCACTTAATGTAGCCTGATCTGGTTATTTATTTTATTTTTACAGTAATTTGCTGTGTTATGACAGAAAGTGCACTAACAGACACAGCTTTTACAATACAAGTATAAATATTGTATATATCCTCATAACAAATTAAATACTATATTATTGTTTTACCGTCTCTGTAATATCACCCGAACAGATATGAAGACACAGACGCTGCCTATGGGATTAGAGGAAATGATTGAAGATGCTGCTGGGATTGGAGTTTGTTTCAAATCTCCCATCTCACAACAGAAGTGGGTGCGTATGTTTTTGGGGTTGCTGATTTTGGCTTACTTTCACCCAACAGAGCGCACACACAAACATCACATTGCAACAGGGGTCCCAGGGCACCTAATTACTGCCAGCTCATTTTGACTTGTAGCAGACAGCCATAGACACCCCTCTCGAAATCCCAATGGACTCCCTCCTCCCTTGGACCCCACTGTTACCCCCCCATGCTGAGACAACACCTACGGCATCAAAAACACCAGTGCATCATGGGTGGGTGCATGCATGTGAAGATGTTTGACTTAAACATAAAGTATAGCGGTCTAAAGCTGCTGTGTTATAAATTCTGCTTCCATGCGAGTGATGCGACAGCTGAACAGGGTCTCTGAACTGTTTTTCAGCAGCAGGGTCTCATGAATTTTGTCATCGCTCACTACCTAGACAGCGTGCTAACCCTAGATCGGTAGTCCATGATGGGCCAGCTGCCCCTGGCAGCCGTTTTGTCCCTCCAGGGTGCTGGAGATTTTGTCAGGATGACAAAGAGGGGAGTAGCAGGCAGAGATATAGATTCTCAGAGCTGTGGTTAAGGATCAGCAAATGTGGCATTGAAAATGGGACAGAACTGATAACAACACTAGAGAGGGGGACAGGTTAAAAAAAAGAGAAGGATGAGGAGGAAAGAAGAGAAACAGGGCATCTTAATAGCCTCATTATCCTTTAGGCAGGGGGAAATGATTGGTTAAATGGGCACAGACGAGCTCTGATTGGACAGGCTGTTCTGTAATGTCACCAACATGCACAATGGTTCATCACTTGCTTTAATCGGATGATTGCTTCTTAATGATCGGCCTAATTGAGCTGAGATAAATAAGCGATTGTAAGCAAGAGTATGAAATTCAGCTAGTATGCACTGTAATGAGTATTTACTACAAGAAGTATGCTCTAAACAAGATTAATTCCACCAGAATACACTACAACTAGATAGATCTTTAACCTACATCAATCATTAAACAAGTTTGCACTACTAGAAGTTTTTAGTTCATACTAGTTCTAGAACTAGTATGCATTACAAAAATATGTAGCTTGCATAAGAATGAACTAGTTTACATTACACGTATCTCCAGTAAATATGCACTACAATATGTATGCACTCCAAGTGTGTACTTTAAAACATTTGGACTTCAGCTAGTATGTGATTCAATAAGAATGCACTATGAGTATAAAATTAAACTAGTATACACTACAAGAAATATGCTTTCAATAAGACTAATTCCACTACAACTAGAGTAATCATCAACCAGTACTACAACAATCATGTTTAAACAAGTATGCGCTACAATAGGTATGCACTACAAGAAGTATTTATTTCTACTAGCATGCATTATACTTCAGTTAGTAAACACTGTATTGACCTCATTTTCAAAGTTTATATTACAACATGTTGCACTCCAATAAGTATGTATTCAACTAGTATGTACTACAGTTTTGTTTCTTCATAATTCCGGTTGAATTTAGTTCATTTGGCATACGGAAATAGAGAGGTTGCATGCTTTCTCTGATGCAGAACTAGTATGCTTTACGCAAATATGCACTTCAACTATTATGCACTACAATTTGATTTGCTTATTCAGGTTGAATTTAGTTCAGTTGGCATATAGAAGGTTGCATGTTTTCTCCAATGCCAGAACTAATATGCATTACGCAAATATGCACTTCAGCTAGTATAAGAAATGGACTTAAAATTGTTTACAATTACTGGCACTCCAATAAATACACACTTCAAACTACACTACAAAAGGTTTCTGCTTCAAAAAGTGTCCACTTTTGTAAGAATGTAACAGAACAAGTATGAAATTCATTCAGTATGTATTTCATAAGTATGTGCTACAAGAAGTATGCTTTAAACCAGCAGAAAACACTACAACTACTGTGATGCATGTGTTTCAACAAGTACATACTAGAAAGGGGTATGCACTACTAGAAGTATGCACTTCAAATAGTAGGCATTATAAAAAGTATGTGCTTCAATAATTGTGCACAGCACAAAAAGTAGACAAGCCTCTTTCCATGTGCTGGGCTTAAGATGAATGAGTCTGGAGGGCCTACTTCCTGAGAAAGTGTGTTTCTTCTCAAGGCAAAGTCTACATTTCAATCTTGACTAAACATAGGCTACGACATCCCTCCAACAGGACTGTCCCATTATTCACACACGCAGAGGAGATTAATGACTCTGTAGAGGATATGGACAGGAAGGTAGTGCTGTTTACTTGTGCCTAACAAGTACACTCTCAGCTGTGTGTCGGTGCATCATTGGAGGTCTGCCTTCAAACTGGAGCCACTGTCTGAGAATTCATCATGACATTTGACAGGTCACTTCTGGCACCAATGGAGAAAGCATGTAACCTCTGTATTTTGGTGCACCAACTGAACTAAATTCAAGATGAATTATGAGGAAACAATCCAGGACGAGCTCTGTGTGAACAAAAGCCAGAACCAATGCCATAAAGGGTGTGTCGTAGTGATAACGCACGTTATCGTGCGACTCTTTTACCGGGTGTTTTGAAGGCAGATAATATGTGCAAACTGTAATGAAGCAGCGATCAGGGAGCTCCTCACTGTCTGCCCTGAAGCAGAGATTGTTCGACAGTTTAGTGGAATGGTATGCGTCGCATTACACATCACATCCTAATGTCACGTGTCTTTACAGGATCTTTACGGGTTGTGTGTGAACACATACACAGATTCTGGAAAATCACTGGCAGTGTGAATGAACCAAAATCAAACGATCCCAGGATGATTCCCAGAACACATTACTCGTGTAATTTTGGGAATCTCTATGTGAAAGAGGCTTAATTGTAGTGCATTTTGTTGGAATGAAGCAAAAAAAAAAGGAATGAACCATGTTTAGAACATACTTCTTGTAGTGCATACTCACTGACATGCATGCTAGCAGAATTTCATATCCATTATAGCATATTCTTGAACTACATATTGGCATACTAAGTCCATACGCGTGCATTCTTATCAGAAAGCCATATGCAATTTGAAACTATTTGAAGTCCATTCTTATAGTGTACACTAGCTAAAGTACATATTTGTGTAATGCATACTAGCTGAAACAAATACTTTTAGTATTGCAAACCTTTCGAAACACAAGCTTCTTGTAGAACTGGATGCAATTAGATTTGCTTATAGCATACTTTTTGTAGTTGAGTGCAACTTGTTGTAATGTAAACCTTCTGAAGTCTATTAAGTGTTTACTAGCTGAAGTACATATTTGTATAATGCATGCTAGTTGAAACGAAGACTTCTAGTAGTGCATACCTCTTGTAGTGTATACTTGTTTAAACACATGCTTGTTGTAGTATCGGTTGAAGGTCACTCTAATTGTGGTCTCTGCCTCAGACGTCACGCCCACAGACTGCTGGCTGAACGTCTGATGCATGCGGCACACTTAGCTGGAAACACTTCAGGAGTTTCGAAGTCGTCATCGGATTTGTTCGATTATAGAGGATATCAGGGAGATGTGCGTGTCGTGTTCTTTAACATTCCGCCTGGAAACAAAAATGCAGTGGCACCAAACCCCCTCACGAAAGAAGAAAGCCATTGTGTTTCCAACTGTGACGACAAGCGATTATCAGGATGAACTAAACACTGAATTTTCAAAAGTATGTGAAAAATGTTAAGTTTGTGACATTGAATATATCAGAGTTTTGCACATCGGTCTGTTATTGTGGAGACATTTACATGCCCCTAAACATGACGCGGCACAAAACAAAACGTGATTGTTTGCTTTACCTGTCAGTCATATGGCCTCTTGGGCAGGCCTTGGCCATTCAAAGCGGCCAAAGTTCCTGAAGGTCTGGCTATGCGAGACTACTCTAATTGTAGTGCATTCTGTTGGAATGAATCATGTTTAGAGCATACTTCTTGTAATGCATACTCACTGAAATGCATCCTAGCAGAATTTAGCGTTATAGTACATTATTTTTGAAGCACATACTAGCATACTAAGTCCATATATGTGCATACTTACAAGAAAGTATGTCATTTGAAACTATTTGAAGCTCATTCTTACAGCGTATACTACAGTAGCTAAAGTACATATTTGTGCAATGCAAACTTCTAGTAGTGCTAACATTTTGTTTGTTGTAGTACTAAAGATCAGGGTTTTTTGGATTTTTTTCCCCCTCTTTTATTTGGTTCATTTTAGGTCAGACAGAAAGTTTAAGGCAAATATTGTAATATAATGCAAATAATATAGATTATACACATATCTACATATAACACATATTAATTCAGATTAGAAAAAAAGAAAACAGTCATGCATAGTTATACATTCAAATACAGTATATAAAGAAAGAAAGAAAGAAAAATGTAAAAAAAAAAAAAAACACACACATATATATATATATATATATATATATATATATATATATATATATATATATATATATATACACATATATATGTGAGTGTGTTATAAAAAAGGGGAAAATTAAATAAAAATAAACAAATAAATAAAATTAAGATACAGTTTCCTTAAAATATTCCAGAAATGGGCTCCAGACTTTCAAAAAAAGTTTTGGCTTTTGTTTTATTGCGAACCGAATCTTTTCCATCTTGAGAGCATGTAATACTAAAGATCACTTTAGTTGTAGTGTGTACAACTTGTACTGCATACTGGTTGAATTCAATCTTTCATATTCACTGAAATGCATACTAGCTGAATTTCATACTCATTATAATGCATTCTCATTAAAGTGCATACTGGCATACAGCTCCGGGTAACTCTCGAAAAAGACACCAAAAGTTTCTCCTGCATCATTGCAGTCTCCGGACTCTTTACAACAGTAAATGCATCGTCAGTATGCATCGTCACCACAAAAGAAGGCCCACTTCTCCATTCATTCGATTGGACAATGGAAAAAACGCAAATGATGTTGGGCGCTTTTCTGCTCAGACTAGCGGTTTTTTTCAACTTCCAGCACTCAGAGCGCTCCTGCAAAAACGCGAGGTGCAGCAGGCGGCTAAAACGTGAAGTGGCCGGGGTGCATAAACAGCATGCAAAACGCTCACTGCCAATAGGAAACAATTTAAAAAGGCGCCTCTCACTGCAAAAAAAATGCGTTCTGTCTGATCAGTCCTTATAGTGTACACTAGCTGAAGTACATATTTGTGTAATACATACTAGCTGAAACAAATACTTGTAGTATTGCAAAACATCTTGAAACACAAGCTTCTTGTAATACTGGTTGAAGATAACATTGTATTCTAATGCAGTTAGCTTTGCTTAGGGCATGCTTCTTGTAGTGCATACTTGTCGAAGTGCATTATGGCTGGAAATATAAAGGTTTGGTCCACTCACCCACGGGGGAGCTTCGAGGGAGGGGCAGCAGGGAGCGGCGTGTGGGTGCAGGGGTGTTGGGGGGTTGAGGGGTGCTACGGCACGGTGCTCTGGATCCATCTCCAGGAGGTGAAGTGGTGACACGGTGAAGCGGTGGCGGCTCATCATTTACACTGTTGGGACCTGAAAATAACCCAAAAAGAGCCAAACTTCATCACCACAAATACAGCACATCCACACAAATCAATGTTATTTCACTTTGAAAATCTCTGTAAGTGGACTTTTATGTTCGTCAGTTGAATTGCATTTAATTCATTGCGCATTACACAGTAGTCTAGACACTGAATACTGCGGATTATTGTCTAGTTCCCTTATTTACTGTGAATGCTTAATCAGAGTGCGCTCATCTCACTTGGTTTCTATCGGAGTATATTATTCAACATCTGTGGTGGATGAGAATTCATATAACTGCTCATTAACCCCACAACTGAACCCAGACCAGCCGTTCATCCCACTCTATGCTTGATCAATAATCGCAGCCCGGCTCGATAAGACCAAACTCTGCAATAAAATGAGAATTGCTTGCCATGTAAAAGAAAAAAACCCAAGACATAGCATCTTTTCAATGAGCCATAGCCGATTTCACAAATCACATAGGTACTTATATATAGCGGGTCCATTGAAAGACACTTTCCTCTCTACTTTAGCTTACTTTCAGACTGTAAGGCGACACCATTCTTGGGAGCCTGTATAGAACGCAGCTCTGCCACTGTTATCGCTCTGATTTATGAAGTGCTGAGATAGGATTCCACGAACAGAAAAGAGCAGTCAGATGCAGAAATGCTGACAGTACACTGTCATAAGTGCTTTTAAATACCATATTTTATAACTCCCATGTAACCTGAGGAGACAGCAGCCGACAACTGCCATTAATTCAAAGAGATTTTGTTAGCATGATATACATATAGCTTTTCCAAAGCCATTAAACACAGCTACACTAACAGAATCATTTATTCTCATTTATGGTGAGACTATACTACGGTAAATGCAGTTTGATGGTGATCTGATAAGGGTAAAGATCTGGGACGAAGTTTTGGCTGCAGAGATGGAGCTTCGGAAACAGTAGGAAGTGTTATACAGCCCTCCAATTCTCGCAGCAGGAGATGTTAAGGTGCAGAGCAGCTGAGAGACGTGTTTGATTGGCTGCTGGGAAATAAACCTTGTTGCTCATTGGTGGATTCTTTTCCAAATCTCTGTGAGAACCAGTTAACTGCCTGCATTGTGTGGAACTGGGTTAGTAGCACACATACTCAATCCTTAAGATTTTTTCCAATTTCATCAGCACTCTGGATTTACATAATCACCCAAATGATGGGAGCATTATACTTGTGTGGGTTGGATCACATTGCATACCTAAAATATCTACAGTTAAAAGTCTGTAGAAAGTGTCACATTCTATATGCATCACTTTCATGAACAAAGATATAAAATGTGGTGTAAATTTAGTAATAAAAATAAATAAAATAAGTAAAATAAATATGAAAAAACTTTAAAATATATTTATATATTTATCTCATTTATCATGTATTTTCCTTTTCTGCAAATGACCAGAAAACAGGTCTGTAAAGTTTGCAACTCTATTACAAAATTTGGAAGAATTATGTGATTTTGTTATTTTCAGAAATGAACATTAAATAAATATTATATTTAAATTAATTAATAAACATTGCTTGCATACAAAAATAAACAACTAAATAACAATAACATATTAAACAGGTTGCTAAAATAATAAAATAATAACAGGTTGCAAGATTTAGCCTAAAAGAATAGTTTATATGTCCTCTCAAAATAACTCAACACACAGCCATTAATGTCTAAACCGCTGGCCACAAGAGTGAGTACACCCCTAAGTGAAAATGTCCAAATTGGGCACAATTAGCCATTTTCTCTCCCCGGTGTCATGTGACTCGTTAGTGTTACAAGGTCTCAGGTGTGAATGGGGAACAGGTGTGTTAAATTTGGTGTTATAGCTCTCACCCTCTCATACTGGTCACTGGAAGTTCAACATGGCACCTCATGGCAAAGAACTTTCTGAGGATCTGAAAAAAGAATTGTTGCTCTATATAAAGATGGCGTAGGCTATAAGAATATTGCCAAGACCCTGAAACTGAGCTGCAGCACGGTGACCAAGACCATACAGTGGTTTAACAGGACAGGTTCCACTCAGAACAGGCCTCTCCATGGTCGACCAAAGAAGTTGAGTGCACGTGCTCAGCGTCATATCCAGAGGTTGTGTTAAGGAAATAGACATATAAGTGCTGCCAGCATTGCTGCAGAGGTTGAAGGAATGTCAGTGCTCAGACCATATGCCACACACTGCATCAAATTGGTCTGCATGGTGGTGGGAGTGTCATGGTCTGGGACTGCATAAGGTAAAGGTGATGGACTGGCCAAGCAAGTCTCCAGACCTAAACCCTATTGAGCATCTGTGGGGCATCCTCAAACGGAAGGTGGAGGAGCGCAAGGTCCTCCACCTTCATGGAGTTGGTGGATAACATCCACCAGCTCCATGATGTCATCATGGAGGAGTAGAAGAGGACTCCAGTGGCAAACTGTGAAGCTCTGGTGAACTCCATGCCCAAGAGGGTTAAAGCAGTGCTGGAAAATAATGGTGGCCACACAAAATATTGACACTTTGGGCCCAATTTGGACATTTTCACTTAGGGGTGTACTCACTTTTGTGGCCAGCGGTTTAGACATTAATGGCTGTGTGTTGAGTTATTTTGAGGGGACAGCAAATTTACACTGTTATACAAGCTGTACACTCACAACTTTACATTGTAGTAAAGTGTCATTTCTTCAGTGTTGTCACATGAAAAGGTATAATAAAATATTTACAAAAATGTGAGGGGTGTACTCCCTTCTGTGAGATACCGTATATTCTCTGAATGTTTAAAATTCTGTCTGTGACATAAATAACTGGCAGTGCATTGTAGTGACACAGCATTACATGATTTACATTCTGATTTATGACGCTAAGGGATTTAGCTTCTGTCTCTCTCTCTAGTTCACTAAACATTTCCATTCACACAGGCAAAATACTTTTTGCATACTGCACCCAACTATTATCTGCAGGTGTGTTTATATCATTATGCTTTTCTAGTTTTGACTAATATGTTTTTAATTAAGGGAAATCTCAAATTAATTTGATTTAAATGTTTGTTTAGTTTAGCAAAAATAAAATTGGCCAGTAAACATGGCAAACATGGAATAAATGGACTAAGATTACATTAGTCTTTCTAATAAAAGAAATACAAGCCTTATAAAAGAAAACGCGACACATACACACACAGAATTAAGGCCCAGGAAATACAGTGAAGCAATTCACACATGCTGAATTTAAAATGCTGCTGACATTTGGATCATAATGAAGACAAATTCTCAGCCAACATGAGTAATAAAAATATACAATTCAGTTTGAGCTGAATAATTTATGATGCAATGCACCAGAAGAGAATACAAAAATAATAGAAGACTAATTTAATGCAGTGCTGGTGTGAAAAAAAAGAAGCTTTTGAAGCAGGCAGAACCAAACAATCAGCACTTCTTCTCTGGTCTTCTGTCCAGTAGAGACATAAGTAATGCGACAGGACAAGAAAGCAAATAAAGTATTTTAGAAGAGATGGAGGAAACCATTATGTCAGTAAGGAGGAGAGGATAAGAATGCACCCCACGTTGGGCGCCACTATTACAGAAATAAATGATAGGCTGGGGAGGAGATAAAAGAGGGCTAGTTGGTTAAATCACTGCTGACAAGACCACTAGAGAGAAAAGGAGAGAGAGAGAGAGACATAAATAGAAGTGGAAATAGAAAGCAAAGGGATCCAAGCAGAATGACAGTATCTGGGAGGCAGGAGCTGACCTTATGCATAAGGATTGGCATGGCTTATAAAATGACAGGAAATGTTATGGGAGCAGATGTTATTCCAGCACAGAAGGTTATTTCCCATCTAGCAACATTTAGATGGCACAGAGAGAGAATCAGAATGAAAAATCTGGCCCAGTGAACACAGCAGTGCCCCATTAAGCTTGCAATGCATTATTAAGCACAGAGCATCAGAGGTGCTCCTGAGGATGTCTGGAAGTAAACATTATGCAAATCCAACTCACAGCCACATGTCAGGAATGCTGCCACTTCAGTACTAGGTAGTGTACTATACCTACAGTAGTAGAGTACTAGTACAAAAGTAGTGTGCAGCAGGGCATTAGGTGGTAGTAGGGCTGTCAAAAATAAATTTGAATTTCGAATATTCTTCAAATTTAAAATAAAAAACCACATTGGAATGCAAAAACATTGCAATTGAATTTTAGGTGTGCCTCAGGCAGCCTTATCAGTGGCACCCAAGATGCGATGACGATGTACTGTAGGCGTCGTTGCATATTAGAAAGTGTAGTACAAAAATATTACACATGGTAGTGTGCACTAAAACATTAGGATACTGTATTGTGCTCTAGGCAGTGTCTTCTATATAGTACAGTACTAGTACAAAAAGTAGTGTGCACTACAACATTAGGTAGTGTGCACAATGTAGCATAATGCAGTACAAAATCAAAAAGTGGGTATGCACAAAAACACACGGACAATGGTATTCAACCATTTTCAGGCCAAAAAAATAGATCAAACCATAACTGGTCGAATTTTGATTTAAAAAAGTAATCCAACAAAGGTCACAAACACTATCTAACTATTAATGTGCACAATTGTTTGGGTTTTTCTTTATGTTCTAACCACTGATATACTCTGAGAAGATACTTTTTACATATCAGGCTGATCATGGAACACACTATTGAAGGTTAATGTATTAAATTAAGAAATAGAGCCAAAATGGAGGTACTGGAATAGCAAAAGATACAGCACTAAACAGCCTGGCAGCACTCTGAGAAACACACTCTCTCTTGCTCTCTCTCTCTGGGAGGCTTAAGAGGGATAACGGAAAAGGAAGCTAGCTGAAACAGAGAACTGGAGATGGCTTGGGATTTTGCAGAAGAAAAGCCTGGTCTGACTCCTCATCCACAGAAAAAATCCCATAAAAGCTTTCAGGGAAAGACATAATGGGATTAAGACGTGAGATAATCAGAACTACATTATCAGGCTCGTATGAGGTTAGCAAAGAGGAGCGAGCAGGTCAGTGCTAATGCTAATATGCTAATGCAGGCAGGCATACTACCATTCAAAAACATCACTGTGTCATATTAATATTTAAGAGTAATACTTAGCAGCTTCTTCTAGGGCACATACATCAAAATCTGACCTATCTCAGCTTTACAAGGCACAGCTGCGTAATGTTAAGGCAGGCGGATACAGACAGCCCATATGGGTAAAGATAGAGAAACAGTTCATTAGCATCTCTCTGAGCAGCAGGATCAACCAGAGCTCAGCGGTTTGGTGAAAGCGTGAGTCAGCAGTACCACTGCCCAATGTGAAATCTGACAGTCAGAGAGATGCGGGATTTAGAAGCACACTCACTAAACATACCAATGAGAGATGCTACAAACCAGTGAAGCAGTGTATACTTCAGTGTGTGAGAATGTTCCTGTGTGTGTAAGTGTGCATATTTGCTGTGGTGTGTTTGTGTGAGGAACCATCTGTTCTCAGCAGTGTGCATGAGTCAGAGATGGGCTGGAGCGATGGCATCTGTGCTCTCACACCTCCCCCTTCTTCACCTCTCCTCACTTCCTACTCTCACTTCTCTACCATGTGTTTTCCTTTCAGACTACACTGTGCAGTGTGCACTAGATAGTGAGTACAAAGTGACACAATAGGTAATTGTGTTTTAATTACAAACTGTGTAGTATTAATTATGAGACGTGCATTACGCTTGTCCAAAATAATATGTGAGATTGGAAATAATGTGCATTACATTAAAACTGTATGCAAATGGTGCTTGGATACTTTTATCGTTTTTCTAAAGTATTGCTTGTTCTAATCTCTAATACGGACTTACTACCAGTGTTTCTATTTTGAACGAAAACTAAAATTATTGCAAAATCACTTTCTGTAATCCAAATAAAGCTGAAATAAAATAAAATATAAATACTAGATGAATTTTTTTTGCAACTAACTGAAAAAAATTAGTTGAATTTAAAGTATTAAAATGACTGAAAATAAATAAAATAGAAAATAAATTACTTCAAGTTATATAGACATTTAATAAAAAAACTAATACAATTTACAAAACAGAAAAATTACTGAAACTTGAAAATATACAAATAAAATCTAATTCAAACTAAGAAATAAATAATGTAAATAATACTAAAATAACTGTAGGCTAATAGCATTTCATCAATAAGATACTATTATAGTTTTAAAGAACATCTTGAATTAGTTTTCATTTTGATATTTTTAATTTTAAATTTTAGTGTACGTTTTAGTTATTTTGATGTGTTTTTTTTTCTATAGTTTCCCCTTCAGTTTTAGTTATTTTAGCCATTTAGTTAAAAAAAGTCTAAATAAAAATGAGAAATGTTACCTTGGCAACTACCTGAAATAAAATAAGTTTAAGCTTTTATTATTTTTTATTATTATTATTATATTTCATTTTATAAAAAAAATTATTTCAAGCAACAACATTTTTTTTATAGTTCTAGTTTAGGTTAACTGTAATGACCCTAGTATAAGTACACAGATTGAGGTGGAGCTAGGGTTGTGACGGTGAGGAAATTTCCCCACCGGTTAATGTGACGTGTAACAACACCGGTAGCAGGCTACCGGCATCACCGTGGGGTGGAGTGGGGGAGTCCCCCTCCTTTTCTCACTGTCCTCTGCTTTTAAATAGCTTGTAAAAGCGTGGTGTGCATTTTACTTTGACTTTCAAGTAAGAGGCAAATCGGCGTAAAACACTTGCTCGTTGATGGTTTCCTTGAGTTTTCCCTCATTTCATTGCTTTCCTTCGCTTTTAAATAGCTTAAAAGTGCCATGCGCATTTTACTTTCACTTTCAAACTAGCAGCAATTCGGCGTCAATTCAAGCCTCAACAAAATACAACTTCAAACTCAACTTAGCCTATAGGCCTATATAAATCATAGAACTTTTATTAACAAAACGAATCAAAATACACCATTCTACACTGAAAAAAATGATTCATTGAATTTACTCATTTTTTTTTAAAGGGGTCATCGGATGCCCATTTTCCACAAACTGATATGATTCTTTAGGGTCTTAATGAAAACTCTATAACATACTTTGGTTACAATTTCTCAATAGTAGTGTAAAAAACACCTTCTTTACCCTGTCAAAATCAGCTCTGTTTTCATCAAGCCGTTTTTTAGTCCATGTCCCTTTAAATGCTCATGACTCTGCTCGCCCTGCCCCTCTCTTCCGTGGGGTGACAAGCAGTACTGTTTACTAGTTAGCCGCGAAACTGGCTAACTAGCACATATTAGGAAAGGCGATTTGCAAAGATTCATAAAAAAACATTATGCTCACTTATTCTGTAGATAAAGCTGGATCACGAATGATTCGCGCGAACATAGACGCATTTAGGCAGATCGAGGATCGGCGCATTCACTTCAAAGCGAAAGTAATGTTAATCCTCTGCATCTTCAGCGGCTCAGATGTCAGGAGTAAATGATAACTGCTATATTCATTATCACATCCAACAACAAAACGCCTCAATCGCTTAATCTGAGACATCTTGTCTTCCCCTGCACCGGTGGCGGACAGCTCTCAGCTCACTCAAGGCGGGTCTAAGCTAAGACAGCCTTGTAAATCAACTATCCTGGGGTGGGGGGTGGTCAGAACTACAGAACTACGTCATTCTGACAGGGCTCTCAGAACGGCCTGATTTGAGAAAGGGGATTTAAAAAAAAAAACACTGGGCGGATTTTTATCATTATAGGATGGATTGTGTACACACACTTCCAACACACATTTATGCTCAAACAACTTGAAAAGTGAATTTTGCATCCAATGACCCAATGAATGGTAAGTGGTACAATCAGTTTATTTTAGCTACATTTAAATAAACAAAGTTTGTTGAAAGTCAGTCAACTAAATTTGTTTATTTAAATGTAGCTAAAATAAATTAACCACTTACCTTGAAAAAATTTTGTAAATTCAGTGAATACATTTTTCAGTGTATGCTGCCTAAAATAACAAATAATTTACGAATGTTTAAAAAAAACTTCCAAAATCACTTAATGGCAGAAGTCAATAGGCTTTTGAAAATCCAAAATATTGCCAAACATGTGCTTCTGCATTTTGTTTCGAAACTAAATCTTCTGCTATCATCTTTGTCTGTCTCACCTCATTCTTCTTGTCAGTCAGCTCGACTCACTCTCCTCACGTGAATGAAATCTAATCAATGATGCGACTGTCATTTGGCACGCTGTATTGAGCAGCCACATACAGTTTTTAATTGTAGTGTCTGTTCTCTAACTGGCCTAAATAATTTTTATTACAATAAAAATCAAAACGACGGTGGGGGACGGTGCTGCGGTGGGCAAGTGACATAACGGTGTTGCACACCGGTATCACCGCCAACAAAGTCTATCACAGCAAGCCTAGATGGAGCTAATATTATGTAGTTTGAAAATGGTAACATGCACTACAAAATTATCATATGTACATGTAGCATTCTACAGAATTATTACAGTTCGTATTCTACCTCAAAACTGGAATACAAGGTAGTGCACCATCAATAATGTATAATGTAGACCTACTGCACAATTAATATACACAATGCACTGTAGTGTGTATTACAAAACTAGTGTACTAGATAGTAGCTCACCTGACAGAGAAGTTCAGCTGTGGATGACTAGGTAGTGTCTATTACAAACCAATCCAAGCACACTACTGCAGGTAATACTAGACATTCGACTATAAAAACAGGTAGGCTATATTCACTACAATACTGATATTCTGACTCTCATTTTCTCCTATCTATTTTTTGTCAACAGCTGTGTAAGTGGTGCAAGTTCCAGAACACAATGCTGATCTCAGACAATATTCACACATGTTCTCCACAGAGATTGTTTCACAGATTAAAACTTGTTCAGGTGGGAGCTAGATGTTTCATAACTCACCTTGAGTAGACAGGCACTTGTATAAGAGGGATCTATGGCACATTAGAACAGACCTCGAATGGAACCCTTTCAATGGAAACCAGGGTGGTCTACAAGATCAATATCATTACAGAAAGACCCTTTAGATGTTTAGACACATGTAAGAAAGACGAAATGAAAATCAATAAAAGCAGCATCACCTTGACTGAAGGTCATTGTCTTTCCTTTAGAGTATAGGCATGTATACTGTAAATGTGACTGTGTTTGTAATCTCCTCGGCTTGTTCTTTACTTTGCTGTTGCTGGAAAGGTCACATCTGAGATGTTCCAGCTTGTTAGTGTGCCTCAAGTTAAAAGTGTTACTGCACACTGTATGAAATGTATTTTTTTTACAAGCTTCTCAACTACAGCAACTTCAAACTTGTGACTTGAATTTTCAGACTCTTGATGATTTTACTTGAGGAGATCAGAAATATCCCAGAGACCAGAGGATGAGTCATGTTCAAGGAGCGACTGTCACTGAAGAAACCCCCTTCAGACAACGAACCAAGACTCAGACGAAGAAGAAAAAGAAAGAATTAAGAGTTTTTGGCCTAATCCCGACAGGCTGCGGCATGAGATCGCATCTATCAATCCTGCATGCAAGCTGAGAGCTCACACCAACAAACTGACAGTTAGCAATCTCTAAAGATGAATTACACCCAGATAGATTAAAAAAAGGATAAAAAAGAGGATATGTTGCTCTAGCCGGAGAGAAGGTTAAGAAGTGTGACATCTTTTATTGTGCTCTGTCTGAGAGTGAAGGTGGGACTGTGATGCTGGGTTTCTCAGAAGCTCACAGTCAGAAGCCAACAGCTTCAAACAGAGTGTTGCCTTTCAAAGCAGTGGCTAATATAAGCCTGCTATTAGCCATTCACTCCCAACTGGTACAAAGAGGACAAAGTCAGACAGAGACAAAGACACAAAGAGATGAATGCATATAATTATCAATTAACTGATGTTTTATTTGGTTTCATAGCAAAGGTAATTTACACCTTGTAACAGCTACTACTGTTAGATATAATTGTTAAATTTTTCTTAAAGGAATACTTTACCCAAACCAAATCCTGAGACTTTCTTTTTTCTGTGGAATGCAATAGGACGTGCAGCTCTTTTCCATACAATGAAAGTGAATGGGAACTAACACCGTGTCTACACCGCACGCGAGCAGCGTGGTGCAGTGCGGCGCGACAAAATACAATAGAACCTATTATGCTGTCTACACTGGATGCGGCACGACAAATCCCCGACAGAAAACTGCTGCTGCGTTCTTTTTATGACGTACTGACACAAATTTCAAATGATTTTCAATGGTCGCTTTGACGCGTCTGGTATAGACACGGTGTAATGCTGTCAAACATTAAAATGGTCAATTCTGACTTGTGCACTATATTCCAAGTTTTCTAAAGCTTTACAATAGCTTTACGTGAGAAAATGTATAACAGAAAACATTTATAATTATAATGTTTTTTTATATAAAAAATATTCTGTCCTCCACACTGTTGTTATTGTTAACTTAAACTATTAAAAATATTTTTTGGTAATTGAAATGAAGCTGAAATAAAATATTAATATCAATTATAACAATTCTATATATTTTTAATAGATTAAAAATGTAAAAAAAAAAAAGGTGAGATGTTGCCTTGGGGTATGGTCTGTGAAATGACCTGAGAAAATATTCCTTTGGAATCAAAGCTTTGTTTATTGCATATATATGCTGAAATTATGTCAGTAAACGCAAGAAAAAAAAGCTCATAGATTTCAGTTTAATACAAGCTAAACGTGTTATTGCCTTAGTATGGAAAAACATCCAAAGACCTGTCGTTTCACAGTGGATTAAAGAAATGTCTGACAACCTTGTCTTGAAAAATTTACATATGCAATAAGAGGTAAAGCAGAGGTTTTTAAAAAGGTGTGGTCCCCTTTTAGACAATTTGTAAATAGATAGATAAAGTGGAATGTTATGTAATGATGACTGTAATTTGAAATCTAATGCACTATAAATGTATTTATTTAGCCAATTTATTTAAATACATCGTGACTGTTATTTCATTATGTTTATTTCTATTTCATTTTTGTATTTGTATATTACTTTATTTTATAACGTCTTATTTTTAATGTTATTTTCTGTTTGATAAATGTAGGGGTGGGAAAGTATACTCTGTAATGCTATATAATTTGATATTCTGTAGTGTTCATGGGGGTTTTGTAACAAAATTAATTAAAAAAACAAAGTTGAAAAAAAAAAATGTTGCCTTGGAAACTAACTGAAACAAGTTAAAAACTAAAATCACTAAAACTAAGACAGAAGAAAAAAAAATAATTAAAGCTAAATGTAATTTTTAAAAATGACAAAGGTACATAACATGACTAAACCTTGAGCTAAAAATTAAAATTAAATTGGAAAAAATTAAAATAAAAGTTCATTCAAAATATTACTAAAATCATAAAGGTATACAAATAATGCTAATACCACTGCTATAACATGTCACACAACTTGCATGGACTATGCACTTTTATTATGCAAATTTTTAGAGCTCAACAGTCCCCATTCAGTTTCATTGTATGGAAATGAGCTGCATTAACAATCTACCTAATATCTTGTTCTCAGTTTGAGAAAGTGTTTAGAATGACATAAAAGTGATCAACACTTAAATGCATGGATGTTTCACCAATCATTATTACATATTTGGGACTTTAGTGACCCGGACCTATATATCCAACATGGACAGATCTCTAATTGCTGCAACAACATAAAACTCTCCTGATATTTTAATAACAATTATGGAAGAATAAAATAAAGCATATTTCTTGAAACTTAGGAGGGTTCAATTTGAACAGATGATTTTACCATCACTGTCATCATCAGAGCGCACTTCCCTGGTACATTCAACATCTGGCTTATATTCGGGATCTTAACCATATTCTCAAAATTATCATTTTCAATGACTTCAAAAAGACCCAAGGTGTGCATTTAAGCATTTAAATGACTAGAAAAATTAGTAGAGAATTGTATTTTTTTTGCCTCAACTAACCCTTTAAGAGTTTCCTTCGACATTTCAGACAAAATCAAGCCATGACATGAGACTAATGTATCATTTGGACCAATCAGACACACAATTTTGCATTTGATTTAACAAATCAATTAGTCATTAAATTAACAAATAGTCACAGACCCCTCACCCAATACACATACTGGGTGTCAATATGTCTGTGAATGACTCCAGGCCCCCGGTTCCATGGCAACCGATCTGATAACACTAGTCTTATTGCTCAAAGGAATGCGGGTAGAGCAGCACTCACTTCATTTCCCTTTAGGAAAATGGACTCTTCTCTAATTAATTCATAGAAAAACCTTTCTGTGAATGAACACACATATCCTTCAGGTCATTGTGTACATTATTACTGTTCTTGTATATGTGCTTGTGTATTGTATCCTGTTTTATGCATGCTTATGATAGATCACTAGTTAATATTACCTCACTTATACCATGTTTGGCCTCTATCAATTTGTCTTCGGATTATCTAATTGAGAGTGTAAATTATATGTAGATACCTATGCAACATATAAGTGTTCTAAGTATCTTTAATAGTTTGTATATCAACTTCCAATCCAGTTCATATGCAAATTACCATGCATGGAGACAAAGAGTCGTAAACTTTCCCTCCAAAAGTTCAAGTCACCATAGGCTCTTTGACTCCCCAGAGGTGTGACCTCTATAGCAGATAAAGCTCTCACATCAGTGACCCGCCTCGAGTCTGCGGTTGTTTTAGATTCTGAGAAGATGAGGATGTGAGCTCTTCTGGACCCTCAGCAGATCTCTTTCTTAGCTCTTTTTCACTTTCTACCTGGGAAGAACGTGATCGGGAGTCCAAAACGTTGAAACCATTAAGACTTTCATCCGAGACTGCATTCCGGACACTCGTCACAACCAAGGCAATGCAAGTATCGTACATTTAACTAAACGAAACAGAGGTTTAGTATAAGTTATAAACCCCGTTATAAACGGCGCTGATGGTTTTACTCAGGTGGTTAAATGACTCTTTCCATAACTGCATTCTCTGGTTTCTCAAATGGCTTCATTCACCCACTTTATCTCCCCTTTGTAGGTACGCATGAGTGTATGTTTATTCGTTTGTTAGTTTAGATTAGTTATGTGTGTTAGCGTTTAGTTAATAAAAGTTGTGTGCACAAATTACATGAGTTTATGGTTCTGCCTTGCAAATTAAATGTCTCTTTACGATTTTGACCCTCGCTACATGCTCTAATGTATTAATACTTAGGAAAGTATTTTCTGTTGGCCAAGGAAATATCCTTTCTTAGAGTTGATATGAACTTACGCTGAATGTTTGCTGGATGGACAGATCAGTTGATGGCAATTTAATTCTGCTACAGTTATTACTGTCAGCCGATATAAATAATTGTAATTAATCATAATTAATTGTAATTATTTATATACAATTCCCTTTTGAGCTAATTTGCTACACTAACAAAGGCCATGTGACAGATCTCATCTCCTATAGAATAACCAATTACTGTGCTGCCTCTACACAAGGATGAAAATAAGAGCCAAATATTGACTTGCTGCTCTACCTGGCAGCTCAAACACTAACGACAGCTTAATAAGTCCAGTAGCATTTGCCGCCATCATTCACACTCTCCAATTAAAGTGGACTAGCCTCAATCAGTCAGACCTGAGAAATCGATCAACTGTCTGTGACGCCCAGTCTCGCAGGGAGATTTCTGGTATCTACAGGAATCCTTTCTGGCATCTACAGGGTCAATATGTCACACTGATTCAACACAGAGCCTAAAGCAACAGTCAGTCATTACACCGGTAACAAATACACACGTCCTGCAAATGCCTTTGTTTACCTAAGCAGACAAGTGGTCACGACACAGGGGGAAAAGGCTCTTCATAAAATTCGTACACTTGTGCCATAATACTCCACAGTACTATTTACACACTCAAATATCTAATAATAGTTACATTCAGTTACAGCTAAAGGCTAATCATTTTATCTAGTGTTTGACTGCTTTTGTATTGGGTCCAGGCCTCCAGACGGTCAATATGCAGTCGAAACACCATCAGATCTGCAATAAGCCCTGTAGCACATTCAACACTTCAGAGAGAGAGATAGAGAGAAACACTCATTTGCACCTCTGACTTTCACATTAAATAGTGTGGAAGGATTGTGAAGATACAATGGCTATAAATAGATTTGATACGTACAGGCATTGCACGTATGGATGATCGCACGGCTGTACTGAATATTATGCACACCGAGTGAATCATATTCACAACCCTAATTTCAAAGAAGAATAATGAGCTTCGCTATGGAAATTTCAGTAATGAGTTCTATATTAAAAGACATGCAGTAAGTCAGGACATGACTATAGTGAGATAAATCATGTTAGGAATTTTGTAGATAAAAAAAACTGTTTGGAATGACCCCAATTATATCTGCAGTGGCCCCAAAATTATCTTGACATTTAGTAATGTCTGCATGTTATGCTTTAGATATTCCAAATTCAGTGGTACAGTATATACATCAGTGTTGTTATTGTTAACTAAAATTAAAACAGAATTTATTAAAAATAGTTTTTGGTAACCGAAATAAAGCTAAAATATAAATATTAGATTAAAAACTTAATTTAAACTTAAAAAAATTATTTTCTTGGCTGAAATAAATATGATTAATTATACTGCATTTACCTAAACTAAAATCTAAATAAAAATTAGAAATATAAATAAAATGGAACTATTTTAAACTATGCTCACATCAATGAGTGGGATGAACTCTAAAAGTGCCGTTCTTTTTGTTTGGTAAAACATATGTGTTGAAACGGCTAATAATAAAATGTGACATTCTGTAGTTTTGTCTCATATTCATCTTTTAATCATATTTGTAAATGTCTTGACTCCACAGCCAACAGAGCAATTTTGTCTTTACTGTTCCAATACTTTTGGAGGGCACTGTATATATATTAAAAAATATAAAAGCACTTTATGTACAAGTACTAAAACATTAAAATAATAAGAAACTTTAAATTAATACACACTTATCTTGTTGTCTTGGCTGAAATAAATAAGTTAAAGTACTACAACTATATATACAGTGGTGTGAAAAAGTGTTGGCCCCCTTCCTGATTTTTTTACATGTTTGTCACACTTTAATGTTTCAGATCATCAAACAAATTTAAATATTAATCAAAGATAACACAAGTAAACACAACATGCAGTTTTTGAATGAAGTTTTTTATTATGAAGGGAAAACAAAATCCAAACCCACATGGCCCTGGGTGTAAAAGTGCTTGCCCCCTGAACCTAATAACTGGTTGGGCCACCCTTAGCAGCAACAACTGCAATCAAGCGTTTGCGATAGCTTGCAATGAGTCTGTTACAGCGCTGTGGAGGAATTTTGGCCCACTCATCTTGGCAGAATTGTTGTAATTCAGCCATATTGGAGGGTTTAAGCATGTACCGCCTTTTTAAGGTCATGCCACAGCATCTCAATAGGATTCAGGTCAGGACGTTGACTAGGCCACTCCAAAGTCTTCATTTTGTATTTCTTCAGCCATTCAGAGGTGGATTTGCTGGTGTGTTTTGGATCATTGCCCTGCTGCAGAACCCAATTTCGCTTCAGCTTGAGGTCACGAACAGATGGCCGGACATTGTCCTTCAGGATTTTTTGGTAGACAGCTGAATTTATGGTTCCATTTATCACAGCAAGTCTTCCAGGTCCTGAAGCAGCAAAACAGCCCCAGACCAACACACTACCACCACCATATTTTACTGTTGATATGATGTTCTTTTTCTGAAATGCTGTGTTACTTTTACGCCAGATGTAATGGGACACACACATTCCAAAAAGTTCAACTTTTGTCTCGAGAGTCCACAGAGTATTTTCCCAAAAGTCTTGGGGATCATCAAGATGTTTTCTGGCAAAACTGAGACGAGCCTTTATGTTCTTTTTGCTCAGCAGCAGTTTTCATCTTGGAACTCTGCCATGCAGGCCATTTTTGCCCAGTCTCTTTCTTATGGTGGAGTCATGAACACTGA
This sequence comes from Barbus barbus, assembly GCF_936440315.1. NCBI lineage: Eukaryota > Metazoa > Chordata > Actinopteri > Cypriniformes > Cyprinidae > Barbus > Barbus barbus. The sequence goes on from NC_136723.1 coordinate 12,768,171, forward strand.
CCTTAACTGAGGCAAGTGAGGCCTGCAGTTCTTTAGATGTTGTTGTGGGGTCTTTTGTGACCTCTTGGATGAGTCGTCGCTGTGTTCTTGGGGTAATTTTGGTCAGCCGGCCACTCCTGGGAAGGTTCACCACTGTTCCATGTTTTCGCCATTTGTGGATAATGGCTCTCACTGTGGTTCACTGGAGTCCCAAAGCTTTAGAAATGGCTTTATAACCTTTTCCAGACTGATAGATCTCAATTACTTTCTTTCTCATTTGTTCCTGAATTTCTTTGGATCTCAACATGAGGATATTTTGGTCTACTTCACTTTGTCAAGCAGGTCCTATTTAAGTGATTTCTTGATTGTGAACAGGTGTGGCAGTAATCAGGCCTGGGTGTGGCTACAGAAACTGAACTCAGGTTTTAACGGGAGTGGGGGGTTACAATTCCATTTAGGGAATCTAATTTAATGCAAAATGTTTGCCAAAACATATTATCTTAGATGGTTCATAAAATCCTTATATGAGCTTGAAAAGTGTTAATGTAAAACTGAACAGAGTAATAATTTTATTAATTTATTAATTATGTGCAATATAAGCGTGTGGATGTTTCAGGTTCTTGCAATTTTTGAGCATAATGAACGTGTTTTTATTTATTAAATTCTTTTTTTTTTATTTAATTTAATTTTAGACACTGTCCAACAAATGAAATCCCTTATATATGTGGACACTTAAGCCTAAAAACAAAATATGTAGTATTTTAAATTATTTTCTGAAAGAACTCTCTTCACAAAAGCGGCATTTATTTAATTAAAAATACAGACAAAAAGTTTTATTTTACATTTTAAGTATTAAAAATGTAATTTATTCATTTTAAAACCTTTTTTTCCCATTAAAAATAACCATTTCAGCGTCTGGTGCTTAACATGAGGTCTCTAGCAAAAGCTCTTTCTTTTTTAATTAGTCCAGGAGGCCAATCGTTTAAGAGGCCATTGGTTCCTCTAAACCAGCTCTGCACAAATTATTACGATATCAGTGCTTAATAAAGGTCTCAACTGAATAAAGTAATGGATTTCCTTACCCCATGTGCTTATTACTACACCAGTAAACATGATAAAAGCTGTTTACAAACTATTAAGAAGGATTAATATGAATATCTGTTGTATTTTGCTTTCCCTATCAATTCTTTGCACTGTAGGTCTTCACATCAGATACTGTACTGTACTGCTGGCACCACAGAGACTGTCCTGCTGTTGAATCCAAAAATTATGATTTTGTAAAGAACAGGAAGAAGAGGGAAGTCGCACAAACATATGCATAAATATTCACATGCAAAGCTACTGCGGGGTGAATTTAGAAACCCACTGCAAGGCTTGCTTTGAACTCCCAGACTCTCCCAACCCAAGGTCATAATTTGGGGCAGGTGAAGAGAATTATCCCCTCCTGCTCTCTGAGATAAAGCACTTTGACTTTCTGTCCCTGAGATTGCACCAAAGCGTAGCGAATACTAAATGACAATCTACGATTTCTCATTTTGTCTGTCGCGTTCTCAAATGTTTATTAGACTGCAGTGTCAGTAGTATGCTTCAGATACGCATTCTTCACAAATGAAAACTCACAAAAACACACTCAAGCAAATGCACACAACAAAGCACCCTCTCATCCATTCATCTCTAATCAAAATTGCCCTGGCTCCATCGCTTCCCCCAGTGACCCCCCACCCCAACCCCGGGCCATCAAGGTCTTTAATGAAATTGCAGACAGCTTCTCCTCCATGAGGGTGATCATTAAAGATAAATGTGTTGCTGTTCTCCCTCTCCTATTTTTTTCTCTCCATCAATCGTCTTTATTCCTTCCTGTTCCTACTTCCCCATATTTCCAGACTTGCCCAGATCACACAAAATAGTCATCCATCATGCCTTTGATTTAGCATTTTCACTGTTTATTTTTTATTTTCTTCCTACAATGAAAGTGAATGGTGACCAAAGCTGTTCCCACTCACTTTTACTGTATGGACAAGAGAAACTTGCACATTCTGCTAATCAGACATTTTTAATTTTTAATAAAAAATAATAATTTTTGGGTGAACTGTCCCTTTAACACCAAAGGGGTGTCATTTTCTCAATCTGTTTTGGGAATAAATAAGAAGTGTGTGTGTGTGTGTGTGTGTGTGTGTGCAAATTTATTATTATGGCTTGCAGCTCAAGAAGTCATTGATTTCTTACTGAGTGTTAAAATGCATGAACAAGCCCTCATTTAAACAATGCCCTCATTTCAACAAGCCCTCATTTAAACAATGATAAACCACATCAATGAAAAATGAAATACTACTAAAACTGTATCATGTTGATAAAAACACGAACATGCATTGCACAATAAAAAAAGATGGTACTCTGCTGGTCTGTTAACCTCTGATTTTAGTGATTGCTATCTAAAGACATAAAAAACCCTAATTAGCGATCAGTGATTCTTTGACATTGTTCTTCAGTTTATTGTTCTTCATTGCATTATACAACTTCCAAGATGATTTTGATCATAGACAGCATTTCAAAGGAGCCCAGTGACCAGAATCAAATGTTTTCATTGTTTGAGAGTGTGAATAAATAACGTAGCATGAGATGATAACTAAAATGGGAAATTATTTTCCAACTTTAGCAAGACAAGCAAAAGTCTAGTCATTCCAGGAGAGGTTAACCTTCCTCTTGACTTCTTTTATATTGCTGTAGGTGTAAAACTCAAGCCTACGCACTAGACTGCCTCTTTATCTTTTGTAGCATAAGCATCTTTACACCATAAAAATCATATCATGTCTCAACTACAGTTAATAATTGTGACCAGGCATAGTTATTGGCATGAATTAACTGTTAATAGCTTTGCACTTCAAAACATCACAAACAGAGCCAAACAGCAAGGAATCGGCATCCGCATGCATTAATGGAGACTGTCATGGGTTTTCAGTGAGATAACAGTATGCAGATAGACAGATGCCCTCACGAAAAAAGGGTGATGGCAATGCTGGTGATGGATTTAAGATGAAATAATTCATATCTTCACCTTGGCAGGCAAAGTTGTCAGAAATGAAGTGCGCTTTAGAAATGGAGGGGAACTTTTAAGCTCAGACAGAACTCCCTCATGGCAAAAGATGAATGTGAATTTTATTTATATTCAACCGAATGCCAGGAGATAAAGTGTCTTTTACACTGACTAGCGGCTGAGATGAGTTTATGTTTAACAATTACAAATGCATAGCTGACAGGGATGAATAGACTTCATATGGCGTTCTCTTCCTTCCTTCCATTTAAATCTATTCATCTCAAAATACTCCAGAGTCACTTCCGCCCTTAGGATGAAGCTTTGGTGATTCTATCAGTCAAAAACAGTTTCTAAGACTGGTTTGGGTTTTCACTCAACTTGCCTTAGTGTGGCATGTGGAGCATTCAATTTTACGTGAAAGGTAAAAAACAAAACCATTTGACTTTTGCCATGCAAAGTGAACCACTGATTTTACCTTGAGGTTCCTGAGGAGTTTGAGTGGTCGGGTTTACTGCCTGCATTGGTTGACTGAGGGTCAGTGGTGACTTCGGCTGGCCTGTTAGGACCATTCTGTTCTTGGCAGCTGCAGAGGGAGTCCTGTTTACAGCTCCAACGCCAAGCTGGGGTCTTAGGCCCCGTGGTGGACGATAAAGACTCCCCATATCCTGTGCTCCCATGGGGGGTCCAGAAGGATCATCAGCTCCAGAAACTGGAGACCCAAGGGCTAATGGAGATCTGCCCGCCTACATTGACAAAAAAACATTAAGCTGCAGTCAATAAACTCTTCCAGTGGTTCATAAACTTGTCTACTGAAGATAACAAGTGTTAAAATTTAAAAGCTAACTGACATTCCCTCTATAAGGCATTCAGGGAGTAGTCTGTTAATACTCCATAACACGCACACACTGTTACATTATCAAAGCACTCAGTTTCACCAATGTAATCATGTAATAGAGTTTACATGTAATTAGGTTTACAAAGAAATAGACATAAAAGCATTTAACCAAAGAACAGCATATTGTCTAGAGCATTCCTTACCGCTGCAGACAAAGGCTTGTTGAGAGACCCATAGAAGCTGTCTGCTCTGCCTGCCATTTTATGGGGCATGGTATTGCTGGGTGGCTTAATTCCAGACACCATGAGTCCAGGCGAGAAGAACCGGACCTTTTGCATCTCTTGACGATACTTATCATAGAGTAAATTTGAGGCACTCAGCACAGTGGCTTCCCCTTGATCTCTGACCGCTGGTTTGGCCTGTGTGCTGCTGTATGTTGAGAGTCTTGTAGGTAAGGACGACACCTCGTAAGTTCCCTCAAGAAACTGGGGTTTCACCTGGGGTGTCTTCCGAATGTATGTAATGATTTTGGGCCGAACGCTTTTCGGTTTTGGCAGGCACTTGCTTGGAGGGGAAGTCTCCATTGATGCCTGCTGTGGAGGAGTTTTATGGATACTTGTGTTGATTGTGGTTTTAACTGGGGCTCTTAAGCCCGAGCTATACCCAGCATAACCCAACTGAGGACCTCGAGAAGGTAAAGTCTTGATGGGTGAGGAAGGAGGCTGTCTTTGAGGAGACCTTATGGTCTTGGGGGATGGATGTGTTGAAGGTCTAGTCGGACTGCTGAAGGCCCGTCGGCTGAAGTGAGTCTTCCTTTCTAGGCTGGAGGGACTTGCAGCACGATCTGCTGAGCTTTGTCTCTTCAAGCGTTGGGCTTCTCGCTTAAAAGTCTGGTTGGAAGGTGTCTCTGAGTCTGCGATGGGATTGCTGTTGACTTCTGTAGTCGGTAGCACTTGTGGATGGGTCTGACCTGTCTCTGAGAAGTGGGATTGTTGCTGGTCTGCCTTGGTGTCTATGCTCGGGTATCCTGAGGTTAGTCGTTTTTCAGTAGAAAGAGGGCGGACTAGCTGCCTACAAGAAGGTAGCACCCTCACCATACCTTTCGGCACCTCGGTTGACATCCTTTTCCCAGCATTCTGCTCTGCTTCCATTTGGAATTTTTGCAGTTTTACTGCTCCATATGAAGGATGCATTAGCTTACTTCGGTCAAATTGTGGTTCCTGAGGCAGTGTGGTAGAGTTATGGTTTTGGTCCAAATCCCTGGGAAGCTCCCTGTTTCTCTCTGAGTGGATGTAGGACTCGATAGTAGCTGGATGCTGGTTCCTGCCTTTGTCTGAGGTAGACTTGGTGGACTGGGAAGAGAGAGGCTGTGTGCGGCCTGAACTGCCCAGGGCACTGGATAAACTTCCACTGAGGCTGGTCACTGCAGAAAGAGAAGATGAAAAGACATTGCTCTCAGAACCACTTCGTGCATCTCTCAGGGTCCGGTTCACACCAGAGCGAGAGCTGGAGGTCCTGAGGTCAAGGGGCTGAGAGTTCTCATTTGCATCTCCGTCCACACTATGGTTTTCATTGTGGTCTTTCCAAGGGGAGCCAAAAGTGGTGCTGATGGCTGTAGATGACAACTCTTTGTCACTGAAGTTCTTTGCTCCCTTCCTGATTCTTTGACTCTGCATGTCTGCCTGTTCTTCTTCTTCCACTACAAATGTTTCTAGGTCTTGACACTCCAGCAGTTCAAACTCTTCAAGCTCAGGGTCTTTACTCCGAGCATGTGTTCCCCAGATAAGGATCCTCTCCTGGGCTTCGGAGTGCGACACCAGAGGGGGTAGTGGGCTGCCATGCTCTCTGTCATCTGAATAAATGTTCTCTTTGGTGATTTGATTGGCATTGGCGTCTTCCACTGTTTCTAGCAAAGGCTGCTTGTCGTTTTTCTGTATTTCTTCTTGTTGGTTGACTTCACCAGCTTGTATCTTTCCTTGGACATTCATGTTGTATAAGTCTGAGGTTCCCTCTCAAAAGCTCAATAATAATCCTGGATCCATCAAATGTATTGTTCTCTCACTTGCCTGTACCTAGGCTTTCAAAGTTTGCAGTTTGGATGGAGTGCAGAATCACAACCTAATCTCACATTATTTCCATTTCTGTTCCGAGATACTGCCAAATAACTGAGCTGTGCTTGTTTATTTCTTAACAGGGCGATGCACTTGATGACGTCACATCAGTTTGAGGACCTTGAAATGCCTTGTTCATTCATCTGGTGCCAAACCTGGACAGAAAATAAATTAGACATTACATGTTATAAGCAGTGCAGTGTGTGCTTCAGCAAAAGCTATCCCAGATGGGTTGTTTAATTTGCACAAGATTTGCATTTATTTAGATGAGTTTTTAAACACAGTTTACTTTCTCAGTTTTCCTGAATAAAGCAAAACTTCATTCTTATTTTACTAAAGGTTAGTTTTCCAGACTCCCAAATCTAAATCAAAACATAATTCATATTATATTGAAGGTAAGGAAGAAGATTTAAATTTTTTCTTGCATGGCTGTTTGCTGTTTCACTGCAGTTTTCAATGAATATAAAACAGCTTAAAGGCATGCACCACTTCTGTAAACAAAGTAAAAAGGTGTGCATTTACATTTATACCATTTCTTGACAGAGCAATGCATAAAACATATTTGACTCAACTAAAAGCTACAAATGCTGGAGACAAGAAAATAGATATTGCATATTTGGCAACATTTTCAATAAGTCCAAATTTATAGCTCCTCAAAAAATGAAGGGTCTCAATGGACTATTTCCTCAGGTTTCTTCACATATTTCATAGCATCATCTGCTAAGACCTCAATCTTAGTGCCCAGTTCAGACAGATTTTTTTTTTTTTCAGTTGGTTTCAGTAAGCTACTAGGCTACATTTTATATTAATTATGAGTATTTCCCTAAAGAGGTAATATGACTTCACCATCATGCCACTATGAACAGTATTCTGTGAGTGGAAACCAAAAATAAAGCATTGTAATGTTTCCTACACCTAATTCATTTCTCTTTAAAGAACCACAAATTGACAAGCCAGAGTAATGAATAGGAAGTCTATTGACACAAAGCAATAAAATGTTTGGCTCAGTCCTTTAATGGCAGATGGTAGTACCTCCTTTTCTCTAGTAATTAAGTTTTCAAATCTTCACTGCTGAGAAATATGTATGGCCAAATCAGGAAGCCAATTTGAATAAATGAAGATTGATGTGCTGCTGAAAAAAAAAAAAAAGATGAGACAGAAACATTTCCCCATGTGTTGGCTTCTTACTGTGCAAGTTTGCCCAACAAAAAACAAAAAAAGACAATTAGGGAGAGTATGAAACGGCTTGTAATTAACAACACTGCTCGCAGTACTCACAGTCAGTTAGGGTATACAAATGATGAAAATACACCATTAATCAAAGGTAGGGTTTTAAGCATCTCTATAAAACAATGACACAGCAGCTGTTTGCCTATAATTATTATTATGACATGCCAACAGAAAGCCTATGCTGTTTCGTTATGTAGATATGGTCCAAACCAGAAAAAGCAGCAAAGCAAGGTCGTTCTGACATTTTCCCAATAGGGAAAAGGGGGTTGGGATTGTTTCATGTGCTGACTAGGTAGAGTGGGTGGGTGGTCAGTGACTTAGGTGGGCTATAATCAATCACAACATAGATTTGTAAGAAGAGAGAGGTTGCCTTTTTCCCCACATCAATTATAATGATTTTTGCTCAACAGACTTGAGTAATTTATGCTGGAATAACAGAAAGAAATGACCACTAAATCACTTCAAGTGTAAGATCCAAGTGCACATGCTTGTGCAGGAAATCAGAAAGGAGGTCCATGGAAAATAGACAGCCCATACAATCCATATCACAGTCAGTTAAATGGGCAACAATTTGAGAACAAGCATATTGACGTTGCGGCACCAGACTTTCACATAGTTCTACCCACAATCCTGCAGGTTGATGAAGTGCTAAAATCACCCACCCACATACCCACCAGCAAATTAAGACTAATATCAAGGTACACTTCATACAGCGAATCCCATAATTGCACAAACATACATAAATATAAGCGGTATTGACACAACATATCAACAGGGTGTTTTTCCCTCTTTATAACTTCTTAATATGTTCTATACTAAAAGTGCATAAAATAATCACCAGTACTACAGTTTTTCTCAGTCGCTTTGGGGCATTTCTCAAATCATCCTTAATATTTGCAAAGAAGTATGTGCATTTCTCAAAACAATTCGTACAAACAGCACCACACAATAGATTACCTGCAAAAGCCTGTAACTTACTCAAAATCTTTAGTTCATCTCTCAAAAGTAAGTATTTATGTCAATGAACATATCAGTGCCATCAAAATGAAAAGTCCTTGCATCATTGTTCACAAACAAGATAGTCAAAATGTTTAGTCATGTTGTCAATATAACAGTGCACTCTGTTAATATTACCTGATGTAAAATATGGAACAGTTTGGATGACAGTTACTGTAATGAAGCAGAAGGCTGCATTTCTTATGTATGCCATATATCCTTTCAAAAGTACAAATTTACACATTACTGTATGAGGGATATTGATTGAAAGAGACTGTTTCGAAATGTTTGAATTATTGAGGATATGGTCGTTCTCCCAATATTTAGCTGCACCCTTCAGCCATTGTAAGCCCATGATTGACAACATGGTCCACAATAGTGGCCCTTATTTCATCTGATATGCACCTCTGTCCTTGGCCTCTTCTGCCTCTTCCTCTGTTTTGCCTCTGTACACTTCCATGCATCCTTACTCCTCTTCTTCCTCTCGTCTGTTGACCCTGATCGTTTTCTAGATATTCATACATCATCAGAATTTGTAACTCTTGTGTTGTCCTCTGTCTATATATGCTTTCCAATTGAAGGTTCATGAAATGCACCTTTGAGCTATTTCAGAGAATTGGTTTATAATCTATATTCTAAAAAATATTCACTTGCACAATTCATGGCAAATTTACAAAAAGTCTAATAGAAATGTGTAGAACATATGCTTGACAGTTTATGACAACTAGATCAACCATTTTGCATCTAATGACTTACACGAACTAATCACTAGATGTTTTGAGGGGAAAGACTATTGCACAGAGAACTATATAATAAATTTTAAGCAACATGATATTAGCAACTGAAAATTTAGGAAACCACAGACAAATGTACATAATCAGTTGCATGAATGTACCAAAGCAATCGCAACTTGTTCAAAATAATGAGAAACCGCTTTTATGATGTGCACAAGTGACTAGATGATGTGGAGGTTGAACAAGTAGTTTTGAAAGCGACTGAGAAAAACCATAATCAAAGAAAAATGTTATGCTTATGTTTATAAGTTTATTTATTCTGAGCACAAAAAATATATTTTGAAGAATGTTGGTAACCAAACAGTTTACGGCAGTTATAAAAGGGATAGTTCACCCCAAAATGAAAATTCTGTCATAAATTACTCACCTTCATGTTGTTCCAAACCCATAAGACATTCGTTCATCTTCGGAACACAAATTAAGATATTTTTGATGAAATCCGAGAGCTTTCTGACCCTATATATAGCAATGCAAGTGAAATGTTCAAGGCCAAGAAAGGTAGGTCTTCACTGAAAACTTACAAAGAAGAGAAGAAATTGTTGAATAAAGCCGTTATTTTCTTTGCGCACAAAAAGTATTCCCGTAGTTACATATAATTAAGGTTGAACAACTGCTGTCACATGGACTATTTTAATGATGTCTTTACTACTTTTCTGGGCCTTGAATGTGTCAGTTACGTTGCTGTCTATGCAGGGTCAGAAAGCTCTCGGATTTCATCAAAATGAATTTGTGTTCCAAAGATGAATGAAGGTCTTACAGGTTTGGAACGACATGAGGGTGAGTAATTAATGACAGCATTTTCATTTTTGGATGAACTATCCCTTTAACCTCCATTGTATTTTTTTTAACAATAGCTACCGTCAACTGTTTGGTTACCAACATTCTTCAAAATATCTTCTTTTGTGATAGACAGACAGACAGACAGACAGACAGACAGACAGATAAATAGATATTCCATTTTAAAAACAGAAGGTTGTGGTTGTGAGTGAACGCTTCAGGTTGTCTTCCACTGACACACTGACTCTAAAAAGCAAGGCCTGGTCAAGAGGGAGATGAAAGACAGGAAGGAGAACTCTGTCCTGAGACCATGTTCTACTTAAACACACTCTGCCTTCAAGCTGATAACAAACTCCCAAGCCTGCTCTCTCTAGCCCTTACAAAACACTCAAGCAGTTCATGCTGAGCTAACATGCTATTTTTCTACAGAACACAAATAGGACCTGCTCCTGGATCAAGATCTTTGGTTGCTTTTGGAAGTAGCTACATTCTACACTGTAAAAAAAAATCCCGTAAAACAAACGGTAATATTCCGGCAGCTGGGGTGCTGGAAAAATACCGTAAAATAACGGACAATAACTCAACTGTAAAAATACTGTAATTTTTCGTAGTTAAAATTTTTTATTATTCCAGCAGATGGGGCTCCAGAAAAAAAGTTAAATAACAATTAAAATAGGTTTGTTCCTGTAATTTTCATATCAAAACATCAAAAAGACTACAATGCTGTTCCATCACATTTATTACTTAACATTGAAATATTACATTCTCACATTTCTGTGCACACTTTTTGTTTTTACAGAATGAGCATTTAATATTGTATCACAACATGTCATCAATATAGCAGGATGCATATTGAGTAATTTCACATTTCCAAAAACAGTATAAACATTTACTGTACTTTCATACCATTAAAATGATCATATAGATTAGACAATTTCACTTTTTCTAAAAAAAATAATAATAATACTACACGTTTTATTTTAAATGTACAATTTTTCAACAACAGAGTATGTGTCAAGGGCCTAAAAGTCAATTTCCTGGTTTAATTATACTCAATTCCGTTCAACTTGAATGCATGGAAATGCATAAGACACTGAATTTAAAAGTTCACCACACAGACATCATATAGCTTTGACAATCAAGCTAACATGCTATTTTTTCTACAGAACACAAATAGGACCTGCTCCTGGATCAAGATCTTTGGTTGCTTTTGGAAGTAGCTACATTCTAGGATTTACATTCCAGTTATTAACACCAGTAACACAACTCCACCTGATATTTCTAGCCTGATAGTGTCGTTGATAATGCTAATAGGCTATTACAGCTTGTTTGATCTGTATGCAGCGTTTTAGTTAAGCTTCTTAACTAAAACACTGTCCATTCACACTATAGCATTTTGTGTTTTCCTGTCCACGCAGACACATCTGTAAATGTTTTAATCACAGTGCTGCGCATGCGTAAAATGTCATAAATATTCAGTCAGATGATACTGAGAGAGCAGAGATAATAAAGTTCTCATGCAATTCATCTGACATGATCATTTTAATAGCAAAATATCCCACCACTCACTTGCCATTGCATGCATGGTCTAAAACGCAACTGTCATTATCTTTTGCCACAGCAGGCAGCAATTGCAAGAAAACATGCTGTCATTTCGCAGGAATGTAATGTGAACACTGTATGAAGTAACATTTATCTTTAGCAACATTATTAAAATAAATAGTATGCACAATGCCATAGATACATGGGTACACTATGCATCACGACTAAATATGCATCATTTTTTTAATGTCTCACAGTCTACAATGCAAAAATAACATTTTCAAATTTAACCATTGTATGAGCGTCTTTTGAAAGAACAGTTTTCGGAATGTATACTATGAATACAGTGACCTATCATATATAAAAGTATACTCGCATTACTATTGCATCTGTTATCTGTGTACGTATGCTAGGCCACAGTCTTTGATTCATAAGGTTGTGCATGACTAAATCAACACTATGGTGTGAAAAATGTGTCTGACTGCACACAAGCGGAATGCGTCTTTCCATGTAGCTCTATAAATGCAGACAGCAGCAAAGCTCTTTCAAAAGTAATGCAACGAGATTCTCAAGGCTCAAAAAAGGAAATCATCTAAGTTTGGGGAGCTGAATTCACCCCAGTGTGAGGTGAACACCCCCTTTCACCCATGATGAAAGAACACAGTTACAGTGAATGACAACCCGAGTCTATGCTTAACCTTTGAAGAGCGGTGTGTATCAGCCTTCTGTGTAGAGGGTATAAACACACCAGCACAACCTTAATGACATATTTACCCTCAGGTTTTCACATCCTGCAACTTTCTACAGCTCTTCCTTTTAATCTCGAACACATTTTTACCTTGCAAAAAGATAAAAAAAAAAGAAAGAACGTGTGTTGATATCTGTTAACCTAACGAACCAACAATTGTGAATATTGTTAGAGACAAAGGTACAGAATCAGCTCAAGTTTGGCAGCCAATTTAATTTTACATTTTATTATTTTACTCTTATATTGTTCACTTTCAGTGTCACAAAAAGAGGCACCAGACACTTAGGTCATGTGTACTGGCACTGCAGTTTATTTTCTATTCTATATAATAATAAAAATATATACATTTTAAGTAGGCCTATATAATTCTACTTAGATATTACATAATAGTAATATTAATAAATAAAAAAATAATGCGACATTTAAACACCAGGTATAAATGGCAATCTGATGCTATTAGGAAGTGTAAACGTAGCCTATTGATAAATGAAGAACAGTAATTAACACCTTCCGGTTCAAGTAATTAAGAAAAAATGGACATCACAGCAGGAAAATCTGTTGTAGACAGTTGCATAAAACGTGGTGTTCTTGTGTTTCTGTATCTCTGCTGTTGTTAACCGAAGTGACAGCTGGGTTCAGGTTTTCTCTGTTCTTCAGCCTGGTCTGGAGGCTTGTTCTGGGCCAACGGGTGTTTCTCAAGACCCCTTTGGAGCTAATTAACCTTGGCCTAAAGATAGCACAGAAGACTTCACGACTTCAGCATGAGCCAAAGAGTCTGTTTTCCACTCCAGTCCTGTCAACACAGCCATTTAGCAGTGTATTATTCTCTCAAATATAGTCCATTTAAATCTAGCTCAATTTAGATCTATGAATGAAGAGGAAAATCCACCCCCTTATTAATATACAGACTGAAAAATTAGTAAAATATTAAATGCATAAATATTGCTTTTGTTATCTACTGTATTAAAAACGTTAAACTCCTTTTGATTAAAATCTCTTAAGCTCTTAAATCCTTTTAAAATTATTTCTGTAATTGATATAAAACAAGCTTAAATAGAGTACAAATAGTAGATAAAAACTTAAATAAAAATGAGAAATATTGCTTTGGCAACTCATTGAAATAAAAAAGTTAATAAACAAGTTGAAGTTTGCCAAAATCACTCGAACTAAAATTTAAATAAAATAATGCAAAATTAAAGCTAAAAATAAATATAAAAAAAAAATGTATGTAAAAATAACAAATGCACAATAAAATACAAACTAAAACTAAAATTAAAACAAAAACCGTAAATGTAAAAATGAAAGGATAATCAATATATAAAAAATATTAAAGCAAGCATATAAACAAACAAACAAACAAACGGACAGAAATATATAAATCTGGAAATATTATACACCAAATAAAATATAAAAAATAAAGGTAAAAATAAATAAATGTTGACCTAAAAAATATACCATTTATAAATAAATAGGTTTGGAAATAAATGGACAAAAATGTGGAAATAGATATGTATAAATGCTCTAATAAATAGTAATTTATGCCTCACTGAAAATTGTATTTATTTCTATACATTATTTATTTTTTATTTAATTCATATTTAATTGATTTATGCTTTTAATACTAGCCAAATCAGTCCTTCATAGCAAGTTGGCACAAATGTATTTATTTATTTTCTGAGGAAAAATAAATCTATGCACCACAAGGAGAAGCATCCTCAGTGCTGTGTTGGACTCGATGTGCTCTGTAAGCAGAAAAATCTACACCAAACAGCACCACGAGGCTCCTCAGAGCAGCCAGACGGGTAGGAACAGATGCCGGAGTCAGGGTGAGCCTGCCAGCCAATCTTGAAAAGAGGGTTTATCAAGTGTGAAACTGGGGCATGGTGGAGTGTGACCGGAGTCGGACGTGGCACCAGCCCGTCCAGCGTTAAACTCCTAATAATAACAGAAAATGAACAGCGAGCACCCTCAAATTATTCAGTCAAGACAATGAGTTTAAGGGTTTAATTAAATCATAAACACAACTGCTTTGGGAATTATTGATGGTTCACGGTAATCATTGCATATTTCTGCTGTCGCTTGGCCACGGCAGGGGGCGATCAGGGACGGACCTGAGGAGAGGAAGCGAGCAGCAGCTCAGAACACAGGCTTAATTCAGCGAGACTAATGGTACTTGAAAGCCCTTCTCTTCCTGTCATGGATTGAGGATGTGTGTGTCAATCAAGGTGCAGAGCAAAAATCAAAGGACACTGAGACAAAACAAGAAGCATGTGAAAGAAGAGGTCTTAACAATGAAGACGAGAAGTGATGCTATCCAAATTCTGCTTCACGGTGAATAATGTAAAAGTTGGAGAGAAGAATTAAATATTTCAGCACAACAGCACATGTGGTCACATAAGAGGCTTGAATGACTATGAAGTTTCTTACTGTAGTTATAATGGGATCAGGCAGTGCAGGGCACATCAGGACAGCCAAACTGAACAAATTCTTTGGTAATAGTTAGTAAAAACCAATGTGAGATTATTTATAGGAGCCATATCGTAAGGAATTAAAAACAAAGGTGTTTTATGGTGCTTTTGGGGGCTTGACAGCCCCTGGTCACTATATTGTTAATGTTTATCGACTCATGAAAAATACCTACTTTTGTGTTTCACAATATAAATAAAACTAAATCAAATAAAACTTCTTCCCTCAGGCAATCCATCTCGTGAACACTTGACAATAAACATGGAACACACAACACTGTCATACATTATTTATTCATTACACAAACCTAAATTAAAACTGAAGGATATATATACATATATACTGTATATATAATACTAAAATACACACACTAAAATGTCTAAAATATTAAATGCAGATATAAATAATTAAATAATTTAAAAAATAATATAAATAATTAATTAATTAAAACTAAAACTATTAAAATAATATTAATTACTAATGAAAAGCTAAAATAAAAGAATTATTCGATGAAAAACAAAGCAAATTAAAATTCTAAATATTGCTTTAGAAATTAACTGAAATAAATAGCTAAAGTTTATGTTCAAGCCCTAAAATTAACACTAAAGTTTAAACAAATTAAAGCTAATATTTGAAAAAAATACTAACAAAAATTGAAAAAGCAAAACAAAGTTACAAAAATTTTAACTTAAAATTAAAAATGAAAGTGTAAAAATAAAGCTAAATCAATATTTTGAATAATATATGCTGAAATACAAACACACACACAAACAAATACATAAATAGGTTACGGATCACTATAAGATATCATTAATTTTCACAGATTTATGAAAAATTCTAATTTTGTGTTCCACAGATGAATAAATAAAATGTGTAAAATAGCATAAAAACTAAAAACTAAATCTAAAACGTATCACTACATACAACCATGTACATAGTTTTAAAAACAGTGTTGCTGCTTGTGGATCTGCTATAACCCCTAACAGGACGAGAGCTCGACAGAGGGTTTGTGACACACTGACCTGGTTGTAGAGCTAGTCTCTGGCCAAATCTTCCATTCTCAAAAGCGCACATTAAAACCGGTCTGATTAATTGACCTTGTTTGTCCATTACGCATAGCCTGAAGAGACCCAGACATGGTGTACAGATCTGTAATGCCACTTTAAATATGAGACATGATCAATCTGAAGACTTCAGGCTATAATTCAGGGAAAATCCTGAGCGTTTAAAAGACACCCAAAGGCTCTTAAATTGCATCCATACAAAAATGTGTCTTGTGAATGTTACAGGGTTTACCAGCCTTATAGACATATATAAAACAAAAGACTATTGGAGTGCGTACAACTAAATAAATATGCTCCGGGAATATACAGCATTTTCAGACCTGCTGTGTTCACTCAGGTGATCCCTATGAGGTAAAACCTGATGAGCAATTCACACATTTGCACTGATATTGAAAAACACTTCTCACAGACGACCCGAGAGACTTTGGAAAATTCATGTCCTTGATGTCTCAGCAACTAGAAAATGTTGATACACTCCCACTGAACGGGATGCAAGATGCATGCTCTAGTTTGTCTGTCAAGTTCCTCTCACTCCTCCACTGGGACAGGATTTGACAGCGCCTCAAACATTGTGACAAGTGAATGAGATTGTAGTCACAAACATTCCGGATACGTTTTACAGAATGGATGGGAAATTGCTTCACTTCATTCAGCAATCATCAGACTCAACCTCATTTCCACAGATGCTGATTCACTGATCTTATGATAATGATTCTATATGGAGAACATGTAGGTTATTAATATGGTAAAAGGTTGGGTTTTGAATAACTGAAGACCCTGAATACAATTTCAAGGCTAAAACATATAGCGTTATGAAACTTGACTTGGCTAGCAGATCACACACAGATTAAAAAATTATTTACAAACCAATAACATTGGAACTTTACTTGCAGTTTATAAAGTTTTAAATACAGATAATTGTCTTACACAAATGCAACAATTCACTTCAGAAGGCCTTTATTAACCCCCCGGAGCCGAGTGGAGCATTTTTTATGATGGATGGATGTACTTTTTTGTGCTTCAAAATCTCGACCCCAATTCACTGCCATTAGAAAGCATGGAAGAGTCAGGACATTTTTTTTAATATATAATTTCAATTGTATTTGTCTGAAAGAAGAAAGTCATATACACCTAGGATGGCTTGACAGTGAATAAATCATGGGGTAATTTTAATTTTTGGGTGGATTATCCTTTTAAAGACTGGACCACATTTTATAAGTAATCAGTGCAGAAATTTAGATTTTTAGTTTTTAAAATATAATATAATATAATCATTTTAGAAACCATATATTGTTTTATAAAATAGCATTTATACATTTAAATATATATATATATAATTATAACATTATGCATTATAACATTATTTATTATGCATTATAAATAATTTTAATGCACCATATAAACAGGCTTAAAGCATTACATACAATGTGTTTTTATATAATTAATATTCTTCTGTTAATCTTAATAGTCTACTCTGCATTCACAAAAATCAGAGACCCTCCCCTTAAAACGTATGTTTCTGCCAGGTAAACACAGCAATCGGTCTCTTTTGATTAGATCTCCTGAAACGGATCTTAACAGCAGGTGTAAACCAGGCTCTAGAGCGTCTGTGACACATACATCTGTATTCTGCTTTACAGATGCTGGTAAAGAAGTGCAGGTACATGAGAGATCATTGGAGTGCTGTTACAGAGTAAATATTCGCATGCAGTTTGCTGAATAAAAGGATGCATTTTTTGAACCATACTGATTGCCAAGAAAGCCATCTGGCAAACAGCGACACTGTCTTTTCCAGGATGCCCGGAATGTTTAGGAAGAGCGAGGGATATGCAGACAGACAAAGACCAAGGCTGAAACCTATTGAGAGAGAAAGAGATGACGACAGACAGTGGGAGAGAGGAATAGAGCGAGAGCATGACAGCTAACTTGAGCTGAAAAGGTGTGCTGGAGGGTGGGATATAGTGTGAAAAGATGTGAAAAAATAGATAATTATGGATAGACAGAGACAGGAAGTGTTAAATGGAGGTGGTGAGAAAAAAGGAGTGAGAGTCACAGAGCTATCACACCTCCTGCACATGAAGCACCTTCAGTTCAGCTCCATTCAGAAAAGCCCCAAAAAGCCTCAATTAAACTGCAGACCTTAAACAGCACAGAATGAGAGAGAGAGGTTGTTATGGAGTGATGATGTGGGAGCTGCTGGCGCAGACAAAGAAGCTCAGAGTAAACAAGCTGCCCTCATCTTAAAGCTAAGCTACACGCTCACATTTATACACATTTCATTTTGAAAGGAACTAAAAGGGTATGTTCACCCAAAACTGAAGATTCTTTCATCATCTACTCTCTCATATGTTGGTTTAAATCGTTCCTTTCTTCCAAGGAACACACACAAAAAATGTTCATGCTGCTCTTTTCCATATAGTGACCCATGCCTGTCATGCTCCAAAAACACCATAAAAGCACACCATATGACCTAGATCATCTAAAGTTGTATGACAGCTTTGTGTGAGAATCAAAACACAATTTAAGCTAAGTTTAGTATAATCTGCTACAGCTTTTCTTATTCTTATTATGTATGTTTTTTTAGTTTTTTTTTTCTTGAGAGGTGTTTTTGTGTCACAGGTTAGGGACAGGGTGGAGACAGCTGCAGGCAAGAGCAACATGGGGAATAATATCAGCACATTAACAACACAAGTGATGGATGATGTCATCCAGTCTCAATATAAAGTGATTAAAACAGGCTATCAGTCACACACACAGGATAGGACTGGACGTTAAATGACACAACTTGGCAAAGGTGCATAATATGAGTGTGCACGTGTGAATCCCATGGGCTCCAAACTCATCAAGGAGACATGGTTGTTTATTTGCAGGAAAATCATGTGACACAATGGAAAGTTACTAGGAAAAATAATATTCTAGAAGACAATCAAATAACTACACAAAAAAAATTCTAATTTACAAGAATACAACAACCTAAACATAGTTTCCACCAAAATTTCATAGTCTCTTAAAGAGATATAACAAAACTAGAACCTTCTTGTCATTCCAAACCTGTATTACCTTGTTCAGACTGTCAGCCCAAATCTGATTTTTGTGCAAATACGATATTTAAATTGCAAATTGGTTTTGAGTTACATTCGTATGTGGTTTGCAATCCTATTCAAATTGCATTCCTGGAAATTCATTTCAGTCTGACCGGACGCATCATTTTTTACATTGTCACCATGTAAAACGTTAACACTTCAGACATTTTTGAAGAAAACATGCCAGATATCTTTGCAGAAACAAACTTGTGTTGTTGCAAAGTGCAAGTCAAGCGGAAAAAGACAATATACTGCTGATATATGCACCTCTTTGAGTTTTAAAACCAACAGAGATGGCAGAACGGAATAAAGTCACACATTCCAACTTCCTGCGTTTCTGTTGCTGCCTCATAAAACGAAATATAATCCAGCGTGATGGCAACATGTTGTAAGACAACATCAGAATTGCAAACAGTGTTACGATACACTGTGTGGACAGTCAGTTATTCAAATCAGATTCCATCCGGATATGAACAAAATCGGATTTGGGCTGACAGTCTGAACAAGGCTTATGACTTTCTTTCTTCTATTGAACACTAAAGTAGATATTTTGAAGAATGTTGGCAATCAAACAGTCTGGAATACAATGGAATATAAATACAATACAATATAAACACAATGGAAGTCAATTAACCATCCAAAGTTACGAATTAAACTTATGCGCAAATTGGAATATTGCATAAAACATTTAAGAAAAAAGCACCGTTTCCATCCAGTGAGTTGAAGAGAACTAAATCATCACTTCCTGATTAACTTGCGCTAAATATCATGAAGAAAAATTCAATTTGGAACAGTAGGAGAAGGCACTGTAGTGTATATAATAATTTTTGTATACAATAAATTACGAGCTTCAGAGCATGCGGACAAAACGCAGTCATGTTATCTTTTTTCAGAGCCTGCTGTTTGGGAACACAGTTCTGGGAGTTAATTATAACAAATCACTTTGAAGAGACTTTGCTCAAGAAATTTAAAATGACAAAACTAGCATTTCAGATGCTGTGCCATGAGATCAGTCCATTGGTTGGTCCAGTTATGCTGTCCCATTGCATTCACATGTCTTTTTTGATGCGAATTAATGTATTTATTCGGTAAAAGTGTTTTCATCGTAGTTTATGCACGTTTTCTTACCGGATAAGAAATGTATCCAACTTAGTTGAGCGCATACATTTTTTATGTGATTTCCAAAATATAGGTGGATGGAAACATAGCTAATGGGAACCAAAACTGTTTGTTTACCAACATTTTTCAAAATATCTTCTTTTGTGTTTGGGTTTCAACTTTCATTTTTGGGTGAACTGTCCCTTTAAGAGAATTCTTCCAGTGTATAAATGAGATCCTGTATTAATTATGGTTTTACTGTACAAAAAAATAACTGTATAGTATTTTGGTGGAACTCTGGTGGTTACCATGGTAACATTTATTAAGGGTTATTGTCAGAAAGCTTGAGTAGGAAACAATGAATGCCTTGAGCTGAATATTATTATCATGGAGGATGTTGGGGATAATATCAGACAATGAGATTACACAGTAACACGGTCATTATGAAAATAGTTCTTTGGAAACTACAAGTCTAGTTCCATTGCCATGACAACCCTTTCTCACAGACTGCTCTTTCTGAGAACTCTTTCTTCAGTGTGTGTGTGTGTGTGTGTGTGTGTGTGTGTGTATGTTACCTGTTCACTGATTGGCCAGAACTCAGTCCCTGGATATGGTGGCTGGGATAGAAACGGTGCAAAACGTTTATTAAACGGAAACGGTGATGCGTTGAACACCCTGTTCTGATGACGCAAGTGGTGCAACTATAGCTCTTTTTGAAGAATTTTCGGAGCCTGGTGAAATCGGTGTAAATACGTGTTTAGGACACCGAGGCTCCTGCTGGTCACTTGTATTTTTTTTTCTTAAAGTAAAAACAACTTAAAATACGGCGTGTGATTTTTGCTCATAAAGGTAAGAGTAATATATCATTTGGAACTGTAAAGGGTCTACTTTTATTTGTGTGCACTCACAATATCAACATTGTGCTTTTATAAAATAGGAAAGCAGAGAATGCGCTTTCTGCCGGTCTTGAACAAGAGCGCTTCAATGATGAACCGAAACTCGGCAACTCGAAACTGGCTCACAGATATAATATATCTACAGAAAGCTTTAAAATACTACTTTAAAACGAAATAATGAAAAGCAAAGCAAAAACTCTTCATTAGCCTATGTAATCTGTTAAGATGCATATATTTCTCTCTGCGCGTCCAATGAGGAGATGGCGAGTAATTTTTCCCCGTCACCGTCTAAAATATAAAAATAAGGGAAAGCCTAAAACAGGCCCGATTATAATTTGCGTTTTATTTTATAATTGTATTCAATTCAATAATAAAAAAAAAGTATGTAATATTTGTCCTTGAAATTGAAAGGATTTGCTGCGATGCAATTTTGTCTGACTGATAGGCCTATGTGAATTATTTATTGGCCTATCTTTTTAATCCATGCAGCAAATGCTTTAAAACAGCTTTAAAATTACTTTATTGCATTCCAGATGCTTTTAAAGAACTGTTCACTCTACATTTTAAGAGTTTTTAAGCTTGAATGTAAAACATTATTATGAATTCATTGTAGCCTTATTCCAATTTGTAAAATAGCTAATTGATGTCTAACACAATCTCATGAAAGTGCGTAGGCTATAGCACGATTTTCTGTTTCTATTTGGCGCAATATTTATACGCAGAAATTGACTACCCCCACCCCCACAGCACCCCCTACATAAAACACCTTCCCGCGCCCCTGCAATACAATAGCAAAATATATAAATATGTATAGTATTTTTATGTTACATTAATTAGTGTCTAGCACACCTTCCTAAGGAAAAGATATGGACCAGAAGACATTGCAATTACTACATATTTAGACAGACTTAAAGAAGTTCCAGATCTATACTTGTGCTCTTATTATTTCAGTTATTTTGCCTTTAATCTAAATAAACATGTGCAAACAATATACTTGCTCTTGTAAATTTATTTTGATGTTAATTACATTTACTTACAAATTCATCATCATCATGTTGATATGCTATGTTACTATAAAACTCTTACGACAAACATGTCTTCTAATATCTTTGAGCTGCAGCGGACACATATTAAATAACTTGACTTGGACCCATTGTGCGATCTGTCTCTTTAATACCGCTTGGTTTATATACACGTTGCTGCTGATTGGGCTGACATTTTTGACACACTTACCAAAAAAGAGAAAACGTATCTGAAATACCATTGCAACACACGCAAATCTCTTAGCTCATCCAAATACAATCTCCAGCACATTCAGTTATCAGACATGACTGTAACTTCAAATGGGACTGGCTTCTATGGTCAGATGAAACTAAAAACTGAGCTTTTAGCAGCAAACACTCAAGATGGGTGAGGTGACCTGAAGAAAAGAAGCAGCGTCATGAAGCTGGGAATCTAAAGGGTCTGAACAAATATATGTAAAGAACAAAAGGTTCTTTACATATATACAGTATATATATATATATATATATATGTGTGTGTGTGTGTGTGTGTGTGTGTGTGTGTGTATATATATACATATTTATAAATTGAATATATATATATATATATATATATTATTTAATTTCCATTTAATTTGTTGAAGTATTCAAATAACTCAAATTAAATATAAATATATATAAATTATTTATATAGTATGCCATGTATAGACATGTATAAGTAGATATATTGGAGAACATAAAACTTCCATGACAATAATATCTACATTTGGCAATGATAGCCATTTTATAAGATTCGTATATTACTTTTTCATATGTATAGATAGAACCGTATGGACTTCATAGTGTTAATCTTGACAATATTTTAAGGATATCTCATAATATATTTCATATTATACTGTCCCTGACAAACAAAGGCAAAAGACATTAGATTATCCGACCAGTTTGAAACCAAATCTGATACTGTGTGAAATAACACTCAGTCATTTGCCTCTTATCTGTGTTTAGTGTTTGGTAAAGCATCATCTCCAGAGCAAAAGGCTGAGTATGGCAGCAGACCGGCAGACTGAGAGCAATATTCTGAGACAAAGATGAAGTATGCAGGACTGAGGAGACCGACGCGGCTGCATGGAGCGCTCAATCTGTCTCAGACAAACATGGCAGATGACAGTGACAACTCACCCACAACAAATACTCATAAACAGCACCGCAGAGCAAAAATGTGTGGACTAATAAGCTTTTTCATTATTCTTGTTCAGAATCAACGGGAAATATGAACATACACTTCTTTAAAATGACCAGGGGAGAGGCAGAGATTGAAAGAGAGAGGGTGAAGGACACATAGATAGAGAGAAAAAAGAGAACGGATAAAAGAATCAGAAAGTCACTTAGCAGAAAGTCAGGTCTGTTCATCACGCAGCCCTCATAGAAAGAGGATAAACACCGTTTGGGGCGGGAGATTGAATTAGGGGTGAGAGAGGAAGGAATTGAGATTCCAAAATCAAATTACTATACCCTAAAAAAGAATTTATCCACAGGAACAGTGAGTGGGACAGGGAGGCTTATTCTCGCTTGGGTGGAGAGCTGCTGGGCCAACAATGGCAGATCATTTCCAAATCCTGACCTGCAGTATCAAGCCCTGCTGAGTCTACCCACAACGCCACTCTCTTCAAATGACATACCAAAGACACCACGCACAGACTGCTAAAAAAAAGCACAGCTCATGAACCACACAAAAGAACCACTTAGCCTTCTGTATTTAAGAAGTACACATATTACTGCATACTTTATCAAACAATGGCTCAAGATATGGCTACTTAGCATGGTTAGCTTGCTGAAGTTTAGCCCATGGTCCTACAGTACACCATCTTTCTCCATTGATGGCCATTACAAGGTAACCATAATTTTAAAAAAAATAAAAAATAAACACCTTTTTGCTAGCATAATGCTGATAGATGGATCTTTTTATGTTTAAAAATAATCAAAGTCCTTCTACATTCACCTTTAAAGACAATATAAAAACAATACTACCATTCTTATTCTTAACAAGCCCCTAAAATCATAAATGTTTAGGTTTAATTTAGGTTACAGCTCATGGTCTGACTGTTATATGTGACACGATTTGGCAAGCTGTGCTGACAGGCCGTGGGTGAGGAGTGGCATATGGCTGTTAGGAAATGCAATTCTGGCCGTATGTCCCTCATTTAATGCCTCAAAAATCAAAAATACATATCTCCGTAAGTCGTGATTCCACACAAAACTTTTTTGCTGAATCTGACCAGATTGGCAGCACTGATAATAAGCAAGAAATTGGTGCAAAATCTAGGAGCTTTGGACATCTTTACACTCACTGCAGTGCCTGAATCAACAATGTTTACTTTTTCTAGCCCAATTAGTTTGAGTAATAAACAGCATATGTATATTAATATACAGCATATGTAAATGCAGCATAAGGTTTGGTACTTAGCCCAGCTTGTTCTGTCTGACAGACACATAAAGTGAACAATCATAGTTGGTTTTGTTTTTAAGTGTCATTTTAAGGAGGGTTTATCTGAAATATAAAAAAAATATAAAAAAATATGACGGATGTCCATAATTGTTTCACAGACAAAACAAAACTGAATACACAGTGAATCGTTTACTTTGCTAAAACTAAACTCTATTTTTTTTCAAACTCTATTTTCTTCATTTGAAGCCATTAACATTGTCTTCTGAAAAACTTGCTTAACCGTATGGTGCGTCGTTAGAAAATCACTAAATAACTAGCTAGTTACAACTGTTTCCTAAAACCATCGTAACTTTGTCGCACGTCCATAGTTCGAAAGTTATTTTATTCTACAACTGTCATTAATGTCATTGTCAAGTTTTCCACTCTTAAATATGAACATGTTGGTAACTATAAATCCATAGTTGGTTAACAGTACTTTAGGGAAACACTCTGGATGGGTGTGCGTCTGAGGCTGAAACCGTGTAATGCTGACCCAATACTGCAGAAACCTCAGCAGAATTTCCACCAAATGACCCAGATTCCCACCTTAAATGTGAATTTGTTTACAGTAGGTTTGTGAGTTGTATAATATCAGTGTTTCTTGTGCTAAACCAGTGCAGTATGGAGATGCAGAGAGGGGTCAGAGAGAGACGGAGTCATGGGAACAGAGCTAAATGCAGCTTCAGCACCTGAGGTGCAGCTAGGCGGACTCATCGATCTGGGAAGAAAGCTATGGGCTACATTCAGCTCAGTCTTGCCCCAATTCTCCTGAGGTAACAGGTGACTGTGTCGCTATTGTTTCCTTAAACCACTCTTGGGCTGTTTAATTGGTACACCAGTGCAGTGGCTTATTGATACATTGAGATGTGGTGCTCATGTAGGAAATACTGATTCGAATATGGCTCTGTCCTATTCTGCTTCTTTCCTTCTCTCTTTAATACTTTTCTACCCCTCCCCTTTTCTACTATTACAAAACACACAGGTGGAACTTGAGAGCTTGGAAACACGTTGTCCATTCAAATCTCCACAGGTATTGACACAAAAGAGAGAAAAACACATCCCACACTTCTCATTAGCTTCTTGTGCTGCTCAGATTTGGGGAACAGTCATATTGCGGTGGTAGAATAAAAAACAACAACAACAACAATCCCTCCCGGTGTCTCTAACAAGATTTCCGTCTTCAGCTTCTAAATGAATCCCTCCTGCCGAGGGCTACGAGCGATCTGCCTACTGCACCCCTTGCTACCAAATCCATCCTAATTATGTCACATGTAAATCCATTTTTCAGCTGCATAATCTCCGATCCATTTATCACAAGGTCAGGAGATTCGGAGGAGAATAGACAGAGTTATTACCCCGTGACTCTCAAATAAGATTTCGGTGGGATAAACAGATCCTGCGGACTGAGGAAGAGAGGTGAATAATGAGCAGATATGCAGAAGACAGGAGAATCATTACACCTCTCTGAACACCCCCGCGCCCTCCGTAACAACACAGGTCTGAGGAAATCTGCTTAAGCTACCACCTTTGTCATTTCAGATGAACCAAAGGCTGATGAGATGTGTAACATCCAGTCTAAATGTCTTAAATGCCAGCTTAGGCAGTTGTATTTTGACAGTAATGATGTGAATGAGGTATAAAAGGTATTGTAATAAAGTTCAGGAGAAGAATGTTTATATAAGCCTGTCAATCACAATTCTTAAGGGCATGTAGTCTCTTACACTCTTTTATTCTTAGCAGAATGTTAAATCTCTCCATACTTCTGGTTCATGGTTTCCACAAAAATATTACGCAGCACAACTGTTTTTACCATTGATAATAATAATAAGAAATGTTTCTTGAGCAGCAAATGACCATATTATGTGACACTGAAAACTGGAGTAATGATGCTGAAAATTCCGCTTTGCCGTAACAGTTATTTTAAATTAATATTACTGTTGTTGCAGTATTTTTGATCAAATAAATTCAGACCCCTTCAAAAACAATAAAACAAATCTTACTGATCTTAAACTTTTTTTATATGGTAGTATATACAGTAAATATATTAGTGCTGTCAAACGATTAATCGCGATTAATCGCATCCAAAATAAACGTTTTTGTTTACATAAAATATGTGTGTGTACTGTGAATATTTATTATGTATATACACTCACCTAAAGGATTATTAGGAACACCTGTTCAATTTCTCATTAATGCAATTATCTAATCAACCAATCACATGGCAGTTGCTTCAATGCATTTAGGGGTGTGGTCCTGGTCAAGACAATCTCCTGAACTCCAAACTGAATGTCAGAATGGGAAAGAAAGGTGATTTAAGCAATTTTGAGTGTGGCATGGTTGTTGGTGCCAGACGGGCCGGTCTGAGTATTTCACAATCTGCTCAGTTACTAGGATTTTCACGCACAACCATTTCTAGGGTTTACAAAGAATAGTGTGAAAAGGGAAAAACATTCAGTATGCGGCAGTCCTGTGGGCGAAAATGCCTTGTTGATGCTAGAGGTCAGAGGAGAATGGGCCGACTGATTCAAGCTGATAGAAGAGCAACTTTGACTGAAATAACCACTCGTTACAACCGAGGTATGCAGCAAAGCATTTGTGAAGCCACAACACGCACAACCTTGAGGCGGATACAACAGCAGAAGACCCCACCGGGTACCACTCATCTCCACTACAAATAGGAAAAAGAGGCTACAATTTGCACGAGCTCACCAAAATTGGACTGTTGAAGACTGGAAAAATGTTGCCTGGTCTGATGAGTCTCGATTTCTGTTGAAACATTCAGATGGTAGAGTCAGAATTTGGCGGAAACAGAATGAGAACATGGATCCATCATGCCTTGTTACCACTGTGCAGGCTGGTGGTGGTGGTGTAATGGTGTGGGGGATGTTTTCTTGGCACACTTTAGTGCCAATTGGGCATCGTTTAAATGCCACGGCCTACCTGAGCATTGTTTCTGACCATGTCCATCCCTTTATGACCACCATGTACCCATCCTCTGATGCCTGGATGTGCATCCCACAAATCTCCATCAACTGCAAGATGCTATCCTATCAATATGGGCCAACATTTCTAAAGAATTCTTAATTCAATAGAATTAAGGCAGTTCTGAAGGCGAAAGGGGGTCAAACACAGTATTAGTATGGTGTTCCTAATAATCCTTTAGGTGAGTGTATGCATCCACTAACATACAGCATTTATTTTGGAAATATTTACATGCATAAACATTTATATATTTATATATTTATATTCTTATATATTTTATATTAGATATAAATATATTTAATATATAAACACAACATATTTTTCTTAAATATATACATGCATGTGTTTGTATTTATATATACATAATAAATATACACAGCACACTCACATATATTATGTAAACAAAAACTTTTATTTTGGATGCGATTAATTGCGATTAATCGTTTGACAGCACTAATATATACAAACCATTTTACATTACAATTATTATGACAATCAAATTACGTTCTATTATTTAGTTTGGTTTGCTGGTTTTAGCTTGTTAGTATGGAAGAACCAGCTCGGCCAGATTTTGAGACACGTTAAAACCAACATAGGCTGATTTAAGTGGCTTTTACAGCAGAAACCACAAACAGTGCACAGCTCTTGCAAAGCTCTTGAAAAGCCCTTGAAATTGAGAGGCCACAATTAACACACAATGTCACAAATCACAATGAACAGAATAAACCGAAGGATACATGGTGAGACACAGTGAACAAACCCCACTTAAAAACCAATCAAATGACTGAAAGACTGCTATTGAGCTTATAATACCCATTGACTTCATTCTGTATATCTCTGAAACCTCCCTATCTTTATCCCCTTACATCCCGCCATACATCTGATAACAGAAAACACATAAAGATAGCAAAAGAAAGGTCACGGTAGCACATTTCCTGTGACTACAAATATAAAGCAGAGACATTTCTGGCTGCAAATCCTTTAAAATGATGGAAACTGACATACATTTAATAACATGTAAATTCTTCTAAAATCATCCAATATACAGAGTGTTTATGTTTCCATCCTGAAGCAATTATTGATAAAACACAAACATAGTATTTGCCTCTCAGTAAAGATTCATATTGTAAATATTATATATTCAATTTATCAAAATCAATATTTATTATGCTATTAAAGGAATAGTTCACCCAAAAATGAAAATTTACTTACCCTCAGACCATCCAAGATGTAGATGAGTTTGTTTCTTCATCAGAACATATTTGGAGAAATTTAGCTTTACATCACTTGCTCATCAATTGATCCTCTGCGGTGAATGGGTGCCGTCAGAATGAGAGTCCAAAAAACTGATAAAAACACCACAATAATCCACAAGAGACTGCAGTCCATCAATTACAGTTTTTCTTGATTGCTAACACACAATTCATGAAACAATTCACCATTCAACATCAACTATAAACACAATCTCACAATCCCAACTTGTGCAAACGTCAAACTTCCAGGTCAAAATCAAGTAGTTTAGTCAAAAACATGTTCTCTTTTGTCAGACTCAAACTTTGACCTCAGATGATACACAAACCTGTCAAATACTCAAACTACTTTCCTGTCTAGAACACTAGTGAGATCAATTCAAAACACTGTTACAAACACCTCCTTTTGGGAAATAGGAATCCTTTTGCTAGTCAATGTCTGTTACAGTATACGGCATAAATAAAGGGGTGCAGATACAGTCAAATTCAGCAATAAACTTTAAGAAAAGTTTACTTTCATTACACGACTGTAAATATATTTTACAGTTGATGAAAAGCACTAGAAGAGAAAAGTTCAAAGACCAAACGACTGAATATACAGTAAACACACACTGGAATATACTGTCAGTTACTGTAAATTAATAAATAAATAAATAAATTCATTCATTCATTCAGCATCCTCAGCCAAATTCCATAACCGTATTGGTAGTATCCTTATTTGTTATAGACTTTGAAAAAAGACTTATCTGCCTCCCCTGGACAGTCGTCTCTCAGTTCTGCACAAATACAGTAAATGTAAGGACTACTTGGCTACAAATCAATTCAACGGTAGTTTGAGGGTGTACAACATATACTACAGTATTTACTGTATACAGAATAATGAAAGTTCTCTCATCTGAAGTACTGCTGCTATGTACTGTAATTATATTGTATGTGCCAGTAGTATTGAAACCATGTAGATGAGCCTGTAGGCCAACTTCCCTCATGGTCAGTCCATGCGGAAGAACATGGTCAACCATAGTGTTTGTATTTCATCAGGAACCAATGACCTTTGACCTTATCCCCTTCATTTTTCTTTTCTCCTCCTTCCTCTTTGTCTCCCACAACAAGGATTCATTTTCCAAAACACATAATCACTTGTGCTCCTGTGCATATCATCCTGAGATTCTGACCTGTGTGTCATCAGTGTTGCTACTGAATGTTCACACATGGATAAATGTGTGCTGTTTGAGTCATTTTTTGATGCTTGAGTTAATTATATTGTGTGTTTGTGTTTTCTGAATGAGAACATGGTTAAACCTGTGCAAAATGATGGCGTTTTTGTGTAGAGTTTTGCAGAAAACACTGAGCAAATTGGAACGTGTGTGCAAACAGGTGAAATGTGTTAAAAGTTTTGAGAAACGTGTCTTTGTTTTGAGAACTGTGTGAATGGATTGGAAAATTGGGCCAAATGAATCAGTTATAGTGTGTTAGTAATCGAGAAAAACTGTAACATCCATTTAAAGTAAGAGTTTGAAGTAAAAAAAAAAATCTTACAAACAAGCAGCTTTTCACTTCAAAAGACATAGACTGATGGACTGGAGTGGTGTGGATTACTTGTGATGTTTTTATCAGCTGTTTGGTCTCTCATTCTGACGGCACCCATTCACCACAGAGGATCAATTGATGAGCAAGTGATGTAAAGCTAAATTTCTCCAAATCCATTTGATGAGCAAGTGATGTAATACTAAATTTATCAAATTTCTCTAGTTCCAATGAAGAAGCAAACTCATTTACATCTTAGATGGCCTGAGGGTGACTATATTTTCAGCAAATTTTCATTTTGGGGTGAATTATTCCTTTAACACATTGAACATGATTTTGCAGTTTGTTTGAAAAGCAAACACACTTCTTAGTAAATAATGAAGAAAGACCTTTAAATTACAAACCAATTTCAAATGGGACATTCAACATAAGGCATGGTATTCTCATTAATGGCAGTGGACAGTGACTTGTAGGAGAAGAATTGTTTAATAAAATTGTTATTTTTGTTTTCTTTGCACACAACAAGTATTCTCGTAGCTTCATAACATTACGGTTGAACCACTGATGTCACATGGACTATTTTAACAATGTCCATACTACCTTTCTGGGCCGTGAACGTGTCAATTGTGTTGCTGTCTATGCACAGTCAGAGAGCTTTTGGATTTCAACAAAAATATCTTAATTTGTATTCTGAAGATGAACGAAGGTCTTACAGGTTTGGAACAACATGAGGGTGAGTAATAATGACAGAATTTTAATTTTTGGGTGTACTAATCCTTTAATGCCTAAGAGAGATTTTGCAGTTATGAATCTGCGGTTGCACGTATACACTACATGTCTGTCAATGCAGGTGGCGGAAATAATTTTGGACTGTGCTGATCCTCTTGGGGCTTGAAATGAACCCCACTATCTCTCCTTCTCAATCCTCTCCTCTCCTTCTAAAAAAAGCTGAAACAGTAATTACTCCTGCAATCTCCCTACAGTACGGGACAGGACAGGGCTCCCTGCACACAATGGGGTTTTCATGAAAAATGGAACAAAGAAAGAGTGGAACCCTTCCCCCAACATCCTCTCTTTCTCTACCTCCTTCTCTTTCTCTCTCTCTTCTCCACACCACCTCGGCTGCTTTGTCCTGAACCGGCAGACACATTTTATTACTCCCTGACTGCAGCGATGCACTCACTCACTCTCTCTCTCTGTCACGGGGTGAACAGGGTCGGCTCGGCTCTTTGTCTAGACTGCCTATAGAGAGAGTTCAGCACATAAACACACACAAGCATGCGTTTTTATCCCTGCGCAGGGCTACTGCATCTGCACATCTCTGCCACGTGCGCTGTATCTTTGTCCTGATGCTGAGTCCTCTATCCCAGCACACACACACACACACACATACACATCTGTCAGTCAAGGTCCACAAATGATATAACAATGTCACAGTTAAGGGCAGGGTACTTTTTTTCCCCAAGTAGTTCATGATTGCAGGTATTTCATTTTATTTTATTTTTACATATTTATATTATTATATGCAATATGTTTACAATAGGGTAAACATTTACAACATTAGTTAATGTAATCGTAAAAACTAATTAATAATGAACAACATACTTTTACTATGTTGTAGTAAAAGTAAAAGTATACTTTTACTGCAATTTTTGCATTCATTAATACTAACTTTTTTTTATAGGTTAATGCATTATGAAAAAAGTTGAACTAACAAGAAACAATAGCATACTTATACATGAACATTATCCAAGATTGATAAATGCTGTAAAATAATAATAATAATAAATATAAGAGCAATAACATAATATTAAAAAAGAAAACTATGATATTAAAATTCAAAATGTATTAAAATAAATGATAAAAATCCATCTACAAATTCTTTCAACTGTTTATTCTCTATAGGGTGTGTATTAAAATAAATTAAATATTAAATATAAATTATTTTATATATTATTATTATTATCTTATTAGATTTGAATGTGGCATTTATTTATTTTTTTGTATAGTAATGTGATAATTTCACAATGCTAAAATTCCCTGATATTTCCAGATAATTTAAGATTGTGGGGACCCAAAATATAGTATATTACTGAAGCAACAATCATTTAAATTAAAACTGCTTGTAAAACGTATCCTATATCCTTATGATGCTAAAATTGTAATTTCACATATTGAGGCAAAAAACATAATCTGTTGTCACAGAGACATGTTCTATTAAGAACAATGCTTGCAGTAATGAGGTAAAAGATTCTATATCTTCTTTCATAGCTATTTGAAACAGTAATCACTAGACAAAGGTCCCTGACTCTGTCCTAGGAGGATAGGAACAGGCTTATCCCTCCCTCGGCACAGGTGGAATGTAAAACAGATTGCCTGAAAGGGTTAAAATATTCTGCAGAGCTTCCAGGGAGTCACGGGGGGAGGAAAAGGGGGTTGGCAGCAGGTCTGAGGCAATATCTGCACAGATTTATTGGAATTCTTCCATTGTCATTATGCCGCCTTGCTTTCATTCGGTCTTTAGGTATAGTCAGCCACAATGTTCACAACCATTACATTTTATGAAGAAAATACTGTCACACAGTCAATTATTTATTCTCCTCTCTTTGTTTCTTTCTCCTCTTTTAAAGATGCAAGCAAGCTTTAGTGTCTTTCTCGTTCTCTCCATCACGCATCAGCCTTGTAAACAGAAAGGCATGGTTGAGTACACACACAAAGCTTGAAGGGGAGGAGTGACGGGATACTGCAGAGACCCTGCCTTACACACACACACACACACACACAAACACACACGCACCACTGTTTAACCTCTCAGTTTTCACCTTTAACCCCTAATTCACCATCATCAGAGACCATTACAGCCAATCAATCACAATATCCCATAAATCAGCACTTTTGCATCCGATACCCTCAAAATCATGTCTTCCCCATCCATTACTTTGCCAAAGGCAGGCTTTAATATGAGCAGAACTGGTTTTAGATGAACGTGTCTGTGGTCAGTGAGCTTTTCATTACTGCACTGACCTCAGTGGACGTCTGGACCATGACAACGAAGCTTTACAGTGATTAGACTGAGAGATGCAGCTTCATATTCAGATGCAAAGGCAGAGAGGCTGTAATTAATGAGGAGGAAAGAAATGAGGAACCTATGAAAGAACAAGGCAGTGACAGAAAGGAAAATAGATGGTGACAATAAAGAGAGATATAAAGATGAGAGATAATTTGTTAGTGAGCAAGAGAGAGAAAGAGAGAAAGAAACACTAGCAGTTAAATGGGTGTAAAAATGAAGGATTGGATGATTGACTGATAGATTTGAAGAGACAAATGCATATACAGTATGTATGCATGTATGTACTGTATGTATGTATATATATACATATATGTGAAAGAGAGAGAGGGAGGAAGAGTGAGATTCTTATAAATACTTCAGGGCTTTGGAGAGTAAGAAACCATAGGTTGATGTTACTGTGAGGTGAACGAGGGGTAACTCGCTCCTCAGGGGGTAAAAAAAAAGTTCCATAACCCTGAACTGACCTGCTGTTTTATATAATAAAACAGATTTTCCAGCTCGGACTAGGTTCATTCTCCTGCTCGAAGAACGTGTCGAATGGATGTAGCACAAGGAAATAGGAGTGTGCGGCTAGGTTGGTGGTTTGACTCTGTGGGCGAAATAAGATCTGTTAGTTCTAGACTCAAAACTCTGCGAATGCAACGTGCAACTGAGCTATCAAGGTCACTGTGGAGGGATGAAGAGACGTGAGCTGTGGGTTGCCATTACCGAAGCGCCCCTGGGAAAATACCGGAAGCTTTCAGTCGGCACTTATCGGCTAGTCTTAATTTTCTTTTGAAGAGACAATGGATAATAACCTCAGTGAGAAATGACAGGCTTTACTCCACCTAGATGGCAAAGGTACATGAATCTGACTCTATGAAAAGGCTCAAACAAACAAAGCACTCTTGACTTATAGATTATACACAAAGCACCTGTGTAAACACAACATACACAGTCATAATATTCATGAACAGAACAGAGCGCTACATGAGCACATAATCTAGTCAGCTGATAACAAACACAACATATATGCTATATAATAATCAATGTTGAATATACAAGTTCCCCTATTGTGTATTAGAATGTTTAAGTGATTCTAACTGTCAACGTTAAAATCATATTTCAAGAGTAATTTCTCCAGTCCTGCCCACTCATCGGGACAGTTTTAGAGATTACAGAGCGGCTCCACGCTTCGGTTCTTGCCAGGGTTTTATAGATGAATGGCTATGGTGAGATTCTGCAGAGAGAAACAGAGAAGGTCCCAAGCTCTTGAAATCACTCCCCATTTCTTTTATTTCATCTCCAGTCCTTAATGACACATCACATGCAAATGAGAGCGTGGTGTCTGGGAGCGCATTCCGTATAGGAGTCATTTTTCACCGTTTCCCAAAAAAAAACTGAACGTAAAAGTCAAGCGAGCCAGTATCGCTGTAGGCAACACAATGCATCAAATTGGTTTACAAACCACACTGAGAGTTTTAAGTTACATAAAATACAAAACAACACCATTAAATTGTACATAAAATTAAGAAAATAAAGCCTCTAGAGGCGTTTGAGGCAAGGAATGGGCGATGATGCTTTTGAAGAATTCTGGATATTTTTATAATTCAACACATATTTAACAAATAGCTCTGTATTAGGGCCTTTCCCATTCATTTTCTATGGTTGTTTAATTCTGACCACAAAACAGCCAATGTGTGTGTGTGTGTTTCTATTACTCATCAAAAGTTTTTTGTTTGTTTGTTTAGATTGCATATCTGAAAAAGTCATCAAGTTTTGAAAAAAAAAACAAAAAACAAAGTTGGTCCAAAATTACAGAAAAATGTAGGGTTAATGAAGACATAGGCTAATGCTAATTAGGCTAATGCAATTATATTTAAACAGTTGAGATATTCTCACACACACTGCTAGTAAAAGTACATATTTGACATATTTGATTATAAAATTGCGCATTGTGAATTGACAAAGCTGTTGGACTTTCTAAGGAACTCATAGAAATAATAGTAAACGTTTCTACAAAACAGTTAATTCCAAAATAGCTAAATATTGGCAAATATATTCCCAACAGGCACAGGATGTCAATATAATGTCAGGTTGACGCTGGACATGACGTTAGACAGATGTTGCATTTTGGTTGAGAATAAAAATCAGGTTGACGTCAGTATTTGACGCCAATTTGATGTTGACTTAACGTTGGATTTTGGTTACACAACCTAAAAACAACAAATATCAACGTCAGCTGACATCGGTATTGGGCATCAATTTAGCATTGACATAAGACATTGAAATGACATTGAATTTTGGTCTCCCGACGTCAACTGAAATTTACCCAAATATCAACGCCTTATGACGATGTTATCACTAAGCTCTTTGCCTGAACAAGCAGATAAATAATAAAACAGCTATTTTAATAGCCAACATGGGATGATGAAGAACAATGAGTAGCTAGAGGATTGTTAAAACAGAACTAGAGTACTAGCAATGATAGCAGAAGGAAACACAAAAAAGTGCTAATGCTTCAGGCACCACTTCCTCTCAGTCTCAAGGATATCTATCATCTCATGTGGTGACATTAAGAAATCAATTCCAAGCTAAACGACAACACTACAGAGATATTTGATTCTAGCCTTCCTGGCTGACTTTGCGTGACAAAAGCAGGGCTCAAATCGTGCATGTTTGGCTATACTAAATAAATTAAAAGCATGGTAAGAACCCAAATAGCAGCGCAAGGGAACGGAAGATTGATCCAGTTGAAAGATCAAAGCCCTCACAGGCGTCTGAGGGAAACAAGCTGAGAGCTGCGAGATGAAGACAGGCTAAGGAGACAGAGAACAGGGCACTTTACAAGACCTCTCTGCAGGAGACGGGGGATTTAGGGCAGGTAAGGTGTGGAAAGTGCTATGTTCTCAGCAGGCTAGGGCTTCTCTAAATCCATGAGCCACGTCTGGAGGGCAAGGAATAAAAGTGCTACTGTGTTACCGGAGGATTTGTAGAGGTAGAGCGATGGAATCAAGTTGACGGCAGGAAAAACATCCCGGCAAAGCCTTGACAGACCGGTCACAGTCACAAGCTGGTTAGACTCAAAACTTAGTATGTCAATAATCACTGGTTTCCCATTTCAACTGACAACTAGAAGTCTCACTTTCATTCCCGTCCATCTATATTGACTGACAAGTGGATCACAATTCTGTTTGGGGGCAAAAGCCTTTATAATCCTTATCGGCAATTGGAACTCATACAAACACCTCATTATACTTCTCCACCCATTTTCCCTACATCAAAACTCCTTCACCAGATCAACACGTCTAACCCCTTGAGACAGACTTCAGCTTTCATAAGATGTGTGTTTGGTGATGCTGTAAACTTGACAGGGTTCTTCACATGTTTCCCTCCCCCTTACTTCCCTATTTTTGTTGTGACCCCGGTCTATCAACTAAAAAAAAAAAAAAATCACATAAAAATGGATCAAAGGGGTTTCGGTAAATAAAACTTCATTATGCAAAAGCATTTATTCCTATAGGAGCGGTTGCCGGGATGCGCTGATCGTCAAGTTCATTTCCAGGCTAACTAAGTCAGTTCTAAGCTGTGCCGGAGGCTCTGCCTTATTCTGATACATCCCATAGAGACAGCAGCGCTCAAAGACCAGATCTAGACCATTTTAGAGGGATATTTACATCTTTATCTCATCATATGAAAGCATAAATGTGACCCTAGACCACAAAACCAGTCATATGTAGCACAGGTATATTTGTAGCAATAGCCAACAATACATTGTATGGGTCAAAATGATCGATTTTTATTTTATGGCAAAAATCATTAGAATAAAGTAAAGATCATGTTCCATGAAGATATTTTGTAAATTTCCTACCGCAAATAAATTAAAACTTAATTTTTGATTAGTAATATGCATTGCTATTCATTTGGTCAACTTTCAAAGTGATTTTCTCAATATTTTATTATTTTTATATATATATTGCACTCTCAGATTCCAGATTTTCAAATAGGCCTAGTTGTATCTCGGCCAAATACCTGTGACTGGTTTTGTAGTCCAGGGTCATATATGTGCATAAGTCTTGAGCTTAGAGCTTTGAGGGGATGTATATATATATATATATATATATATATATATATATATATATTTCCATCTCACCACTTGCTTGCACAGGCACGTTGTTACTGTCATGTTATCCATCTATCCATCTATCTATCTATCTATCTATCTATCTATCTATCTATCTATCTATCTATCTATCTATCATCAGCTGATAAGAGCTACATTAAAATCCCAACTAATGTGGAAAATTACAGCAGCATATTTCTAGTAGGTTATTTCAGAATTGTAAATATTTTTCTAAACGTGTCTATAAATAATTCACAATGCAAATACATATTTAAAAGTTACTGTAAAAAAGTCAACCTTTTAGGGTTATCTGCCATCACATTACTTTTTTTTTTTTTTTTAATGTTTATCAAGTTAATGTCCTTGAACAGCAAAACAACACTAGATAGGCTACACAATCTATTCGTATCAAAGCACCCGTGCATGTATATGTTTCTCCATAACAAGTCACAACAGCCTGTAATTCTGTGTTTAAACACTCACCTTCGAGAATCACAGGCTCAGTTCGCCCTCATTCAGCCCGCTCTCCTCCCGCTCTCTCCCACAACACACCCGCTGACTAAACGAGCTCGCTTCGGTGCGATGCTTTGAAAGAAGCATCTCTCTTCTGCTCAGTGCTCGCCTCTCTCTCTCTTTCTCTCTGATCCGGGATGCTGCGGTTGCTGTGGTACCTGTTAACTCTGACCCCTGCCGGCCACTGTGGTTAACTGCAGTCAAAGTACACTTGCGTAACACGCCGTCACCAAGCAGCTATTGTCATGGCAACAAAGAACGATAAACAATACGGTGAACACAAATACGTTTTGAAGTAATGCGTTTTAAACGCTTAAAATTGATTAAACTAAGTGTAATTTATTTAAAATAATAAATACTATAAAACATAAAAATAAACAAATTCCAAAATGTATTTTATTTACAGCATCAAGTTGAAACAGTTAGACAGTCATTTACTATGTTATGCTCTCTGGTCCAAAAATGAACACAAAATGACAAAAAATAAATACTTTAACACCTTTTAATTGCATTTTGTTTTCTTTTTTTGTAATAGTACACCCTATGCTATATATCTGGCTCTTTGTTATTCTTACTACTTGCCTCATATTACTAATATTATTTAATGCGTTATGCAACTATTTAAGCAGCTGGACATTTATAAATATATATTACGTAGGCTAATTTCATTCTGAATTGTAACTGCCAAGTTTCAAGAGTTTAAAACAACCTTGTGAAATGTACAACTCCGCCACAATCACAAATAAGAAAACATTTAATCTACTAAACCTTTGTAACCAAAACTGTGATAAGGCCTCTGCACATGACTGTTTTCAGCATTAAAAAGACCAGGCAGACTCGCAGACATTAACCGTGAAGCCTGAAAGGTTGGAGGGTTCAGTGATGTCTTCACTCGCTCCAAATTCGACCTGCAATATAACTACATCTCAAGCAAGAACTCACGTTAAACAGATTTAGCTAGATAGATAGAGAAGGATCACTCAAAT
This sequence comes from Barbus barbus, assembly GCF_936440315.1. Classification (NCBI taxonomy): domain Eukaryota; kingdom Metazoa; phylum Chordata; class Actinopteri; order Cypriniformes; family Cyprinidae; genus Barbus; species Barbus barbus. Next base: position 12,806,737 of record NC_136723.1, read on the forward strand.
CAGAAAGAATGTGAAGGCTATGATGACTGCAGTGGACAGGAGCGGGAAGTTTTCCCTGCTGAAAAAAACAATAGAAAATGTAATGGATTTAATGGTTATAATGGGAATTGTATTGTTTTTAATGGAAACTTTAATGGTGTCTACTGGTATGTGATGGATTCTATTGGTGGGATGTTAAATCCTATTGGAAAAATGCCCAAAACACACTACAAAAACGAATTTTGTAATGGTTTTACTGGAAAAAGATAATGGTTTATGGTATTTTAACGGAAACCATTGGAATTTCTGTGACGGTTTCTATTTTTTTTTTTTTTTTTTTTTTTTTTTAGCAATTTCTCAAGGAATTTATTTGTTCCTTCTGAATATTTTCAGCTGACAGCTGACTTTTTCTCAGAATTGCGTGATATAAACTCGCACTTGCGAGTCAAGTCCTAATTCTGAGATATAAACTCGCAATTCTGAGAACATAGTCTTTTTCCCCTCAAACTGGACTTTAACTCGCAATTCTGAATTTATAACTAGCAGTTGCGAGTTTATATCTTCTGTGAAAAAGGTCAGAATTGTGAGATAAAAAGTCGCAATAACTTTTTTTTTTTATTTAGTGGCGGAAACGGGCTTCCATATACATACATGTAGGCGGGGCTGATGCCACCGAAGCTGTAACCTATGTTTGCCACAACTACAGGGTTCCCAAACAAATGAAAAGAGGAAGTAGAGAGGTGCACAAACGATCTTTATTTGACACTTAAATATACTTAAAAATGTAATCATACAAAACATACAATTCGTAAAAAAAAAAAAAAAAAACACGAATCACAAAAGTAACTGTTTTTTTTTTACATAATAGTATTCAGTGGCCACCTATAATGTTGTATCTTGACCTGACAACATCAATATCCCTTGGGATAAGTTAACATTTGGGAAGGAAAAAAAAAAAGAAAAGAAAACCCCAGTAAACGCAATACAAACAAAACCCTCAAAAATTCACACTTTCCCACAAACAAATAAAGCAAAATAAAAATTTCCCCTCACTCAAAATAAATAACCAAAACCACACAACAAGCCAACAAAAGAAAACAGTGAACCCTCCCCACAGATGATAACCCTTGCTGGTTATAAGGGAAATGACAGTCAAAGATAACAATAGCTACTCACAACTAGTACAACAAAACAAGACACAAAATTAAAGAAAACACACTTAAATCAACATACAAAAAAAAAAAGCCACACCACCGATTAATCTTAACACACACACACACACAGCATACGAACACGCACTCCCACAAACACAGTTCACTAATGAACACAGTCAAGTGCCCTTGAAGACGAACTCCTCAGCAGCACAGCAGCAAGACAGTTCCTAGAAAATAATAACCCGATGGTCATTAGACACACGTCCACTAAACATAAAAAATTACATCTTTATATAGCGAACAACTTACAAAATACCATGAGAACCTACCTGCGGCACAATTAACTGACTCTCAATACAAGGGGTGAACGACCTACCAATCCTGCCAGAATCAAGCTTAAAGCTTAAAGCCGGTCCACTGTTAGTCAACGCCACCTCTCAAAATAAAGCGGCAACATAAAGCAATACAATAACGTAACGTTACCCTGAAATGCGTTGATGCGGTTGAACACCCTCAGGCCCACGCCCGGAGTTAGAGAAGAAGTCCATCCTTATACAGGTTAATGTGCTTAATACAGACTCACTGCTCAACGCACATCAAGTAGTTTTTACAACAGCACGCCAGTACAGTCCCGGCGCCATGGGCGGGCAATGGGGGGCCTGGCCCGCCCTGTGAGTCACTAGTGCCCGCCCTGGACTAGCCTGCTGAGTAAAGAAAACGTTTATTCAAACATCAGTTATTATTTATTTACCCTTGCATTGCGAAAAGGCGGAGATCTGTTTCCTCAAGGCTGTGCGCGGCGCTCAATCTGAAAGGAGGCGGGTGGAGTTACGAGCTTTCGCTGAGAGCTTGATCATCCAATGGCCTTACGAAGTTTTACTGACAAGTTCTTTTTAATGATTGGTATTGGTTAAACATTTTAAAACACCCTGATTTAAAATAATGACGAATTATAATACAGATATGAAGTATGGACAATGCATGGACAATTTTTCACGGCACACCTGACTGGGCTAAGGCAGGGCCGACTATATGCACCCCCAAACGAGTTTGTGCTCCCACTTTCCATCCTCTCCCCTCCTTGCTGAACGTGATCAATTTCAAAAGCGAAAGTGAAACCAATAAAACAGCGAAAGCGATAGCGAGTGTCAGCGACTGCACGCAATCACAGATTGCAGACCCCCCCCCACCCCCCAACACACACACACACACACACACACGTGATTTGTGCCCCCCCTGGAAATTCAAATGCGCCAGTATACCACGCCAGAGGAAAACGGAAGTAAAGGAAAATCTCTGCGCTTTTTAATGGGGCTGTGAATTTAACTTCCGCCCCACTCCATCCACCCACACACAGAAACCCATTTAAGGGGATCACCCCATTATACATAGAACTGGGATATTTCAGTAGACGCGGAGCGGTGTAGCTACTCATATACTCTGATCGGACACCGCCACACAAATGTGGATTTCTGTTAATGACTGTCTCAGGATTTTACACAAAGTAACAGCTACAGTACCAGTTACAAAATACACTGGGACAGTCAGTCACAGGCAATTCTAGTTGCACTTTTCAAAATCTTAAACTATCCTTCGACTATGTTCTGGCTCGCCATCTAGTGGTGAATTGTTTTTTTTGGCCCGATGCAAAACTTACTTGTCGACCCCTGATCTAGACTAAATGCTCCAGAGGTCAGATTAGATGATGGAGCGTTAAAACAAAGATTAAAACTTCTGCTTCGTTAGCACAGATGGCAATCATGCTCCTGAGAAAAGTCTGGGATACATGAAAAAAAAAAAAAAAAATATATATATATATATATATATATATATATATATATATATAATTTAATTATATACACACACACACACACACACATATATATATATATATATTTAATTCTAAACATTTGTGATGCCCATTGTGCAATAAGTGATTGCTCTTGGTAATACAAGCATAAATACATTTACACTACTGGAGAAGTTTGCAATAAAAAATAAATAAATTGAAAGAAGTCTTTACGTTAACCAAGGATGTATTTATTTGACTAAAATACAGTAAAAACAGTAACACTGCGAAATATTATTACAATTTAAAATAACTGTTTGTGGTTTGAATATATTTTAAAATGTAATGCATTTTCAGCAGGCATTACTCCAGTCTTCAGTGTCACATTATCCTTCAGAAACCATCATCAATATGCTGATTAGCAGAAACATTTCTTATTATCATCAATGTTGAAAACAGTTGTGCTGCTTCACATTTTTGTGGAAATCGTGATACACTACTAGTTTGGGTGTTGAAAAAAGATTTTATTATAATTATTATTATTAATATATGGATGCATTCATTTGATCAAAAGTGTTTATAATGTTACAATAAGAATTATCTTTTTATATCTATTCATCAAATCATCCTGAAACAATTTATTACGGTTTCCACAAAAATGTTAAACAGCCGTTTTCTACACTGGTAATAATAAAAATAACCATTAATAATTGAGCACCAAATATTAGAATGATTTCTGAAAGATCATGTTTCATTGAAGACTATTAAATAAATGCAGCCTTGGTGAGAATAAGGAACGCCTTTTACTCTATTTATATTATTCTAATCTTTAGTAGAGTACCTAGAAATGATTTCAAATCTCTTTAGACTAATTTTTAACTTGTAACATATTTTGACTGACATAAACACAATGGTGTATTTCAATGATTCATACCCAAACCAATACCCAAAAATGCCTGCTTATGCATCATAAGAGGCAGACTCCATCTGAATAGACGACACAGTAGCCAGCACTGTGACAGATAAAAGCAACTAACCCTGGTGACTCCCCTACCACACCACCAGGTGGCAGTAATATCTGAAGGTCTAATCTAGGTGGACCAGAAAAACCTACACATTCTGGATCTGGGCAGTTCAAACCAGCCAGAAAAAGTTTCTAAATGGGACCTCAGACACGAGAGTACTACAAATTCAGCAGAAAAGCCAAGCATGATTTGATTTCCTCCTTTGTAAAGGCATGTTCAGATACGTAAAACCCTAAACACTGACATCCAAGATTCAAGCAACTCTGATTTAGTTTCAATTGCAATAGTAAGACAAAAAGCAAAAAGTTCAATTAGATCATTCAACAAAAGCAGCCATCAACATGTACAATACTGCAGCTCACAGATGCCTACATTGTTTTTTGTTTTATTCTACAACCACTCAATAAAAGGTCCTGTGCCTGTTTTGGTTTCTTCAAGATTTCTGAAGTAGGAAACGAAACCCTTGAGTTGTGAGAATACTCAAAGACTTCCACCCATGTAGTGTGCACTTAAAGCTCTTAGACTTCTTGACAAGGAAGTGACATTGTTAAATGGGTCATAGAGCTCCATCTGATTCGATTCCAACGGCTTGTGCTCCTCACATCCTCCCGGCGGTGTGCTTTCATGTAAAGTTTGAGTAAATAATGTAACACTGTTCCTTATTAGAGATCTCCGTCCTCATCAACCTGTGATCCGTTACAGAGGAAAGCCTCCTTTTCCGGGGTCACACTGTCCCTGTTTAGCCTGCAGGCGGGTTTGTACATACTCCGTTCCTCGTCCATACTGGAATGGGCCAGTGTGGCCTCAGTACTGTGCCAGAATCCATAGCCAAAGTAGATTATGAGTCCTGGAGAGAACAGAGGGATAATGTAACAAATTATTAACCGCATATGTGCCAAGTGCTTTTCGGGAGCCCCACCAGAGGACATTTGTAATCATCAAATGACTGAAAGCCTTTATTTGATCTTTACAAGTAGCAAAACTTGTTTACGAGTGGCCGGACCATATTTCAAAGGTTTTTTGACAAGCCTACTGGCTCGTGCAGGAGAATGTGCTGTACCTATAGACATCCAGATGGCGAATCGGACCCAGGTACCCCTGTCCAGCTGCATCATCAGGTACACGTTGACAAACATGCTGACCACCGGGATGAATGGAAGTAAAGGAACCTGTTGGAAGACATCAAAAAATGACTATTATTAAAAATGACTGGAATGTGTAATTGCACATTAGTCAGTGAGCGTCTACAATAAAGAAATAGAAAAATCTTAAAAAAATATAGATTAAAAAACACGTCAAGTACTTAGAAATGTATTAATTTATTTATGCTTGCTTGAGTGTTACTTTAGAATTATTATAGTATTTATTAATATTTTTAATTTTGCGTTTGCATTTTACTATTAGTTTGTTTTATTAATTTTGTGCTTTATCATTTTTTTCTTATTTCGATTTCGATTTAGCTTTCATTTATTTTTATTTCAGTCTTAGTTTTTGTGATTTTGAAAAGTACTTCAACTTAAACATTTAATTAGTTGCCTAAACATACAAGTTTTAGGTTTTTAATCTAACATTTACATTTAATTTTATTTCAGCTTTATTTCAGTTACCGAAACTATTTTAGTTTACAATAACAATGGTTGGTTTCTTGTGGCTTTGAAAAACCTTTTTGAAGGAATTTAGAAGAATTTTAATCTTATTTATTAAAGTAAAAAGTATTTAAATTAATTTAAAATATTTAGAAGTTGAAAGGACAAGTTAAAATATATATTGAAAAACGATATAATCAAAAACAGAATTTGGCCTCTTGTGTTTAATAATTAATAATCAACTATTATATGAATTATGTGAAACTAATACTAAAAATAGTAAATCTACCGTACCTCTTAAACAACTGATTTTATTGGGTGTGACCACATCCTGGTACTCTGTTTGATGAGGACTAACCTTAAAAGAGAGCTTGGTTTTACTCTCAGGTTGTCTCCAGATGATAAATGTGACAATGACACACATGCTGAACAGGACGCTGAGAGCGATAATATTCCACATTGCACTTCCGCCCAGGACGGCCATCAGACTGAAGCTGAAGATCAACAGACCTGGAAAAGAAGCAGTTTAGTTGAACAGCTTAAAGAACAGCTGAATAAAGCGCAAAAAAAAAAAACAGGATCTGTCTTAATCTGGTATTGCATTGTTTCATACCAAGCAGACTCGTACAGACATTAACAGTGAAGCCTGAAAGGTTGGAGGGTTCAGTGATGTCGGGGAAGATCATCTTTTTGAAGCTGAAACGCTCTTCTATGCCAGGAAGAATCCCCATGCTGGGCGCACTTATGGTCTCACTCATTTCCATCTCTTCCTGTGTGTTGTCTATGTGATATGTTTGGGAAAACTGCTCAGGCTGGTACCTGTAGATCACAATTTTATTTTACACTGAACAGCCTAATGACACAAATATTTCAATTAATTCATTTAATTTGCATCTACCAACCTGAGTACTAGAACACAGGCAGCGACCAGTGTGTAGGCCAAAAGAGTTCCTATAGACATCAGATCAACCAGGTCCTTCAGGTCAAACAGGAAAGCCATGATAGCTGCACAGGAATGGAAAGGATCGATTTATGGTCATCTGTTTGGATGATAAACTGACATTTACAGTGAGCAGCAGTTTAATAAGGATTCAAAGCTATATATTTTATGTAGAGAACATGCATATGTTGTAATACTATTTAGTTTATTAAATACTACTATTTAATACTATTTAGTTTACTATTTAGCATTACTTTTAAACCTAGTTCTAGGTAAAGAAATATTACAAGTATATAAACATTATTCCCAAAAAGTACTCCTATGAAATCTATTGTTAAATGCATAAATAAAAAAACAATATTATTGCAATCAAAAGAGTCAATATTCATGGATTATCAACTGTTATAAAATATTTATCAACATGTTTAAAAGCCCATATTTAATATTAAATTGATATGAAATTTGTAAAATTGAAAAAAAAGGCACTTTACACAAATAGGGTATAAAATAATACCAATTTAACCTTAGAAGGCATAAAGGGGGTTTAGAAATATTTAATCAATTAAAAAAAAAAAATAATAATAAAAAAAAAAAAAAAAAAAAAAATATATATATATATATATATATATATACAGGTGCATCTCAATAAATTAGAATGTTGTGAAAAACTTCATTTTCAAAAAAACTTCATCAAAAAGCGAAACTTTCATATATTTTAGATTCATTGCATGTAAAGTAAAACATTTCAAAAGTTTTTTTGTTTTAATTTTGATGATTAGAGCTTACAGCTCATGAAAGTCAAAAATCAGTATCTCAAAATATTAGAATATTTACGTTTGAGTTTCAATTAATGACCATTCCTACAGTATAAATTCCGGCTATCTCTTGTTCTTTAAAACCACAATAATGGAGAAGACTGCTGACTTGGCAATGATCCAGAAGATGAACATTGACGCCCTCCACAAAGAGGGTAAGTCACAGAGGGTCATTACTGAAAGGTGTGGCTGTTTACAGAGTGCTGTATCAAAGCATATTAAATGCAAAGTTGACTGGAAGGGAGAATTTGGGTAGGAAAAGGTGCACAAGCAACAGGGATGACTGCAAGCTTGAGAATACTGTCAAGCAAAGCTGATTCAAACACTTGTGAGAGCTTCACAAGGAGTGGACTGAAGCTGGAGTCAGTGCATCAAGAGTCACCACGCTCAGTCATCTTCAGGAAAAGGGCTACCAAGCCACTTCTTAAACAGAGACAACGTCAGAAGTGTCTTACCTGGGCTGTGGAGAAAAAGAACTGGACTGTTGCTCAGTGGTCAAAAGTCCTCTTTTCAGATGAAAGTAAATTTTGCATTTAATTTGGAAATCAAGGTCCCAGAGTCTGGAGGAAAAGTGGAGAGGCACAGAATCCATGTTGCTTGAAGTCCAGTGTGAAGTTTCCACAGTCAGTGATGATTTGGGCTGCCATGTCATCTGCTGGTGTTGGTCCACTGTTTTTTCTTAAGTCCACAGTCAATGCAGCCATCTACCAGGAAATTTTAGAGCACTTCATGCTTCCTTCTGCTGACAAGCTTTATGGAGATGCTGATTTCATTTTCCAGCAGGACTTGGCACCTGCCCACACTGCCAAAGGTACCAAAAGCTGGTTCAATGACCATGGTGTTACTGTGCTTGATTGGCCAGCAAACTCGCCTGACCTGAACCCCATAGAGAATCTATTGGGTGTTGTCAAGAGGAAGATGAGAGACACCAGACCCAACAATGCAGATGACCTGAAGGCCGCTATCAAAGCAACTTGGGCTTCCATACCACCTCAGCAGTGCCACAAACTGATCAACTCCATGCCACGCTGAATTGAGGCAGTAATTAAAGCAAAAGGAGCCCCTACCAAGTATTGAGTACATTTACAGTAAATGAACATACTTTCCAGAAGGCCAACAATTCACTAAGAATGTTTTTTTTTATTGGTCTTATGAAGTATTCTAATTTGTTGAGATAGTAAATTGGTGGGTTTTTGTTAAATGTGAGCCTAAATCATCACAATTAAAAGAACCAAAGACTTAAACTACTTCTGTCTGTGTGCATTGAATTTATTTAATACACGAGTTTCACAATTTGAGTTGAATTACTGAAATAAATGAACTTTTCCACGACATTCTAATTTATTGAGATGCACCTGTATATACAGTATATATATATATAATGATGTTTCAGGAATTCCTAAAAACCCTCAATGTCATTTTTATACTTCATAGAATAGGAAAAAAATAATAATATAACTACACCGAGATTGCATATGTCTGAAATATTCAGTCTCTGTTATAAAAGTTCAAATTTGGGGAGTTTATGCATGTAGGTTTTTTAGTCATGGGGTAATCATGGGCAAAAAGGCACAAATGCCATGTTCTCTAGAGGCAACTATCAGATATTATATCAATCAATCAATCAATAATTTTATTCCGGTCCTCACAGACAACTTTTCACAAAATAAATAAATATACATAATTACTGAAAAAGTATATAACAATATGCACTATGAAATTTACAAAAAAATTAATTATAAACAATTATAATATTTAGTAAAATTATATTTAGTTTGGCCTAAAAAAAGTGTCCTTCATGCATACCCTCTTCAAGGAAAGTTCTAAAAGCATAAGCAATTAAACTCATGAAACAGAAATACTGAAAAATATTCACAATGTCAACAGACTCTTTAGTATGGTAAAACTGACATCATGGTATCACATGTCATGTTTGCGCAATAAAACAAATAATTCCAACACAGCAAAGTCAGTTTTACAAGTTTCTATTTCAGGAAACTACTGGAATCATTTTGAAAAGAAGGAAAACAAAAAAGCCCTTTAGCACTACCAATTACATGTAACTGCTGTATGTTTCATAAACAGTGAGTTTCCAGCCTCCTCCCTATAGATATGTACAGGCTGATGTTTCTAACAGCAACAAAAGCAGCTCACTGGAGCTGAACCCTTCAATCCCACAATGCCCTCTGTTCTTACCAGCAATGACCCCGGAGGCAAAAGTGGACATGATAGGCGTCTTCTTCTCGCTCACTCGTGCCAGAAATGAGAAGAGCAGACCGTCCCGGGCCATGGCAAAGATTATACGTGGGAGGGGGAACAAGGACCCCAAGAGACTGATCATGGGATGATCAAAAAAAGGAAGAGAGCAGAAAAGAAACACATAAGCCAACTGGGCAGCTGCCAGAGGTGGTGTCAAAGGCAGAAAGGGGATAAATCCAGTTTATTTACAAAGAAAACTGTTAAACGAATTTCGTCGTAGCTGTCGGGGACAGGCTATGCGCCCAGTCCATTCCAGCTATAGGTTCAGTGCTACGAAAACATTGTTTTTCCATGCAACATGCTCCAGGTGGACGGATGTGCGATACTGCGAACGTAACACGATGTCAGTAGATTAGTAGCATTAAAATTCGCTCACCTGCGACAAAACCTGCTGTTATAGTGGCGTGTATGGGAGTTTTTGTTCTCTCGTTGATCCCAGTCATGAATTTGAAGAGCAGGCCATCGTCAGCCATGGCCCAGATGACACGGGGCATGGGGAACATGGCGCCAAGCAGGCTGCCGCAAGAGATGGAGAAAAGTAACCATGCCATGCAAAAAAGAGACACAGACATAGTGCATTCATACACTGCTGTGGTGTTATTATAAGAGAGAAACATGCCACAAACCCCCACCAATCAGAAGTGATATTAGACCAGAAAAAAGACAAATCAATTGCAAGAGCATAAGGATCAATCTCTTGGCATGAATTTTTAATTATTCAAAGGATGATTTTAAAGGTGAAGCATGTAATTTCCAAAGTGCAGTACTTGTGGTAACAAGTGGCATTGCAAAAATAATGATTGTTTCCATATGCATCTACCACCCCTTCCGCCTCAGATGACCACATAAACAAACAGAGAAATGTGTTGAAAGCGCCACATAGCCACAGCGTTTGCTCTTCAGGGAAATCAGCCTACAAATACTTCAAAACACTTCTAATTTAATAGGCTGGTGTTACACAATGTCTGGGATTTTTGTGCACAGGGCTTTATCAGTTCGCCTAGTGTAAAGGCACGTTCACACCACAACTATAAAAACGACTGTAATGATAATTATACTAGCTTACAACCAAAGGACAATTACAATCCTATAGTGCTTTTAATTTGAGTGGATCCTGATTGGCTGGTACTATTTTTATCGTTCATCAGCTGGAAGAAGTAAACTAATTAAAAAAAACATTTTGAAAGCGATTCCAACTATATTGTTCCTCTGTGTTGTTAATGTTATAGTTGTGGTATGTCCTATTATCATAGAAGTACAAAGATTAAATATATTTATTAAATATATTTATATACTGCATACAACTATATTTAAACGCTCAATTAATAAATATGACAAAACACTGACTATGACTACAATTTTTATTTGCAGCGTTTAGTAGCATGTAAACCAGTTATCCATTAGAAAAACTTGTATTTTGTGTTATTTTTTATTTATTTATTTTAGGGCTGTCAAACATTCACAATTAAATTGCATCCAAAATAAAAGTTTGGTTTTATATAATATATGTGTGTGTGTACTGTGTATATTTATTATGTATATATAAATACACACACATACATTTGTATATATATAAAATATTTATATGTATATATAATTTATATTATATATATTATATATTTTCTTGAATATATAATTTATATCAGATAAATCCTCTCCTTAACAGTAAGAAAAAATAAATATGGTTGGTTATACATTGGTCAAACAATCTGTTTGTGTCTAAATCAGCGACAGTTCTCAACAATAAGCTGCAAAGTGGACCAGACTTCATGCCGATAGTCAAAAGTAGGTAGATATTTGAAGATATAAAATTACACGCTTCACTTCTGAATGGATTCCAAAACAGTATGTAATACTGAAAACACTGCATTAACTGGAAACCAAAAATAAAAATGCCAATAAATCTACTTTAACTCTGCAGCTACCGACGTTATCATTAGTGACTCAGAAGTTAGGCGGGTTGTTAGAAGGATGAGAGGTTTAGGACTTGGACAGATCATGCAGAAGACATTTTTCACTTGATAGATTACAAACAATTCGTACTTCATAGTACATGAACATTTCTGAGCAACAACATCTGGTGTGTATGCATGTAGGTCATTACTATAAGACTAATTATTGCCTGACTTATGTATAGAAAAAATGTGGCATAGAGCCTTACTCCCACTCATGGCCTGAACTGAGTGTTGCATAACTGAGCAACTGGATTCATAAAATTTCATAAATATTTTTAGCAAGGGGCTCATATAAGCTGCCTCAGATAAATATACACACACACACACACACACACACACACTATCACGCAATCCAGTCCCAGATTGCACTCTCTCAACCTCCCTAGGGTTTTCTGAGTTCACTTAGTAACATTTAATGAGTGGGTTGGTCAACTTCCTAAAGGTTGCAATATCAAAATGACTGAGGTCTTTTAAACTGCAACCAGGCTTGCGGGTAATTACATCCATTCATTTCGAGGAACATGGGTAATTATTCATTTCAAGTACATTTTTGCGCTCTACCATGCAGGGTCGGTTTACTCTAGACTGGGCTGTATGTGTGCTAAAACAATCCCTGACTGGAAGGATCACTGGTGCTTACCTGGTGGACAGGGCACAGAGGGAGCCAACCGCCACAGCGTACGTGGCTCCTTCCCAGCCGACATACTTAAAGGCTACGGGAAGAGGGCTGTTCTTATCCAGCAAGTAATACGGCATCATCATGGTGAGGGCGGCCGATACACCAAAGTACGCTACAAAACAGATAAGGAGGGAGGAGACGATGCCAATGGGAATGGCTCTCTGGGGGTTCTTCACCTCCTCACCTGTGATATTTAACAGGATATTGTGTTTTATTAAACAGAAATGGTAAAAGGTTGCAGGCTGGACTCAAACCTGCATCATCCATCTAAGGAAATAAGCTCAACATGTCAGTAGCTAATTTCTGTGTCATAGCATAAACAATATGGGTGAACCAAAGGAGGCCACAAACAGACCTATGCCAAGACTATCAAATGACAGGAGTTCTTAGATGTTGTTTTTACCTAGAGAGCATTAATGTAACAAGATACCAGTTTATTTTCAGCTCTTTACATTATTGATATGTGAGTGTTTAATTTTGTCTCATCCTATCCCATGACACGACTGATCATTATTGTGTGAAATAGAAAACCGATTGTTGGTTGTCTTTTAATTAGTGGCTTTACGAATACTATGGATGTTTCCAAGTAAAGTAAAATAAAATAAAATAAAAAAAGTGGTAATTGTGAGATAAATGAAAAAATGCATATTATATAGATATAAATCTGCAATAACAAAAAATACATAAAATTGCAATTGCAAGAAATAAAATTGCCATTACAAGGAATATAGGCACAATTCAATTTTTTCATCATCATAGTATTATTAAAATCTGAGACAGATTCCCATAACATACAGTATATGAATATGCACAATATCCAGATATGTTTCAATTATATTTTGTATTTCACGCTAATCATTGTAACATGTTTAAAATAAATATATTTTTCAGTGATTTTTTAAGATATTAAAATATTCATTCAGTAAGGATGCATTAAACTGATCGAAAGTGATTTGTTCGAAAATTATTCTTTTGAACTGTCTACTCAAAGCATCCTGAAAAAAATGTATCACAGTTTCTACAAAAAATATTACGCAGTAATATTAAACAGTTTTCAACACTGATAATAATAAGAAATTATTCTTGAGCATCTAACAATCATGTTAGAATGATTTCTGAAGAATCATTAGACACTGAAGATTGGAACAATGATGCTAAAAATTAAGCTTTGCCACCACAGGAATGAATTACAGTTGTTTTTTTGATTAAAACAGAAATCTGTTTTTTTATTATTATAATAATAATTATAATTTTCGATATTTTCACAATATTTTCGTTTTTAGTGTATTTTTTTATCAAATAAATGCAGCCTTGGCAAGAACAAGACTTTTTTTCCAAAGACTTTTGAAAGTGTTACAGACCCCAAACGTTTGAACAGTAGTGCACATTATATTGCCATTCAATCAACTATTAATCTTGCCATTAAATCAGTTAAAAGCACACTGCATGTGAAATCCGTCATTTTAAAATGCCTCAGAGTAAGAAAATGACTCAGCTGCAGTGAGTAGTGCCAGCATGTTCGCTTCTGGCAAAAGTTTCTGTGGTTTGACCTTGTGCAGAACACTACATAAAACAGAGGAGTAGTGTGTTCATGCCAGCAGTGCCAGAGAGAGCACAGGAACATGGCTATATTACCATTCCTGACCAGCATGTGGATGAGGAGGGGTTACTGAGTGTGAACCACAGCTACAGGGAGAGTCGAGAGACGAGTCTAGACAAACCGTGAAACCCACTAGCCAATCAAATGCAAGGGAATGTGGGGGAGTGAGCCGCCATAAAAGAGGGGGGCCAGAGGCAAACCATAAGCAGAGATCCACTGAGAATATCCATGCAATACTATTATAAACATAAAGGAAACTCTAAATAACTTTGACCAAAGCGACATGAATGCAAGCCAACTTTGTAGGTAGAATAATAGCCTCACTGTTGTACCAATCTAACACTTACACACATACAAAACTGGCCTCTTGCACAATTTGCTCTCACTAACCTCCTGTTTGTAGGCATGCATCATATATTTGAGCTTTTTAACAGAATTTCAGGAGAAAACTGATGCTTTCTAAAAATTTAAAAATGAGATTAGAGAGCACTGGAGTTTAGAGTCTTTAGTTACCTGTAGTTGCGATACAGTCGAACCCAACGAAGGCGTAAAAGCAGGTAGCGGCCCCTGATAAGACCCCTGTGAAGCCGAAAGGCATGAAACCACCTTCACCCAGAATCTCTTCTGTTGGCAGGGGCTGTGTGGCACTGCTCAAAGAGAGTAATGCAGACATTTTAAAAATGCTAATATGCCAAACAGCAAAAATGCCTACTGAGGTCAGACATTATTGTTTTGTCTCCATTTTGTGAGGTAACACTGAAAAAGCTGATATATAACTTGTTTTCTAATGGAAACTTTTGGAGAAAAAAAAAAAGTCAATATATACAGTACTATTCAAAAGTTTGCAGTCAGTAGGGTTTCTTTTTAAAATAAATGAATACTTTTATTCAGCAAGGACCCATTAAATTGATCAAAAGTGATAAAGACTTTTATAATGTTAGAAAAGATTTCTATTTCAAATAAATGCAGTTTTTTTTGTTTTTTTTTACTTTTTATTCATCAAAGGATCTTAAAAAAATGCAGTTTCCACAAAAATATTAAGTAGCACAACTGTTTTCAACATTGATAATAATAATGACAAAAGTTTCTTGAGTATCAAATCAGCATATTTATGTTTCCTGAAGGATCATGTGACACTGGAGACTGGAGTAATGATGCTGTTAATTTAGCTTTGTTTTGTTGGTGAGCATGAGACTTGAAAAAAATGTAAAAATCCTACTGACCCCAAGCTGTTCAGTGGTATGTAATTTTGTGGCATACTTGAAAACATATTCCAAGATAAATTTCCAAACGTCATAAAAAACGACTCACTTAATGGTGGAATTGGTTCCGTTAAGAATCTCATCAGGGTCCAGCTGCCAGTTCTTCAGTGTACCTTTGACCAGTCCAGATACAACCATGAACAACAGCACCAGGATGTTGATGCAGGTGAACACTTTGGTGACCATGGCTGACTCCTTCACCCCAAAGGCCAGAAGGCCTATAGCAAACAAAACGTAGTTCAAAACACTACGGAACAAAGTCAACACAAACATCCACTAAATATTTACATTCAACAGCTTGCATTTTCAGAATAAATAAGTGCTTCACAATCACCATTTTGAAATAAACATTTCAATTTATATAGATAACACTGTACGACACTCAGGAACTCTCAGTTCTAATTGGTCAGTCATGGCTCCCTATGTAATTAGTGTTTTACCTGTGAGAGTGAGGATGATGAATACGGAAAACACATCTGGGTACTCCGCCAGAATACCCGGAGCATTCATAGACATGTACTGTCGACAAAAATGCTCAATTTGTTTTCCAATCAGCTCATCAAATGTGGCACTCCAAGCTCTGGCAACACTTGATGTACCTGAGAATGGTTTACAGATTGAGTAACATTATATATAACAAGGAAAGAACAACATAAGGAAATTTAAAAATCTATACTATGGGGTTCATCTACTGTAGTGTATGGTTACCCATTTCCCTAAAATATCTTCTTTTGTGTTTAATAGAAGAAAGTAAGTCATACAGGTTTGGAAAGTCTTGAGGGTGAGTAAATGATGACAGTGTTTTAATTTTTGGTGATTTTGTGTGTTGACTCACCTATAACGTATGAAAGTATAAGGTTCCAGCCAGTTATAAAGGCCCATAGTTCCCCTACAGTCACATAGCTGTACAGGTACGCTGAGCCCGTTTTTGGCACTCTCGCCCCAAACTCTGCATAACAGAGGCCCGCAAGCACTGAGGCCAGGGCTGCGATGAGGAACGATAGCACGATGGCCGGTCCGGCGTTTTCCCGGGCCACCGCTCCAGCGAGGACATACACACCAGCTCCCAAGGTGCTGCCCACACCAAGAGCCACAAGGTCAAAGGTGTTCAGACATCGGGAGAGTCGCGATTCCTCCGAGTTGCAGTCGACAACCTTCACCCTCAGCAGCTGTTTCCCGAAACGCAGAAGCTTTTTCAAAACCATCATTGATTAGATTTGATGACAGCTTCTTTTTGTGCTTCGTTTTTCAAAGTTTCTCCTCTCACAATGTTTCGGCTTCCCCCACCAACGCAGAGGATTCACAATGTTCAGAATATTGTTTAGATGTGTTGTTTACCTTTAGGGGAAAAAAAACAAATAATTAACTTGAGAAAGTGACAATGGTAGTTTGTCAAATATATGCTGTCAAATGATGACAACCATAGGTATTTTCTATTGGTAAAATGTCACATTTTAATGATATTTATATACTGATATCATTCAAAGTAAACCAATAATGAACAGCCAAATAATGATTAAATGTAGTTGGAAACCAAACCAAACCAAACTAACCCCCCCCAAAAAAAAAGCAATGACGGGCCCAAGCCCCGGTGGAAGCAGCGGGAAAGTTGTTAATTGGAAATATTGTTTACCTTAAAAAAAAATGAAACAAAGCAGTGTGTACATTCTTCAAAATTTATTTTTGTTCCTTAAAAGAAAAGTCAATAGGATATAGAGTGGGTAAACTTTACACTTTACTTTAGTACTACACTTTATTTCCAGATAAAAATTATACAAAAATGCTAAGCACAGCAATCATGCGGTGGTTAATGTGGCTACCCCTTCCCAGTCTGACCAAAGTAACTGGGTATTTTCCAGATATTTTCCACTAGATATGAGTGTTTAAACACTGCAAGGATTATGTCCTTTTTTAAAGTTCCAGAACACAAACCAGCACATTTGTGGTGAGAATATCAGCTGTTCTGTGATTTACGGACATAAAAACATGCAGAGCACTGACCCATATTCACTTCAACTTCAAGCCAAACAATAAATACAAACCCAGTACATATCTGATGACACTGTAAAAGAACTCTACGCTGTATTCTAAATCGCAACCAAACCTCTTGATTGAAAAGCACATTGCGATTCCCAAAGGCCAAGTGTCAAAAAGTACTGTACTGTACGAACAAATGGGGAGCAGCTCTCCAGTCAATAAGTTCATACAGCTGTGCTGTCTCCAGTTTAATTCCTGCACTCTTTTCCCAAGTGTTGAGTAACATAGAGAGAGAAATCCATAAAATGTGATTGGTGACAGAGCTGGAGAGCCCCTCCGGGGGATAATCTATCATACCCACACAAACTGACATGTGTTACGTAACCAAGAGTGGAACTTAATGGCAAAAATACATGCAATTGCAAAAGAACAACTAGGATCTGTGTTTGCAAGCTCTCTTTGAGAACAGCCTGTTCTGAGAAGTTACTTTGCAAGTGAATCTAAATGAATCTCTGTGCGTGAAGCAACCATCACACAACAAATTTTAAGCAGTAAATTTGATTGTTTTCTCACATGATAATAATAATAATTATAATAATAAAAAAACTTTCAGGAGTAAATAACTAAAAGTTGTCACACTGTTACATTTTTTCAGCAGCATGAAAGAAGCTCAGCTGCTTTAAAAATAGGGTAGCTATTTTTTTTTCAAGCTAATTTTGCCAATGTGTATTGATATAGCAGAAAAATGTGCCATTTTTTTCTTAGATATGTTATTGCAATGGACCAATATAGATCGATAACTCCTCTCTTATACCTAGCATTGGGATGCATGAGTCACTGTAGTGAAATGGTTTAAAACTGCTCTGCTTAAGGTCGAAGCTCATTTAAGCTGGATAACCAGCTGGTCAATAGCCTAAACCAGTAAAATAGACCTGCCTGCTAAAGCGGGGAGTTAGAAGTAGAAAAAGGCTGTTTTAAGCTATTTTTAGCAG
Organism: Barbus barbus; assembly: GCF_936440315.1. Classification (NCBI taxonomy): domain Eukaryota; kingdom Metazoa; phylum Chordata; class Actinopteri; order Cypriniformes; family Cyprinidae; genus Barbus; species Barbus barbus. Next base: position 12,824,749 of record NC_136723.1, read on the forward strand.
GGTAATTGAGATTCTTCATTGTTTTTTGGGGGTTTTTTTTCTAAATATTTATAACTCTGAGAATAAAATAAAAAAATCATTAACTAAGATAAACATAAACACACTCATATATATGTATGTACACATAGCTTGTAGTTACCAGCTAGATTTTCTTAGAAATACGTCACGTAGCTAATCACTTTTTCTTTAAATAGTAGCTTGACTGTAATTTATCTACTTGTAATTATGTGTAACTTGTATCTTGAGAGGCTCCGGTTTCAAAGTATGTTCCTTAACACAGAGTATGAGTCTATAAATTAATCTACTCTGAATCATGACCTAGTTTTCTTTCTTGCATCTAAACAGCAAACGGTACATAAGGAGTAACTTCCTGTCATGCCACACTTAAATGGAAAGTTCCACAGACATAGAGGTGGCGACCTTTTATTTATCTCCCAGGGTGCTTCAGGGGCTATCGGATGTCTTGGATCTCACAAACGTGGAAGCAGGTTTGCAGAGTCACTCGAGCAGTACTGCACCTTTAACTGTTGTCATTTAAATCACGCAAGCATTGCATGAGGGCCTGACTGGAGCAAACCTGTTGCTGAAACAGCAAGCCCAAACTTTAGCCACATTTCTCACGGAAGTTCATTAAAATGAGATTAGCAGTGTGACCGAGAAAAGACAACCAGAGTTCAGGTTTAAAGCTGTGCACAAGACAGGATCAGCAAAATGTGTCCGTTTTTTTCTTCTTCTTAAACAAATGCACAATTATTTTCTGATCAGGCTTTAGCAACTGGTATGAGCATGTGCTTCAAGACAGGCCTCCGATTGCAAACGAACTTATGAAATTGTGTGAACATGAAAATATATACATAAATATTTAGATATGCATGTGTGTGTGTGTGTGTGTTTTAATTGTATACATATATAACTAAACATTTATATAAAGATAAATATATAAATATGATAAATTCAATATTTAGGAGAAAGTGTTTAAAATATATACTTAAAGTACTTGACAAAGTAATAACAATACTATTATATTTTATATAATACTTATGCTATATATAATGCATTTGTTCAATAATACAAGATACAATTTATTGTATAATAACAATATATTAATGCTGTTTGGCTTAACATTAAGCTTGATAATAATTAGATATTTTTATTTTTCTATATTTGGGTTTCTGTCCTGAGGTGAATCAGTGTAACCCAAGCACACGCTGTTGCTGAGGGTCTGCTGTCCAGTTGGACCTCATTCAGATATCCCAGCATTCCCTGAATGAGCTGGTCTAAACTGCTCTACTGGTGTGACATCAGACATGTTGAAAGATCTGCCTCTAGGCCATGCTGCATCAATGCTTAAAGACCACAAATGCTATGAAGGTACTTTGGAAGAGATTTCTACAATTTCAAAATGTCTCACATAAAGACCAACACCACAACTGTAAACATTTTATATTACATATACTTCATTACATCCTGAAACTGAGGTGTTTTACTCACAAACATCTCATAATGAGATTTCTAATACCTCTTTTTTTGAGAGCGAGAGAGAGAGAGAGCACATGGAGAAAACTGCATTTAACTAAAATAAGGGAAACGAATTAAAGGGTTGGTTCACCCAAAAATGAAAATTCTGTCATTAATTGATAATTACTCACCCTCACGTCGCTCCAAACCCGTAAGACCTTCTTTTATCTACGGAACACAAATTAAGATATTTTTGATGAAATCTGAGAGCTCTCTGATCCTCCATAGACGGCTAGGCTACTATAACGATCAACTCATAAACATAGCAAGGACATCGGTAAAATAGTCCATGTGACATCAGGGGTTCAACGGTTCTTTTACGAAGCTACGAGAATACTTTTTTTGAGCAAAGAAAACAATAATAACATGATTTATTCAGCAATTCTTCTCCCCGAGTTACCATCTTCTGCCATTTTGGAGAGTATCCCAGAATGTAATCAGCGTTGTTTATGTTCAGTAGAAAGCGCGTGAATGCTGAATGTAAACAACTCTGATTACGTTCATTACGTTCTGGGGAACTCTCCAAAATGGCTATCAGATTTCATCAAAATGATCTTAATTTGTGTTCCGAAGATGAAAGAAGGTCTTATGGGTTTGGAACGACATGAGGGTGAGTAATTAATGACAGAATTTTCATTTTTGGGTGAACTAACCCTTTAATACACCAAGGAAACCACTTCTTCATGTTACTGAACAAATTCTCAATCTTTTATTTCTCCCATGGATTTCAGGAGAAACATTTGAGACAAAATTCATGTTTAAATAAAACACAATTAAGATTATAATTTAAGTGATAATTTTCTTCTTGAACTGCATCATCCACATGAGTCATGTGTGCTTCAGCACTCAGTCTGCAGGAAGCAGAATGGAAAATCTCATCTAAATAAATCCTGATAGCTTCTTCTGACAGCAGGGTTGGGTAAGGTTAACGGTGCCATCGATTGACATTCCAGCTCAGTCAGAGCCGGAGAGGTGATCATAGACACACATGCAATTTATCTGACTAAATTAAGCAGGTGGGTTGAGCAGGGGTGTGTTGCCTGGGCACCAATCAGTTGACGACTTTCTGTTATGGTGTTCAATGTGCAGCACAAAGAAAGTTTGGCCTTGGGACGCTTGTGCCTTTTTATTTTGCTTTTAACCACATCATTACTTCAATAAAGTCTCATCAGTATGTGAAGAGAAAACCTTATTAGTGTATTATCTACAAGATCTAAGCTAGCATCAATATGGGCTTGAGTACCGATGTCACAAACGTTTAAAGTGAAGTGAAGTGACATACGGCCAAGTATGGTGACCCATACTCGGAATTCGTGCTCCCATCGTGACCCACACACACCGTGAACACACACTCAGAGCAGTGGGCAGCCATTTATGCTGCAGCGCCCGGGGAGCAGTTGGGGGTCCGGTGCCTTGCTCAAGGGCACCTCAGTCGTGGTATTGTGGGTGAAGAGAGCGCTGGACATTCACTCCCCCCACCTACAATCCCTGCCGGCCCGAGACTCAAACCCGCAACCTTTGGATTACGAGTCCGACTCTCTAACCATTAGGCCAGGACTTCCCTTTTAGTGTATCATAACAACCAGTCCCTTCTAGAAACAGGTCAAGGGCACAGTGTCCATCCAGACAGAAAACAGACTCATGTTTTGTTAACGTGTTTTTGCCAACGTCTATCCATATGAGCATGTTTAGAGTGGGCACAATATACCTGGCACCACCCGACTACACTTTGCCTAAACTTGGGACTGTGATTTTATGTTGGAATGTATGTGACAAACAGTTTTGGTTTTTGGCAGAAATGTCTAAAAACTAATTTAGGACGTGCTTGCAGCCAGCCGACAGTCTGACAAAACTCCCTGTCTGACCTCTCTACGAAAACGAAAACAAGTTCAGTTATGAACAAATCCACAAGCATGTCAAGATACCTCAAGACACTTTCACTTGAGAAACTCAATATTATAAGAAAACATGTTTGTAGTGAGTGGGGCGGGCCGATAGCCGTGGGAGCGGAACGAGGCCGGTGGAGTTAATGATAATGAGCGACACCTGCGCCACTCACCGATCTCGAGTCCCACGGAGGAGCTCCGGAAGGATACAAGGAGAAGTGACGACAGTGGAAGAGGAGAGAGGACCAGACCTGGACTTTACTTTTGTGTTTATTTTATTTATTAAATTGTCTTTAAATGTTTGCCGGTTCCCGCCTCCTTCTTCCCAATCTACGAACTTTGTTGCAATGTTTTTTAAATGGATGCACGTAGGCTTGCAGAACCCAGTTTATACCTGACCAGGAAGTACATCTTAACGTCTTATGCCTTAGTTGTTTATACTGGCAACATGTAGAAGCTTCACTCAACGGTTTAAAACAATTAAATGTGTCTTCCTCCAGATAAAGACGCGTGTTAATTTCAAAAGGATGATACACGTGAGACTGAAGGGTAGCCAAGGTGGAAAGAGTCTCAGCTTTCTGTCATTGGGAGACAAGCCAGTTCTCCACCAGTGACACTGCATCGGCCTTCCCACTAAAGAGACATGCAAGATACTCTAAATCATAGGTTGAAGGACAGACACAAAAATAAAATAAAATAATTGCACGTTTGTCCTAATAATCATTGCACAAAAACCAGTTCATATGACATCTTTGTTGTCAAAATTTCTCTTATTCGGCTCTGTTTACTTTCCAGTCTAACACCATGCATTGGCTATGTTAATGACTAGATTTAACATTGACAAAATCAAAATGGTTTATAGAACAAATAAATGCTTAAGTGAAATTGTTTACAAAAAAAAAAAGAAAAAAGCAAAGTTAATCATTTGAAATTTTGCATTAAATAGCTAAATCATTGTACCTTGTAATTTTTAAGGAAATGAATGCATGAATTACTGATGATTAATCAAAAATTAAATGATGGTACTAATTTTGACTGCCCTGGGCCTCAAATATAAGAGGCGTGCTATTGCGCAACACCCAAAACGAAGTTACTAAAACTGTTATTGAGGAACATTGCTTGAATGTGTGCCAGTGTCTGTCACAACAAGCTGACATAAATTAAGAAATAAGTGATGTTGTTTGTTCTTGGTCCCTCCTCGGCAGTAATAACAACATCTGAACATCTTATACAAAAGACATTCATTTACGTAATTGAAATTTTATTTATTGTATTTGTGGTTCAGATCTTGAAACTGCAATATAATTTCTTATGCTATTTAGCATCAAAGGGGTGCCTCTGACTATTTTAATCCATTTCAGATGAATGCCTTTCCACAGATTTATCAGTCTAACATCAACACTGACATAAAGGTTGACAATCTAATGGTTAGTTTATAACCATATCTTATGCATTTTAATCACCCAATTATGAGAAACATGCAAATCAATCAGTTTACGCAACACAAAGACCTGCAGAATGATTCCGTGAGGTCACAAGAGGTACATAATCAAAACACTTCAACTTCCTACTATAGATAGCTCATGGTTTTTTATCATGAGCCAGTAAATCTCATAAAATAAAATAAAATTGCTTTCGGTTTGAAATGACAAATAAATGTAGAATTGCAGATGTTATGAACTTCATATTACACCATTACAAAAAATAAATAAATAATCTTTCCAGGACTGTAATTATATTATAAGGGTCAACAACACTTAGTTTGGGATTCATTAACAGACACACACATGTGAAAATATTTAAGTGCAGTATATAGCATCAAAAAACAAATAAATAAAAGTGTAAATGGTCAAAGATCAGAGTTGTCTTGTGAAGCCCTTGACCATCGTCTATGTAATATGGAAAAACATTCTACAGCCAATCTAGTTATCCAAAAACATTTCTTGGTGAATAATTCCTCTGACCTTTACAAATAAAGACCCCCCTACTGGAACCCTTCAACAGAAAACTTCTCCTAGTGGCAGAGCCTTTGAATTGTTTACATATACAGCTCATGGTATGGCATGTGTTAGTGAGTGTTGATGGTACAAGGTTTTCCATGAATGCAATAACAAAAAAAATTATTAACATTTATAATATAATAAAGTATGTAATCATTTAAAATTATATTATTTTATAACAGTATTTAATAATCAGCACTGAAAAAAATGTATACGACCCTCAGACTCTTCATTTTTTTTACCAATTGAACAAAATTTGAAAAAAAAAAAAAAAAACATTCTGATGGTAGGCCTAATAAATAAATTTAGACAAGCTAATGCAACTCTTATGGCATGAGGTGAAGCGGCTCTCTCTGTTAGATCAGTTTACTCTTACTGAAAGAGACTCCAGCTTACTTATAAATAGAAAAAGATTTATCTGCAAACCATTTCAAATCTTTTCATTATTTAACCTGTAGCCTAATATTAAGTAGGCTATATCAAAAATATTTCTAATGTACTCTGTTCTAATTTTTTAAAGAGTTAATGTTTTGTTACTTTATCACATTTATAGTCCATTTTGTTTTACTTTTGTTTTTATTTGCAATTTTCATATTCACATTTACATGCATGCGCATTGCGTAGGCTACTTAACGCATTAAAATGATTTATTTTGTTTCTGTTGTATCTTGCTGTGCAGAAGACTGTTATTGCTACGATAAGAACTAAAATAAATAAATGAATAAATAACAGAAAAAAGTAGACGAAATGCGAAACGACAAAATTAATAAAAAATACCATTAAACGGGCATAACGCCCCATTCATACTGCACGCGCTCGACGCGACTCAACTAATGCTCACTAAACAACGAAGTTGCAGGCGAGCGCCTTACACCAAGCCACAGCGGCAGTTTGCATTAACCTAAAAACATTTTAATGTCCGCAGCTAGCCCTCTTTTCCCCTGCAGGATAGACCACATTACAAGGCGGGAGACCCCGTGCGCACCGTCCCACGTTTTCCTGCCCTGCCTGGCTGCCTCATAACGGAGCGCTATAGTGAACTAAACTAAACCAACATGTGCTGCCCTTCCGCGCCAGTTTCGCATAGATTGATTTGTAACTATATTAAGAGAGCAATAACAGAATCAAATACATTTCCTGACGGACGCTTAAGATAGGCAAGCAACTGGGTTAACTGTAACAGATGCTGGTTTTACCTTGCAGCTGGTCTCAGTGCAGAACAGACCGGATCCAGTGATAGGCTACTTGTTGTGTCTCAGATTGTGTGTGTCCTCCAGGTCAGGCGTCTGTGTGGTTATGTGGGCTGAGTCTCCTGACAGGTGGTGTGTGTGTGTGTGGTCATTTGCGATGTGTAAGGTAGGCTACATGGATCAGGTTTCACTGCGGTTTTGTACATGCTCCTCCCGACTTTTACTATTCGCAAAATTAGACATTTAGAATCCAATCTGACAAAATTAGGTATGCATGTATTTCCTGAAAATAATCTTGCTTTGGTAAATCCATAATGAATTTACCAAAGCAAGATTATTTTCAGGAAATACATTATAAAGTTTTTATTATCCATATATATATATATAAAGTAAAACATTCAGAAGTGTAAAATACTTGAGTAATTTTACTTGATTACTTAAGTAGTATACTTGTATACTTTTACTTGATTAGATTTCTGGAGAAAAAGACTACTTTTTACTCCTTACAATTTTATTTAATCTTAAAAAGTACATTATATTTTTATTTTATTTTATGCACAATAAATATGGTTAACAGAAGTTCAAATGTGCATGCTTGACGTGAGAACAAATGATCATGCATCAAGCACACACATTTCTACTTCAGTTGTGACTTTCATCAGGTAAATGTCTGGCTTCAAAAGTTCACAATCAAATCTGAGGAAGCATATGAGGTAGCAAAGTTGCGTTTCCCCCCAAAAAAGTTGTATTCATTATTCTTTCTGTTTTGATAGAGCCATTAGTTGTGTAATATATTAGCCGAATGCACAAGATTGAGTGCAAATAAATCAGTGATGCGAATTTAAATAGAATTAATATTTTTGTGTGAATGATTGTTTTTATTTATTTATTAAATGTTACAAATCTCCAAAAAAAGTGTTTAAATGAACATTTTATGCTAAATAAAATTGTAATTTATGTTTAGTGATGTTCTCACCAGGTAGTGGATATTTTGTCATTATATGACACGAGTAGCATTTAAGACTGTCGATGAGTATTTTTTAAAATCTGAATTACATGATTTGCTTATTAATTATTCTAATTAGTCACAAATAATTATCAATCTTTGCTGAAAAACCTCTAAATGCCCCAAATAAACAATTAAAAGTTGAATTATCCTTAGACAGTGATGTTGAATATAGACAACACAAAAAAGTGGCCTTTCAAAATGTTAATGTTGTATGTTTTAATTATATGACTCTCCTCATTAATGCTACACATTCTTGTATTCTGTCTGGAATATGTTTTAGCCTCTGCATCACATCTAGCTATTCAAAGGAATAGTTCACCCAAAAATTAAAATTCTCTCATCATTTACTCACCGTCATGTCGTCCCAGATGCTTATGACTTTTAGTCTGTATAATGCAAGGGGACAGGACCACACAAAGTGAACATGACAGTCAAGTTTAAATTTTGGGTATTTGTATTTTTTGTATTTATCCTTTCACTTAAGAAGACACTGATTCATTAACGGGGGTTGTATGAGTTATTGTATCATATTTATTTTTGGATGTCCCATACCCTTGCATTAAACAAAGAGAGATGATTTTTTTCTAAAACTCTTAGTTTGTGTTCATCTAATAAATGAAAGTCATATACAGTCGTGAATTATTGGCACCCTTGGTAAATATGACCAAAGGCTGTGAAAATTAATCTGCATTGTTAATCCTTTTGATATTTTATTTAAAAAATTCACAAAAAACTAACCTTTCATTGGAGAATAAGAATTTAAAATGGAGGGGGGGGGGGGGGGTATCATTATGAAATAAATGTTTTTCTCTAATACACATTGGCCACAATTAACGGCACCCTTTTATTCAATACTTTTTGAAACCTCCATTTGTCAGTTTAACAACTCTAATTTTTCTCCTATAATGCCTGATGAGGTTAGAGAACACCTGACAAGAGATCAGAGACCATTCCTTCATCCAGAATCACTCCAGATCCTTCAGATTCACAGCTCCATGACTGTACTTCTTCTCTTCAGTTCACCTCACTCATTTTCTACAGGGTTCAGGTCAGAGGACTGGAATGGCCATAGCAGAAGCTTGGCTTTGTGCTCAGTGACCCATTTTTGTGTTGTTTTTGAGGTTTGTGTTTGAATTATTATACGGTAGGAAGATCCAAACATGGCCCATTATAAGATTTCTAACAAGAGTCAGTCACTTATTGATTTTTTATCTGTTGGTATTTGATAGAATCCATGATGCCATGTGTCTAAACAAGATGTCCAGGACCTCCAGCAGAAATATAGATACGTATTACGATACAGGGGTTGTGATACGATACATTGTGATACTGTAAGCAAGGCGATATATTGGGATATTTCTTATTTTAGGAATAGGATATATATTTTTTAGGAAAGCTGTCATTAAGAACACACCACCATATGCAAACCTTTGCAAAAAATAAATAAATAAAAATAGTTTAACCAGAACACACTGGGATCTGCATTTGCAATAACCAGTCCCTATAACATTCAACATTATTGAACCACTTTTTGTGCAGCACGAGGAAAGGGGGAAATATTCATGTGCTTGCATGATTCTTTAGTTAAATGTATGTATAAAATTTATTTTATAAAAAGATAAAAATATATATTTATAGACTCTACTTTAAAGGTTAACAGTTTAAGTTTACAATTGTGACATACAATGTCATAACATTTGATCTGAACAAAAAATGACATCTGCTTAATATCAATGAAAAATAAAGTGCTTGCAGGATTCCTAAAGAAAACAATCAAATGAATAGAGATGTTAAGCATTCTCAGAACTTAACTTAACTTTCTCAGTTTGTATTTATGTTCCGCGTGGAATCGCCGAGACCGCGACGCGAGCACCGCCCCAACTGCACAAAACACCCCTGAATTACGAGAGAAAGCTCCAGCTGGCGGCGACTCTACCGCCCGCCGCGCAAAGGCTCTTCAACGCGGGATGTGGCAAGCGGCAGAACCGAGGTTGCGCTCGCGCCGCGGTCCCGGGCCGGACATTACCACAAAAGCCCAAATGGTGCCACACTTCAGCTTTGTACATCGAAACGAGAACTGGAACAATTCTTTCATCCTCCATTACTGGCAGCGAACTATATTAACGATAACATTAGTGGAGTGCGCTGATGCTAGTATTTCCTGTCACTGTTTAAGTTCAGAGATGAAGACTAGCGGCCGGGATATGAACTCAAAACGAAACAACTGCCATGAATCTGTATGATTTTTTTTTTTTTTTTTTAATATCGATATTCCGTTTTGGAGAATCGATACAGTATCGCCAAACAAAATATCGCGATACTCACGTGTATCGATATTTTCTTACACCCCTACATGAGATAGTGTCTAATTAGGAGTCATATTTATGAGATTCATTTTCGAGAAGTCAGTATGACAAGACAAAATTATGAGACGGGTCATAATTCTGACAAATATTTTTTCAGCATTTAATATATTTGTCAACCGCATTTATGTAACCGCACTTTTAGTAGCTCATGATTTTAACTTTTTACAATGACTTTTTGTTTTTAATCTTATGTGGCAGAAATTGGCATCCATATGCATGTGATTTAAAATGAAGAAATCAAAAGAAAAAAAAGCTTCTAGATCACATGGTTCAAGAGCAGCGGGTGGCACTAAAAGGTCTGAAATCAAGACCAGACCAGTCCAGTTTAGATTCACTTCTTCCCAGTTTCCCTCTAAAGGTTTTATAGGCTGCCATATTCTCCCAGCCAGAACCAATAGGAGCCTCCATGCCTTCAGTGACTGGCTCTAAAACGACTGAAAAACCGCTAGGGGAGAAAACAGTTGCATATTCATAAAAACTGACATGCTGCTATGCTCTCTGGCTTGGGTTTAAATAAATGTTTCTATAGAATCTATGTATATATCACTTCGCACCTCAGGCTAAATCACAACTAAATAGCCACCCGAAGAAACTGTTGACATAACTATGAAGTGTTTTATATGCAAACTCTAACTGCACGTAAAAACAACTGTATATTTAAATCTTTACATTCATATGCACTGACTAATGTAATTACAATGGAAGCTTGTTTCCACTATAAGAGTAAAAAAATGTATGTTCTTGTGAGAAAAATAAATAAGAGTGACATTATGAGATATTAAGTCACAATTACAATAAATAATAAATAGGTCTCACTACATGATACAAAGTTGCAATTATGAGAACTATACCTTTAAATAAATCAAATCGCATTTGTGATATTTTAAAATGCAGTTGTGAAGTGTAAGTCACAATTACTAGTTTCTTTTTACTAAGGCAGAAACTAGCCTATATTTTAAATCCTAAATTTCCAATATACTTTTAAACTCAGTTATATGTCAAGGAAGGAATTTATACTGAATAACAACACTATTTATGCAAATAAAACATTTTAAGTTCCAGCAAAACAACAACAAAATAAGTACATTCGTTACTGTAGCATGTGGTTTTGTTTGCCAGCATGTCATGTTCATTTGATTAGGGATGAGGTTGGCACATGAGCGATTCAAACTGTTGTTAAGATGGGCACAAATGCTGGATCATTCAACCCATGGCTGTACATAAATATTTTTTGAATGATTACAATATGCAGGATGTAACCTGCTTTCAGAGAACAGCTTTAGTGCAGTCTTTGTGGAAGGGAAAGAGCACAGAACCCATGTGTATTGCAAAGTGGTCTTTTCTTGTAGGTAATGATACTGCAGAGTGATGGACAGTTTAAAAGATGCATTAAAAGAATTCATCCATTTAAAAAAAAAAAATAAGTAAAAAGTTGAGACCTCTCCTAAGGAAAGGGATTACAAAAATCTTAACACAGCAGAGTGCACTTCAAACCCACTTTCACTGGATTTCAACTGTACTGAAGTAGAAACCTCACTAGATCCCACCAACGTGTCCCCAAAGGAAACCCTTCAGCTGCACAAATAAATGTACAATATTCACAGTATTTACATGGTGTGGTTCATCCAAAAATGCATCCCATTGCTTTGCCTTTCATTTGTTCTCCAGGAGAGTCTTTATATCTTTAATGCCGTGTTCTGAGGCAACCGCGATCACGTGATCTAAAGCATTGAGCCGTCCCAGAAGCCTAACCACCTCCTTTATGTGTTCCCTATAGAGAGAAACAATAACTGCATTAAGAAATAAAGGGGTGAGGCTTACATTGCAGAGCCATTAATATAATGCATATATACACACACACATACATATATGTATACAAACATACACATACTTGAATGCTACATTTTAATTTTACAAAGAAACCAAAAAGCATGTGAACATATACTAAGATTAAAGTTTAAGGTCAGTTTAATGTTTCTTGAGCAGCAAATTAGAATTGATATTACAATGATTTCTCAAGGAGCATGTGACACAGAAGACTGGAGTGATGATGCTGACAACTCAGCTTTGCAATCATAGGAATAAATTACATTTGAAAATATATTCAAATTAATGCGGTCAAACGATTAAATCGCATCCAAAACAAGTTTTTGTTTACATAATGTGTGTATACTTATGTATATATAAATACAAACACATGCATGTATATATTTAAGAAAAATGTTGTGTTTATATATTACATTTATTTATATACAATATAAAATATAAGAATATAAATATATATACATGTAATTATTTTCAAAATATATACTGTATGGGTGTCTATATATATATATATACACATAATAAATATACACAGTACACATACATATATTACGTAAACAAAAACTTTTTTCGCGATTAATTGCTTGACAGCACTAATTCAAATAGTATATCATTCTTTTAAATTAAAATAATTTCACAATATTACGGTTTTAATGCAATTTGAGCATACACACACTAGTAGGGATGTAACGGTATGAAAATTTCTAATCACGATTATAGTGACCAAAATTATCACGGTTATCAGTATTATCACGGTATTGTTAAAATGTGCTGGAGATGTTCAAAAAGTACCGAAACATAAATCACTTCACCAAGTTTCATACTTAAAAATCAACAAACAGCAAATAAAATGACTTTTTGTTTGCATAATCACTAAAACAATAACATTACCAATGAGGTCTGGATTTTAAATGACAATTTGACTGACAACAGTTTAATAGCATGTTCAAATAAATAATGTAAATGTTCAAATAAAGCTTTGAAAAAGTTTAACAAAGGTAGACCACACATTTCAGCCTTTAAAGAAAAGGGTTAAATTAAAATGATAATTAATAAATGATTATATGTATTTTATCTGCTCCATAAATAATCCTATATAGCATATCTGAATTGTTTAAATGTACATAAGTTTGTTTTTCATCAACCGGTTAAAATTTACAGCAGGTCATGCAAATTTGGTCAATTTTTTGGCCAGACAGAAACTGCACACAGACTGAATGTAAATAAGTGTCTGTAAATCCAGTCTCTGACAGCAGGTGGCGCTTTATACGGAAAAGCTGAATTACAGCTGATTCCTGTGAACTCCGCGAACACTTACTTTAGGTATTACATGGAGCAAAGATGAGAACAAAATGCCATCAAATCGTTTCTGAAGACAGTCCGAACCTTCAGAGGTACATTCATATAATTAATTCATTGATATATTAATTTGTATAATTCCCTTAGCACTCTTTTAAAACCTCCCAGCTTTTCCGCCCTGTTTTCACTCAGAACGAAACTACTGTGCTGCTGTGCGCACGTGAGACTGTTACTGAAAACTCTGCTTTATGCCGGACAGTATTTATTTATCGCGAGTTGTTTAAATCACGGTAATCGAATACGGTTTTAATGATAATTAAAATATGAAACGGTAATACTAACCGCGGGGAATTTTATCATGATTTATCGTCAAACCGGTAATCGTTACATCCCTACACACTAGTGTGAATTTCATTATCGAAAATATGACGAAAAAATGTTAGCTGACAAACTTTCTTCCCATGGCGATGACGAGACGACAATAAGGTCAATAAACGATAACTGTGACTATCAACAAAAAAAATATTGTTGACGATAAAAGATGAGACAAATGTATTAAAAAAATAAAAATAAACCTTTTTATTTTTGTTGATAAAGGAGCCTCTGTGCACGCCTCTACTACTACATGAGTACTATATGTTGGTATAATGTCTGCTAGATTGTTAAAAAATGTTCAGTGTTAAGTAAATATTTTTAAATTGTTGCTCTGTAATTGATTTTTTCTTTGAAAAGCAAGACAAAACTGTAAAAAGCAAAACTTGTGTAATTTATGCACTGATGAAAAAAAATTGGCAAACCACATGGGGAAAAAAACGCAACGGTATACAGCCTTCGGCCCAGTGTTTAATTTTGTTTGGCTTCGGCCAAGAATTTTCATTTCAGTGCATCCCTAATTGGAATTACTATTAGGAATTTCACTGTTAAAATATTTTGATTGTTTTTGCTGATTTTCATAATGTAGAAAGAGAGAGTGCTTATCTAAGATATTTATTTATATAATAAAAAGCCAATAATAAATCAGTACACTAGATGAGGTAAAAAAAAAAAACCTGTATGAGTTCAAATTCTATTGATTTGTGCTTATTGGTGAAAGTGCAATACCTGAAATGTAAAAATGAATTTCTCAAATGACAACAATATTTTCGTTATTTCCATCTTTACCTCACGTTTCTCTTCTCCACGTCTGATCCAGCCACACAGTTGCGGTAAAGACTGCTGGCCAGGTGTTTCAAATATCTGCAGAAGTTCTCCAGCTGAGGAAGAGTCTGCTGTCCTTTCAGACTGCTGAACCACTGCACAGGAAAACACTCCACCACCTGAGGGCAGCAGTGAGAGCAATGAAGTGCTCGGAGTTGAAGGACTTCATATATAAACACCATGTTCACATGAATATTAATTCCCAACTACACAACTGATTTGTCACACAAAAATGTGTAGACAAGTCATACCCTGCGGCATTTCTCCACATGTTCCTCGCTAACATCTGTGGTCTGAAGGGCTGAGAGAATGTAACGGTTTAGTGAGCTGTCCACAGCGAGCTCCTTCAGCACAGACGGAGACATGATCCCATCCCATATTAAGATATTCCCAAGTAACTGAACACAAGAAAGAGATTTAGTTAAAATCTTTAATATTTGAAAATATTTAATGATAAAATAAGATTAACCGATTCAAACGACAGCAGAAAGTCGAGAATATATAAGCATGACTAGCCATACCTTTACACAAGACCAAAACTGTCTCTGGGAAAAGAGGTAAGGACCAGAGTTCTTGTTTTCCATGACACTGTCAGGGGAGAAAACTAAAATTATAGATCACACACACACTGGTTTACAAAACATATTTAATCACGTTAGGAAACTAGATGATGTTTACAAAGAACAGCATATACAAACGGTGAGACAACAGGAGTGATTCAGCTTTTACACTCACTTTTTTGGAAACAGAGGCAGGAAAATGTCATCATCAAGAGTTTGTCGAATTCGCATGACTACGGTCTTCAGAAGCTCCTGAAAACAGATCAAATGCGATATAAGATATTAGATCGTCATAGATTAAGATATTAGATTTTCATTTTCCGCTATGAGAATCAAACACAATTTAACCAAATAAAGCTTGACTTTTCAAATAAATCAAAAACGTTAATTTATTGACCCTCTAGACAAAAACAATGCCAGGCTTCTAAGGCTCATAAAGTATTACAGTCAGGAGAATATGGAGTTAAAATGAGAATATGGACAAAAAAAAAAAAAAAAAAATCACCTAAATTTTACTCAGGAATAACATTTTTTTAAAAAACGATTTATAGATAATCAAGTAAACCTTACTTGCTTCACTACTGTAAATATTCATCTTGGAAAAAAGGTAGTCAACATTTGAAGTGTATCAACCTTTCATCAAAGTTGTCCTAAAACCAAAACAATACCCGTTCTCGTCTTAGGACAACTCTAATGAACTTTTTTGATCCTGACTACTGTTTTACTAATAATATAAAAGTTTACTTTGTTTGATAAAAATTATAAGTTTGTAAAAATCATTAAAGATTTCACAACAAAAAGACATGACTATCACAACGTGAGGCAGGGAAGGGGTTAAAATTTCATTAGTTACATGCTAAAATGTATGAATCAATCATGTAGAACAGCATGTACAACAGGTTTTCCAGCAAAGTACCATGTTAATAATTTAGAAGCCTTAGAATTTTTGAGTATCAAATATAATACACATTTGGATTGATGAAGATCAAACAAAAATAAGAGCCTGTGGCTTTAATGCGTTCCAGTCTCATCTGTTCACTGACTTGAGTGTTGCGGTTGTCGCCATGCATCACAGTGGGATAGTCTTTAATCAGCCTTTGCATGAAAGTCACCAGTCTGAATGTCTGACTGCTGGAGAGCGGATCCCACACCTGATCCGTCAGCACTGAGGGGGCAACAGGAAAGGCAAAAATCAAGTTTTAAAGGTGCGATTTGGGTTTGAGATGTTATGAGTTTACAAGAAATAATTGAGCCATAATGATGGTATAGACTTACCTGCTAGTTTAGGAAGCAGCACTCTTTCCACAATAGCAGGAAGCAGGCTGTTATCCATGTCTTCCTCTTTCTTTAGGGCGCTCTGCTCCCCACAGCCATAGAAGAGCAAAGACTCAAACCACAGCATGTACTCAAAGTTAGGACACTCCACCTGCATGGCATAATTTTGGCACTTTAAGACAAACATGTTCAGGAAATGCAAAGCGGATCACAAAAATGTGGAAAAAAACATGTTCTCTGTACCTCCAGTGGAGACCATGAGATAAGCTGTAGTCGAATAAGGGGGTTGAAGAGTTTGGGCAAACACAGTCCGATGTAGGCGTCTCTATAGCAAGTAAAATATAGCTTTCTCCAGGTCTCAAAGTGAGCCTTTATGTTGTCCAGTGAGTGGAAATCCTCCATAACATCCTCAAAAACCTTCATTGACTCTACTAAAATGCGATCTGGAAATCAAAAAGATAAATTGTTAATTGAGAAAGAGTAAAAATTGACCAGGTAAAGTCGTTCCCATATTTTAGTTAAAGTTGGTCACCTCTCTCCAAGTTGAAGCTGGTGATATCAGTGGACGTCTCTTCATCATCACTGGACAGCCCCTCCTTATGCTCGGCTCTCTTGCCGTTCTGCTCTCGAGCTTGTCTGCGACGAGTTCTGTTAGGAAATGTTGAAACTGAATTCATTATAACTGAAATATCACAGAAACTCGAGTAGAGTAGATCTGGGTATTGATTTCCTGATTCAATCGAATTTTGAGTCTATTTAAAGGGGTGGTTGATTTCACTTTTTTAACGTTAGTTAGTGTGTAATGTTGCTGTTTGAGCATAAACAATATCTGCAAAGTCACGACGCTGAAAGTTCAATGCAAACAAAGATAAAGTCTTTTAAAATTAAGGCAGTTCAATGCCTACAAAACCGGCTGGTAGGGACTACAACGAGTTACTTCCCGGGTTCCTTAGGTCACAAACCCAGGAAAACCCCGCCCCCAGGAAAATACAACAAAGGAGGCGAGGCCATGCTGTGCTGCTTTAGAGAAGAGGAAGATTTGTTGCCATGCCATCAAAACTAGGGGTGCACAAAAAAAATCGATTCATATATAAATCGCGATTCTGTCTTATAACAATAATGGATTCACAAGTTTCAAAATCAATGTTCTATACATGTGGTTGCCGTACTGTATTAAAGCTTTAATTAGGATAAAACCGTATATTAAAAGCTAACAGAAGCAGTAGCATTTACAAATAACAGCGTATCTAAAAGCATGAGACAACAACAAACAAAAAACATACCATTAAGAGCCATGCAATCCTCTTCACTAATATCCTATGGGTCTCAATCGGGCTCAAATTGATAAGCAATATTGACGACGTTTATGTTTACAACACAACCGGAGCACATGCTGAGCTGAGGGGCGGGACATTTAGAAGCGCACTAGAGGCGGTTTAGCGAATCACAACACACCGAGCCAGCTAACCAAGCTGAGCCCATCGCGTATTTCTGAGGGAGGGGCTTCATAAAACCAGGAAATCATCAGCGCGTTTACAGGAGAAGGGGCAGAGCGGTGTAGAATATAGGTAAATTATGTGAAAAATAATGCGTTTTTTAAAAAACTAAGCATTAACATGTTAGACTGCACCCCGTAAACGTAATCAAGCCTAGAAGAAAAGAAAAGAAAAAGTCAACCACCCCTTTAAAGGGATAGTTCATCCAAATATGAAAATTCTGTTGATAATTACTCGACTTCATGTCTTTCCAAACCCGTAAGACCTTAATTCATCTTCGGAACACAAATTAATTAATTTTTGATGAAATCCGAGAGCTTTTTGACCCTGCATAGACAGCAACGCAACTGACACGTTCAAGGCCCAGAAAGGTGACAGAATGACACAGAAATAGTTTCAATTAGTCATTATTTTTGTTTTGTTTGCACACAAAAAGCATTCTTGTAGCTTCATAACATTACAGTTGAACCACTGATGTCACATGGACTGTTTTAACGATCTCCTTACTACCTTTCTGTGCGTTGAACACGATATTTGCGTTGTTGTCTAAGCAGGGTCAGAAAGCTCTTGTATTTCATCAAAAATATCTTAATTTGTGTTCCGAAGGTGAACGAAGGCCTTGCGGGTTTGGAACAACATAAGGATCAGTAATTAATGACAGAATTGTCATTTTTGGGTGAACTATCCCTTTAACATGTTAATAGTAAATAGTCATATGTTCCGTATATGCATTACTGTATATCAAAAGTAGTAATTAATAAGTGGTATTAATGTACTGTTTTGATATAAAAAAAAAAGCTGAAAGCGTACCACCTTGCTGCTCTTTTCCAAACATTTTTGACCATTACAAGTTACAGTACACTAAAATGATTAGCAAAACTAATACGACAATAGATTACTAATTTATAGCATACATTTATTTATACCAAAGTCATTAAATAAATAAAAATATTACACACAGACACACACATACATATACATATATACACAGGTACATCTAAAAAAATTTGAATATTGAGAATTTTTTTTCTTGC
The DNA here is from genome assembly GCF_936440315.1 of Barbus barbus. Lineage (NCBI taxonomy): Eukaryota > Metazoa > Chordata > Actinopteri > Cypriniformes > Cyprinidae > Barbus > Barbus barbus. Next base: position 12,843,403 of record NC_136723.1, read on the forward strand.
AACTTATTTCAAAAAGTGAAACTTTCATATATTTTAGATTCATTGCATGTAAAGTAAAACATTTCAAAAGTTTTTTTGTTTTAATTTTGATGATTAGAGCTTACAGCTCATGAAAGTCAAAAATCAGTATCCCAAAATATTAGAATATTTACATTTGAGTTTCAATTAATGACCATCTCTACAGTATAAATTCCGGGTATCCCTTGTTCTTTAAAACCACAATAATGGAGAAGACTGCTGACTTGGCAATGATCCAGAAGACGAACATTGACACCCTCCACAAAGAGGGTAAGTCACAGAGGGTCATTACTGAAAGGTGTGGCTGTTTACAGAGTGCTGTATCAAAGCATATTAAATGCAAAGTTGACTGGAAGGAAGAATTTGGGTAGGAAAAGATGCACAAGCAACAGGGATGACTGCAAGCTTGAGAATACTGTCAAGTAAAGCTGATTCAAACACTTGTGAGAGCTTCACAAGGAGTGGATTGAAGCTGGAGTCAGTGCATCAAGAGTCACCACGCTCAGACGTCTTCAGGAAAAGGGCTACCAAGCCACTTCTGAACCAGAGACAACGTCAGAAGCGTCTTACCTGGGCTGTGGAGAAAAAGAACTGGACTGTTGCTCAGTGGTCTAAAGTACTCTTTTCAGATGAAAGTAAATTATGCATTTCATTTGGAAATCAAGGTCCCAGAGTCTGGAGGAAGAGTGGAGAGGCACAGAATCCATGTTGCTTGAAGTCCAGTGTGAAGTTTCCACAGTCAGTGATGATTTGGGCTGCCATGTCATCTGCTGGTGTTGGTCCACTGTTTTTTCTTAAGTCCACAGTCAACGCAGCCATCTACCAGGAAATTTTACAGCACTTCATGCTTCCTTCTGCTGACAAGCTTCATGGAGATGCTGATATCATTTTCCAGCAGGACTTGGCACCTGCCCACACTGCCAAAGGTACCAAAAGCTGGTTCAATGACCATGGTGTTACTGTGCTTGATTGGCCAGCAAACTCGCCTGGCCTGAACCCCATAGAGAATCTATGGGGTATTGTCAAGAGGAAGATGAGAGACACCAGACCCAACAATGCAGATGACCTGAAGGCCGCTATCAAAGCAACCTGGGCTTCCATTACACCGGAGCAGTGCCACAAACTGATCAACTCCATGCCACGCCGCATTGATGCAGTAATTCATGCAAAAGGAGGCCCAACCAAGTATTGAGTGCATAGAAATGAACATACTTTTCAGAAGCCTGATATTTCTGTTTAAAATATCCTTTTTTTATTGATCTTATGTAATATTCTAATTTTCAGAGACACTGAATTTTGGGTTTTCATTATCTGTGAGCCATAATCATCAAAATTTCAAGAAATAAAGGCTTGAAATATTTCACTCTGTGTGTAATGAATCTATATAATATATGGGTTTCACTTTCTGAAATGAGTGACAAAAAATATTGACCTTTTTCACGATATTATAATTTTTGAGATGTACCTGTATATTTGTGTGTGTCTGGTGGTGGTGGTGATGGCGCAGTGGATAAGACGCATGCCTTTGGTGTGAGAGACCCGGGTTCGAATCCACTGTGAGACACCAATGTGTCCCTGAGCAAGACACTTAACCCCTAGTTGCTCCAGAGGCGTGCGACCTCTGACATGTATAGCAATTGTAAGTCGCTTTGGATAAAAGCGTCAGCTAAATGAATAAATGTGTCTATGTACGCATGTATGAATGTATGTGAAAGCATACCGTCTGGCTTCTCTTTCAGCTATCCTCCTCTGCTTGGCCAGCTCCTGATAGGCTGTGCGATCTCTACCGAATGAATCCAAGTTAGGGGCCATAACAGCCTTACCTGAAACAGAAAAACCAATATTAACTCTCAGTAAAGCTGAGCTCACAAGCCCTGTTACAGCTTATAATGACAGATTAGATACTCATTATTACCTACTCATTAATATATCAGATGTTCATGCATTAACCCACGAATTTGAATAAAAATTGTTACAATTTGAACTATGCACAGTGCTTGATTTTTTTCACCCAAAAATTGAACATTTTGTCATCATTTACCTTAAAGGGGTCATATAATGCCCATTTTCCACAAGTTGATATTATTCTTTAGTCTTACTGAAAAGTCTGTAACATAGTTAGGTTAAAATTTCTCATTGGTAGTGTAAAATAAACCTTTTTTTACCCTGTCAAAAAAAGCTCTTTTCAGAGCAAGCTGTATTGTCTCATTCTCCTTTAAATGTTGCTGAGCTCTGCTGACCCTGCCTTGAAACTTGAACTTTAGCCGCATTCATCGTGAAACTTGCTAATTAGCACATTATTAGGAAAGGCGATTTGCGAAGATTCATTTAAAAAACCTTACACTCACTTCTTCTGTAGGTGAAGCTGGATCACGAATGCTTCACACGAACATAGATTTAGGTAGATCGAGGGCGCATTCTCTTCAGAACCAAACATAATCCTCTTCAGCTGCTCAGATGATGGGAGTATATGACTACTGCTATGTTCATTATTACATCCAACAACAAAACACCTCAATCACTCACATCTGCTCCGGTGGTGAAACAACTGATGACAGCTCACTCAAAATGCTAGTGTCAATCAAACTATCGTGGGAGCGGCCTTCGTCCGTGTGACGTCACACAGACAGGCATCTGAGATCGGCTCGATTTGAGAAAGGGGTAAAGATTTTAGTAGATTAAAAAAAACAAAAACACGGTGGATTTTTATCATTTAAAAGTGCATGTAGCATTATATGAGCCCTTTAAGATGAACTGTATGACTTTATTCTGTTGAACACAAGACAACATTTTCACCATTTACTGGTAGCCATTGACTTCCGTTGTATGCAACTGTTTGGTTACCAACATTCTTCAAAATATTGTCTTTTGCGTTCAACAGAAGAAAGAAAATCATACAGGTTTGGAATAACACAAGAGTGACAAAAGTTTAATTTTTGGTTGAACTTTAACCAGTCAAGTTTTTTTCCCTCATCAGAATTAATTTCCAACTAAAAGCTGATTTTGATCTACCCGTTCAATTTTACTGGGGTGAGATAAAAACTCTCCTCCAAAACACTCACCTGCTCATCTTAGCAATGTTTCAGTGTAAACACTGACCAATAAGAAGCCAGTGAGCTTTCAACATCCGAAAGCCAAATACACTTTCACTTTTCTCAATCACACACAGACAGGACAGTCTCTTTGTGTATTATTCTGATGTGCAATTAATCACAACTGTTTAACAAAAACGTGAAGAAAAAAAAAACAATAAGGCCATTCAAATAAAAAATAAAAACCTTCAAGATGGACTGACTTGAAAGGCTGGAAAACTCCGACGATTCATCTTTAATATCGTCCTGTCTTCTCTGGACGAGACGGGACGCCCGCTGCCGAAGTAACTGGTGCATGGCGACCTCTAGCTCCAGAATAACAGGCACCTGAAAGATATGATGCTTTTTGTGACAGCTGAACCAAAGACAAGGAGCTGGAGACCGAGACGAGGGGTTCAGTGTGTTCTGCTGTGGCATGGAAGAAAGTATGCAGCAAAACCAGACCAAATTAAGCCATAATTAATGAGCTCTGGACATAAAGCCCATTAGAGCTGAAACAAAATGGTCTTCCCTGTGTTAATTCATGTTATTTACCTTATAATGAGCCAAAAAAAATTGGCAGTAGTTTGAAACTTCTGTGAAAGACTTCCAGTTAGCCATTGTTGGTTATTTTTGACAAACAGATTGTTTTTTTATTATTTAATGTAATAGTACAAATATTCCACTATGGAGAAAATCAATGGGATTTTTTCCTCTCTAACCTGATGTTGCATTCTAGTTTTCTGAGACATGTACCAAAAATTAAATGTAGATATTATCATACTTTGGACAAGCTAGCCTTAAGCTAATGCAATCATTAAGCTAACATCCCAGATTTAATTGATAGCTTAAAGGGTTAACCCTAAAAGGAAAATTGTGTCATTATTTACTCACCTTCATGTCATTCCAAACCCGAAAGACCTTCATTCATCTATTAAGATATTTTTGATAAAATCCAAGAGCTTTCTAACTCGGAATAGACAGCAATGCAACGGACACATTCAAGACCCAGAAAGGTAGTAAGGACTTTGCTAAAATAGTCCATGTGACATCAGTGCTTCAACCGTAATTTTATATAGCTACGAAGATACTTTGTGCACAAAAACAAAAATAACGACTTTTTTCAACAATTTCTTCTCTTCCGTGTCAGTCCTCAGGTTGAACCACGAATGTTACATGGACTATTTTAATAATGTCCTTACTACCTTTCTGGGCCTTGACCATGGTAGTTGTGTTGTCTAATTTCATCAAAAATATCTTAATTTGTGTTCCGAAGGTCTTACGGGTTTGGAGTGACATATGGGTGAGTAATTAATGACAATTTTCATTTTTGGGTGAACTTTCCCTTTAATGAAAAAAAAAAAAAAAAAAAAAAAAAAAGCAGTTATTGACTTTAAAGGCAGTAAGCGTTACAGTAAGTAAAGTATAGTCCTTTCTGATAAAGATTTATCTTTTTGACCATTTATTACTTTCAGTATTTTTAAAAACAGTCCAATGACAAGTTAGTTAGCTACCAAGCATCTAACAAATTGGAAGTCTCACACAAAAAGGAAATATTATGACCTATAACTTTCTAAATAAAGTGACAAAATGTCCCAACTAATAACACTTTTGATGATCTGTTCTCCATGCCCCATCAAAGACACCATGAATTGTGTTTATAGTGCCTTTTTATAGCTGAAAAAAATGAGGGAAACACTGAAAAGCCATCCCTTGATGCATCTTGCTGTGGGAAAAAGTTGGAAGATTACACCACAATCCATGAGCTGATAAAAATATGACCTGGTGGACTGCTGAAAATGCATAGTTTTGTAAATGATCATCTTAAACATGAACTATGAGTATATGAAGTACGGCCATTTTAGTTCGAAATATTGTTAAGGTCTAATTAACTACACAATGCTGACTGACACAGGCAACATTCAATAAACTTCAAAATCAATCACAAAGAAATATAGTACCAAGATTGAAAAAAAAAAATAAACAAACAAACAAGTCAGTGAAAAAAAAAAAGCAGGAACATTAAAAACAAATGCATTCATTCTTACCTTTTCACTGAAACACTCAAGCAAGTCTCCAACATACCCTCGCATTTCTTGCAAGAATCTATATTTGTCTGCAGCCTCCAGTGAGGAGCCCTCCAAGAGCTGGATGGTCTTTTTGGAGGCCTCCAGCTCCTCCTGGATCTGCTCAAAGCGCCGGGCATTGGAATCATGCCCATGGCGCATGAAGCTCAGCCTGGCACACAGGGGAGTCAAAGAGAGATTTATTATTAGTGATGTATGGGGACGTCACTATGGCCGCACATGTCCTAATGAAGATGGTTTTGTCAAAAATATGCAATGGAGTCTGTAAAACAATTGCAGATTTTAGTATCTGCAAATTACACCACCTTTAGGATGAAATATTACACTTCAGCCTAACATGGAGCTGAAATATTGAACACGATAGCCAGAATTAACCAGGATCAATGTGCCTTGGCACTATGCTGGAAGTCCAAAGTGCAATATGAGAATAGTGAACATTTATGGGACGTGCATCAAATTTATCTGGGAAAACCATACAAGTGTTTGTACATTCAAAATCCAAGAAAAATCCAACTGAGCAGATCTGAACTTGGAATTTGAGGGGTTACAATGGCCGCCGATGAGCAGGCAGTTCAGACCGTACCTGTCTTTGAGACGTTTCTTTACCAGATCTGTGGTTATAGGGGTCAGGTCACAAGAGGGAACGGGATAACTGGGAACTGAGGGCTCTGCTTTCATAGGCTTGCTGTGGTCAGCTCCAAGTGTGGCAGCGTAGCTAAAGGGCATGCCGTAGGACGCTCCATATGGCTGTGCATCATAACTGCCTTGGTAATACATAGTTGGATCCTCGGATTGGGTGGTTTGGACCTAAAATATCAAGGAAAGTAAATGCCATTAAAAGGATCAGAGTGTCAACATACACACTCTCTGTGTGTTAATTACACTGCTGTTCAAAAGTTTGGGGTCAGAATGGTTTTTCATTTTTTTGAAGACTGCATTTATTTAATTAAAAACACAGTAAAAACTCTAACAAGTGTTTTCTATTTCAATAGATTTCAAAATGTAACAATGCGAAGTCAAAGCTGAATTTGTCACATTCTAATGTTAATTTGGTGGACTATGTCTTTTGTGCTACTGATTAATTAAATTTGCTAAAAATATTCACTGATCTTAATTCATTTACTTGAATGCTACACGCCATAGTTTTTTCTTTTAAAATAAAGATATTGTAATATAAATACGGGAAATATTGTGCCAACTCACCTGTGGGATGCTAATGCCCTTCCTGATCTGCTCCTGCTCCCAGCGACTCACTTCCTCATCCTGCCCATCATCTAGAGCTTCATCATCACTGCATTCAATACCTGAACCACAGCACACACACAAACATTCAAAAACACTAAGGTCAGACCTTGGTTCACTGTACATCTTTTCCAGTATGTGACTTCTCACAAAAGTCCTAATCATAGTAATTCAGTCTTTTTTGTGTGACATATTCAACGTGACATGACATTTATGACAGTCTGTTTGGAGATCTGGTGAATGGGGATTCCTATAATTCTACATTAATAAGAGCTTCAGACGACTAGCTCTGAGCTTCATTCACTGACCGATCTCCTCTGCTATTTTCTGCCTCTGACTCTTCATCTTGACTCCACTGAAGACGATTCTCTTCTCGTCTTCGTCATCACTGCCGCCGTTCTCGTCTTCATGAGTGAGACGCTTGTTTGTAGCCTCATTCTCGACCAGCGGAGCTTCACCCCCAAGCTCTCGAGCCATCTGCCTACGTTTACGAGCAGCATGAATGAAGGCTGCGTCAGGGATCTCACCTGTTGAAATGCATGACAGTTATTGTTGGTGTAAACACAATAATGACTTTTCACATGAATAGTTTAAACAGAAAGAGCCTAAATGGACTAAAAGTTAAAAACGTGGATTTATTCCAATGCAGCGTTTAACAAAATTCAATGTTTAAACAATAACCATAAGCAGGTTCCAGCCCTGTATGACTGTTCTTGAAGCATTTAAAAAAGCAAAAACAGCTTAATCATGTTGACGCTGATCCTGTGACTTGCTCTACACGTCCGGTCTAGATTGATGGGAGCTCTCACCTGGTCTGAGCGAGCTGAGAGCCGACAGAGTTTGGCTAAACGCTCCACCCCCAGGCCTTTGCTCGCCATCCTCCTCCTGTTCCTCATTACTTTCCACCTCCATTTCTTCTTCTCCCTGTTCACTGCTGGCTCTGCTGCCCTCCAAGGGCTCCTCTTTAATCGACAGATTCTGAGCAGGTCCACCTGGAATGAATAAACTTTTATTTACAAGTTTGAACTTTTATATTTTTTGTTACAATGTACACAATTCTCTAAAAAAATCATTGCTGCTTCTTTCAGATGAGGATGCACATATGTTTTTTTGTATTTTTATAAAAAAAATATTTAATTTGATGTTTTGCTCAAAATAAAAAGCAGTCCCCTGACTCTGATCTATAAACATGCATGACAACATGGCAAAAAAAAAAAAAGGATTTGTACCAATGCGTGTGTTTAGATCCGGTATGACACTGCTGGTCTTTTCCAAATCCTCTTTGTATTCTTTCTTCAGCTGCTTGACAATCTTCTTGCTGTGGTTGGATTTCTTCACACGGAACACTTCAGCCTCATCTAATAGTGACAGTTATACAGTGAAACGCATGAAATTATCCGTGCAATTCACTAGGATTTATATTGCAAAGTATTTTTCAAGGTCCTCATACTTTTCGATCAATTAATTAACATGCTCTTGTATTTTTTATGATTCATTCTCTATATTATTCCATATTGCCGTACCATTGAAATCCCGATTCTTACTTTATCATTGTAATATTACCATATTGGTCTTCAGTCAATCATTTGTTATATTCACATATGCACTTATGCAGAGTCCTAATTGGTCAGTATTACTACCTAATATAATATGCTGCCAAGTAATTCTTGTTTTTCGGTTCGTCACTTTAATGACACGAACTGTTATATAATTTCAATAGAGTGCAATTAGTTGGTTATCTACACGACAAAACTCTTATCACGAATAATTTGTGAAACGTCAAGTTTTCATGTGTAAGTTATTCATAAGTAGTTCTATGGTAGTTAATATGCACCGTCATCATCGTGGAAGCTCAGCAGACTCGCTTTCGGTTCCTCTCGGTTCTCATTCTTTCTCTTCTTCTCTTTGTTGAACTTGACAGCACCGGGCTGAAATCCGTTTCCGTGATTGTTCAGCGTGTTTGCTGCAGGAGCGGGGCCGGTGGTGGTGGTCTCACTCGGGTTCGCCGAGTCTTCAGCCCCGGGCCCTGCGGACTGCTGGTTCTCCTCTTTCTCCTCGTTTTCAGAGTCATTCCTCCGTCTGAAATTGCACCTCTTGGCTTTCTTAAACATGGTGATATAGTGTGCAACGCCTCTAGGAGAGTAAGTACAGACTGATTTTTAGATTTTTACAGGGTGCCAATGCTGATAACAAGTCCACCATGTTGCCTCTGGCGGAAACGCTTATGTACTTCTGCGGATGTTTAGATTTGCTGAGCGGCATCGGGGACTCACTGCTGCCATCTACATGAGAGGTGCTCCAACAATTTTCAATTTGCTTTTAGTGTTGGGTAGTCAGTCATAATGTATATTACCTGCAAACCCTGTAATTTCTTTTCAGTAACATTCATTTAATTAACTAATGGTTAATGAATTTGTGTAAATGATTGGAAAAAGCCAAATAGTTAAGTAAAAGTTTAAAAAGGCAAACAACAAGTTAAAAATGAACAATTAACCTCACACACCTGTAGGGAAACTAAGGCCAAATATAAAAAAAACAACAATACTGCACACTATCAATTATTGCAAATATAGGCTATACAATACTTTATTAACGACGTTTCGGTCTATGACCTTCATCAGGAATACAAAAATATTCAGGCACAACCTCGTTTAAAAACAACATGACCAATAACGGTAATGATACATAAATACCAGTCATAAAATCTCATAATACATCATATTTGAAACATCCTGTAGAAAGGTTATCTCAAAATAAAAAAAATTAACTCATGTTATAATGTAAAAGATTGAAATAAAATACATTAATAATGTCACATAGCATCGCATTGAACAGTGCTTCATCATTTATACCCTTAGGGGAAGTATGAAGAGTAAATATCCAGAATAACTCAATTCCAGAGTTACAAATTTTCCCGTCCAAACAAGTTGATGCTAGTTGAGGAAAGTCAGAGCTAGTCTGCAGATTACAACTGACAGATTCCACAGAAAATCTCGTAGTGTATGATGGTCACAGACTCCGATTTTGTAGCTTCAGAGTTTGATATTTTTGATATGTTTGATATTTTCAGCCGATTTTAGAACACATATGCTTTCATTTGTCATGCGCCTCCTAACAAAAAGGCGCACCTTTCTGCGTGAGTTTGTCGTGATTGCAACAACTTTAAAGTCCGGTAGTGTATGATCCTCGGTCGTGTAGTGTACGATTCCCAGTTTTCCTTTGTCACAATTTACAAAGTCGTAACTGTATGATACCTAGTGTTTAAAAAATCTGTTCAGATTTAAAAAATTGTGTAGTGTATTCCAGCCTTAAACAGAACAAACAATCAGAGTTCTCCATCTCGCAGATGGCGATTCAACATGTTGACTCGGACAAACTGCTGCCAACGTGAGCCCGACGAGTGGAACACACCAAACAAACTAGCCCGACCATCGCTCGCTGTCGGCCTGACATTGGCCAATGGCCGACTGTCGGCTTGGTGTTTCCCAGCCTAGCCTAGTGGCCTAGCCAGTCTCCAGACCTTAATCCCATAGAAAATCTGTGGAGGGAGCTGAAGGTTCGAGTTGCCAAACGTCAGCCTCGTAACCTTAATGACTCGGAGAATATCTGCAAAGAAGAGTGGGACAAAATCCTTCCTGAGATGTGTGCAAACCTGGTGGCCAACTACAAGAAACGTCTGACCTCTGTGATTGCCAACAAGGGTTTTGCCACAAAGTACTAAGTCATGTTTTGCAAAGGGGTCAAATACTTATTTGACTCATTAAAATACAAATCAATTTATAACTTTTTTTTAAATGCGTTTTTCTGGATTTTCTTGTTATTCTGTCTCCCGTTGTTCAAATAAACCTACCATTACAATTATAGACTGATAATTTCTTTGTCAGTGGGCAAACGTACAAAATCAGCAGGGGATCAAATTATTTTTTATTTGAGAAAGTGCTGCTTCTCTTTTATCATGCTGTAATCGAGAGCATTTTGCGATACGGCATCTCAGCCTGGTTTGGAAATCTTAGTGTGCATTTGAAAGCCCAGATTATGCGGCTAATACAGAGAGCCATGACAATTATGGGAGTTAAGCAGTATCCCACACTTCAGGCTCTTTTTGAAGAAACAGTTTCTATATTGGCTCAAAAAATTATTTCAGATCCCACTCATGTCCTTCACTCTGAGTACCAACTTCTTCCCTCGGGAAGGCGTTTCAGAGTTTCTAAGTGTAGGCTTAACCGTTTTAAGAACTCTTTTGTCCCACTGTCTATTAAAGAATTAAATGATAAGTTAGCTAGAGGTTAACATTTTATTATTTTTTTTTTTTTTCCTTTATGGATGAAAAACATGATGATTATAGGTTCATGAACTTGAGATGATTATAGGTGTGTTGCACAATAGGTAGGGTGCAGTTTAGTGGTTTACTATATATCGTGGGGAGGGCAGAGAGGGGGTTGCTGTAGGTATTAAATGTACGTAGTATGTTATTTGTGTAAAACAGCAGATATCGCATTGTATGTGTCCAACTCAAATTTCCTTCGGGACAATAAAGTTTCTTATCTATCTTCTATGTATCTAAATGTTACACAGATTATAATCCTTATATTATTGGTTAAAGAACTTAATAAGATTAGTAAAAGTCCTCTTTAGTGTCAGGATCCTGTCACCTGAAGGAAATGGATGTGATCGTCTGTGTGTGACAACTGCTCCAGCTCCGTGTCTCTCCACTTCAGTAAATCAATTGATGACTCCAGTCTCTTCAAGAGCTTTTCGGCTTGATTCACTGCAGCCTTTTCCTGAGCTCTGATGAGCTGTATGACCTCAGAACCTCTTCTCTTAATGGAGTGGATCAGTTCGGTGAAAATCCTCTCACTGTCCTCCACTGCTGCCTGAGCGGAGCGCTGTTAGGACACACAAAGCAAGGGTTCTCAGACAGTATGGAAAGTGGCCCGACACTGGACTTCCATGTTGACCTTTTCCAGCTCAAAGCAGTTCTCCTCTAAAAACTCACCTTGTGAGAATCCACAGCCTTTCTAAGCTCCTGAAGTTTTTGCTCTTTCTGCTGGATTTACTCATTATATTTCCTCTAATTGCCTCTGTTGAACAAAGAATTAACAGTTAACTGTGAAATGTCCGTCAATATCAGGTCCTATTAAATTTTCAAAAACCAGCCTGGGCTGCATTTCTCAAAAGCATCATTAGCCTAAGTAAATCATACAGACCACTGGTGCCAAATAAGTTTTATATTGTTATGTTTCAAGATGAACATTTACTGGACTGAAACAACATAGGTTCACTTGATTATTCATACATTTCTTTTTTTTTTTTTGGAAAATCATGTTAAAATGTGAGTAAAATATGATATATCAGACTTTTGAGGAACTTGAGGAATCCCCACTGTATTGCACTAAATTTGTTTATTTCTCCCTAAAATTAATATCAGAAAGCGTAAGTATTTAAATATCATCTTATTGTGACATATTATTGAAAGATATAGAATGACAACTGATATTTATATGTATTCTTTGTTAGTAGTATGCTAGTAGTAGTAGTAGTAGTCTACTAAACTGTTATAAAGATCTCATTACATTACAAGCTATCTAAAGTCAGATGCATCAAATATGATACAAAACATAAAACAAACAAATATGGCTTGGTTTCACTTCCACAAGTAAATTAATCAATTATAAAGGAAAAATATTACAGCTACTACAATGAAAATCACATTATTTAGTAACTACAATCAATGTAAAATATTACTTTTTACAAACCCGATTCCAAAAAAGTTGGGACACTGTACAAATTGTGAATAAAAACAGATTGCAATGATGTGGAAGTTTCAAGTTTCAATATTTTATTCAGAATACAACATAGATGACATATCAAATGTTTAAACGGAGAAAATGTATAATAAAAATAAGTTTAGTTTAAATTTCATGGCATCAACACATCTCAAAAAAGTTGGGACAAGGCCATGTTTACCACTGTGTGGCATCCCCTCTGATTTTTATAACAGTCTGCAAACGTCTGGAGACTGAGGAGACAAGTTGCTCAAGTTTAGGAATAGGAATGTTGTCCCATTCTTGTCTAATACAGGCTTCTAGTTGCTCAACTGTCTTAGGTCTTCTTTGTCGCATCTTCCTCTTTATGATGCGCCAAATGTTTTCTATGGGTGAAAGATCTGGACTGCAGGCTGGCCATTTCAGTACCCGGATCCTCCTTCTACGCAGCCATGATGTTGTAATTGATGCAGTATATGGTCTGGCATTGTCATGTTGGAAAATGCAAGGTCTTCCTTGAAAGAGACAACGTCTGGATGGGAGCATATGTTGTTCTAGAACTTGGATATACCTTTCAGCATTGATGGTGCCTTTCCAGATGTGTAAGCTGCCCATGCCACACGCACTCATGCAACCCCATACCATCAGAGATGCAGGCTTCTGAACTGAGCGCTGATAACAACTTGGGTTGTCCTTGTCCTCTTTAGTCCGGATGACATGGCGTCCCAATTTTCCAAAAAGAACTTAAAATTTTGATTCGCCTGACCTCAGAACAGTTTTCCACTTTGCCACAGTCCATTTTAAATAAGCCTTGGCCCAGAGAAAACGCCTGCGCTTCTGGAACATGTTTAGATATGGCTTCTTTTTTGACCTATAGGCAACGGCGAATGGCACGGTGGATTGTGTTCACCGACAATGTTTTCTGGAAGTATTCCTGAGCCCATGTTGTGGTCCATTACAGTAGCATTTCTGTATGTGATGCAGTGCCGTCTAAGGCTCACGGGGATCACGGGCATCCAGTATGGTTTTCCGGCCTTGACCCTTACGCACAGAGATTGTTCCAGATTCTCTGAATCTTTGGATGATATTATGCACTGTAGATGATGATAACTTCAAACTCTTTGCAATTTTTCTCTGAGAAACTCCTTTCTGATATTGCTCCACAATTTTTCGCCGCAGCATTGGGGGAATTGGTGATCCTCTTGCCATCTTGACTTCTGAGAGACACTGCCACTCTGAGAGGCTCTTTTTATACCCAATCATGTTGCCAATTGACCTAATAAGTTGCAAATTGGTCCTCCAGCTGTTCCTTATATGTACATTTAACTTTTCCGGCCTCTTATTGCAACCTGTCCCAAATCTTTTGGAATGTGTAGCTCTCATGAAATCCAAAATGAGCCAATATTTGGCATGACATTTCAAAATGTCTCACTTTCAACATTTGATATGTTATCTATATTCTATTGTGAATAAAATATAAGTTTATAAAAACTTATGCTTATAAAACTTAAACTTTTTTATTTATTTTTTAAATGACCGATCGTTTCGCTAGATAAGACCCTTATTCATCATCTGGTATCGTTTAAAGCCCTTTGAAGCTGCACTGAAACTGTCATTTTGACCTTGAACCGTTTGGGTCCCATTGAAGTTCATTATATGGAGAAATGTTTTCATCAAAAACCTTAATTTCTTTTCGACTGAAGAAAGAAAGACATGGACATCTTGGATGACATGGGGGTGAGTAAATTATCAGCAAAAGTTTTTTTAAAAGTGAACTAATCCTTTAAAGAGAAAACAAACTAGTGCTGAGAATCATCTAGGCATTTTGGGTAAGATCTAAATCATTATAATGCCAATAATATTTTAAACTTCAGTTAGTTATAAAGTGTTTAATGAGTTTGATGATTCAAACCTTTCAGTCCCATTTAGTTATCATTATGCTTGTAGGTCCAGCATTGAGGGCTGAAGTTGGAAGCACCCTTCAGATGATGTTTTTGAACAAGGCTGACAGAATTTACAGCATCCAGCATCATGGACTCCACTACGACAAACCCTTTGAGGGTGTCTTTTATCAAGATGGTGAGACTTGTTTACACCATCTGGTTAACTTATGCCAATCAAAAGGTTTGTTCGGCCCAAGAGAGATAAATGTCTTTGAATGTACTGTAGGTATAAAACGGAAAGGATATCAGGTTCAGCCAGGTGAAACGTTCACCTACAGGTGGCAGTTGAGGGAGGGACCTTCTGAAAGTGACCCTCCCTGTATTTCCTACCTGTACTTCTCCTCCAGCAATCCAGTCAGAGACACCAACTCTGGTCTCATAGGCCCCCTGCTGGTTTGTAAGAACGATGCACTGGATTCCAAAGGTGCGCAGGTAAAATAAGATTGGGTGCTGGACTGGCCCATGACAAAGAGATTTTCTAAATCATTTGCATATTAAATCTCGTCTTGACCCATATGCACATCAGCCATAATTGTATTTTAAAATAATTACTTTTTATATGTAGATACACATGCATGATAGGATTTTTCTTACAGAAAGACGTCAATCTGGAGTTTTTTCTGCTGTTTACTGTGTTTGATGAAAATCTCAGCTGGTACTTGAATCAGAACATGGAAACATATGACACCAATGAATCAGAATTAGAGAATATGGAGTTTCAGGAGACCAATAAAATGCATGGTATTTACACACACACACACACACACACATGTTGGTTTTTGTGGTTTATGGGGACTCTCCATAGGCGTAATGGTTTTTATACTGAACAAACTGTGTGTGCTATTGCCCTACACCAACCCTACACCTAAACTTAGCCCTCACAAGAGACTTTGTGCATTTTTAGATTTTCAAAAAAACACCATTTAGTATGTTTTTTAAGCCTTTTGAATTACGGGGACATAGACAGTGTCCTCATAAACCACCTTCATATTGTAATACCTCTGTCATACCCATGTCATTATACAAATTTGTGTCCTCATAAACTACATAAACATGCACACAGACAGACACACACACACACACACACACACACACACATCTTAGTTCTGTCTGCCTGGGATATGCTTCACTTTCTGTCTGCCTTTCTGAACATCCTCAAAGTTCCGTCTCTGGTATACACCTCTGATCATGAACTTGACACATGCATGCTATGACTAATTTGTGATACTTTCTCTATAGTATTTTCCATCTTCTGTAAGTAGTTCTTAAAATCAAAGGCCCAACTAGTAAGGTGGCAATCTGTCTGGTTTTTTTACACAGTATAGTTTTGAAATAACATATCCGCCCACGAGCATAATCTTAAGCCGGACGCTCATCTTCCTTTTAAGATCGTCACTATTTAATACTTTATCCAATGATATCAAATGAATAAATTACTTAAAACATCAGCTTCAAATCAATACTATACACAGACAGATTACAAATTTAAGTATAGCAGACAGACAAAACAGACAAATGAAGCATATTTTTGGCTTAAAAATCAGAAGCCCAATTTAAAAAAAATCAGAAGCCCACTCAGAGTAATGGTGAAATATCAGCTGAAAGTTTAAAATCCATTCAAGATCTTTCTTGATTTTGTGTAATGTAGCTGTGAACGGTTTTAGGTATGGGAACCTGCCTGGCCTTGAGATGAATAAGGGGTCAAAGGTCAGATGGCACCTCATGGGACTTGGCACAGAGATGGACATGCATGGGATTTTCTTCCAAGGCAACACCTTCCAGAGACAGGGAACAAATCGTGATACGCTGGCCCTGTTCCCACACACTACAGTCACAGTGTCCATGCAACCAGTGGTCAGTATATCTACCTATCTACACACACACAAAAACACAATAAGCAATAGTGTGCTTTGCACCCTCTACATATTTCCTGTGATTGTAGGTGTATTTGAGGTGGGCTGTCTAGTCTCTGATCACTATGTTGGTGGGATGAGACAGCTGTATAGAGTGATGGGCTCAGAAGATGAGGACCTCTCAGTGTTAGAGTCTCAGATATTGAGTATTTCATCTGTGCTGAAGAGGTAGAGTGGGACTACTCAACTGATCGCACCTGGGAGCTGCAGAACTTCAACACGGCTGAGGACAACAGGTCAGTTTATATACAACAGCTTTTGCTGGTGTTGCAGTTTTTGAATGGGATTTGTAACCAGATTCTTGTCTCAGTCCTGGCTGTTTGTTTGTGGGGACGGGAAAGAACAGACTAGGCTCCAGATATAAGAAAGCAGTTTATCGAGAATACACTGATGCCACCTTCAGGACAAGGAAACTGAGACCGCCTCAAGAGGAACACTTGGAGATTTTAGGTGACTTAATAACTATTCAAATGTTTGTTTTGCCTAATAAATCAGGTTTTCCTCATTTGAATATGATAATCTATGTGTGTTTTATAGGACCTATAATCCAAGCTGAAGTAGGTCAGGTTTTGCTAATCACATTCATGAAAAAAGCCAGCTATCCTAACTCAATACAGGCACATGGAGTCAGGACTTCTTCTAAACCAGAGGCCGTCATGCCAGGCAGAGGAAGTTGAAACATCCACCATTTGCCTCCTTATCTCACCTGTTCTGCTACGTTTACCCATTACACAGATGACACATAATGTTCTTGTTGTGAATGCAAATTAAACTCTTTACTGCAGGAAATATGACTCGGTACCAGTGGATGATTCCAGTGAAATCCTGTCCAGGAGTATCTGACCCAAACTGCATTGCATTTGCCTACCGCTCAGCTGTGGACTTTGTTAAGGTAAAGCTCTTAATAACATAAATATAGTTTTAATTCCTTACTGAATGTCATATTATAATAATAGTTCTAATATTAAAATAATAGTTCTTTTTCTAATACTGTATAATGATGTTATTGTTGTTGATTTATTTATTTATTTAGCCTTCTTTATTGTGACAGTAATAATAATATCATAAACAATATTTATTTATGCATTATTGTATGTATTTTCAGCACATTAATAATCTGCAGGAGAGGTGTACTGGACCAGGACAGACAGAGAATGGATGTGGATAGAGAATTTGCTCTCCTCTTCATGGTGTTTGATGAGAATAAATCCTGGTACCTGGAGGAAAACATTCAGTCCTACTACAACAGCTCAGAACCTCTTCTGAGAGATGCTGAGTTTCAGAAAAGCAACAAGATGTGTGGTGAGAGCTCACAAGTAAATGCAACCCAACCCTAGTTAAGTATTTTGCTGTGATATGCTATAAAAAGTCAAATTATGACCACTAGGAGGCATTATTAGATAAATTATGGACTAAATAGGATTTACTATTTGTTTTGTACATCAGAGTATAAATGAAAAAAAGGACACTTGTAGAAACTACATTAGTGTAATTTTGTCTCAGAGTTTTATTTTATGCCACTATTGACAGAGATCAATGGGAAGCTCTATGCAAACCTTCATGGTCTAGAAATGGTGGAGGGACAAAGGGTGGTTTGGTACCTGTTTGTGATGGGCAATGAAGCAGACATTCACACCGTCCATTTTCAGACCTTCACCTACAAGGTGCACAATATGCAATCAGATTCAATAAAATAAAATGATTTTTCAATGAAATTACTAGTGTTTTCCGCAAGCAGTTTTCTAACACTAAACGCAAACATTATCATGACTCTTTTTCTCAGGCAGATGAGGCTCACCGTACTGATGTGTATGACCTGATCCCAGGAACATTTCAGACATTGGAGATGGTGGCAGAGATCAATGGAAAGTGGCTTCTGCACTGTCATGCTGCTAACCACATCCGTGCTGGAATGGAGACAACTTTTATTATCAAACCCCAATCAGGTGAGTTACAGTTTTATTGGCTTTGTCACCAAGGCTGCATTCATTTGATCAAAATACTGTAAAACAGTATTGTGAAATATTATTACAGCTTACAACAATAATTTTCAAGTTGAACATTTTTAAAAAATGTCATTTATTCTTCTGATGGCAAAGCTTGATTTTCATTACTTCAGTCTTCAGTGTCACACGATGCTTCAGAAATCATTCTAATATGCTGAATTGCTTAAGCATTTCTTATTATTGTCAATGTTGGAAAAATTATTTTGGGGGAACCATTATACGTTTTTTTCAGGATTCTTTGATGAATAGAAAGTTTAACAGAACAGTATTTGTTTGGAATAGAAAATTTCTGTAACTGTGTACTTAAATTTAATGTGCCTTTGCTGCATCCATTTATTAAGGAATAAAAATATGAAATAATTGTATTAACCCCAAACTTTTGAACGACAGTAAAAGAAAAAAAAAAAGCTGATTATTTGTACTTCTGAAATTACAATAAAGGCACCATTTTTATCATCAAGATAACGAATCAATATAAGAATAGAATAAATAAAGGGATAATATTTAGATTTTGTGAGAGTAATTTAAACATATTCTATAATTGAAGAAATATATAAATTAATATAAGTTGTTTTGAAAAATAAATCTTAAATAATTGATAGCTATGGGCATGTTTTTATGTATCAAAATGAAACAGCTACCAACATTCAAATGTGACACTTACTGCAAGACCACCTAGTGAGAGAAGAGGTCAGGACCTTTTCCTTGCACCTTCATTAAGATATGTTAATGAGCATTTGCCTTCAA
Organism: Barbus barbus; assembly: GCF_936440315.1. Classification (NCBI taxonomy): domain Eukaryota; kingdom Metazoa; phylum Chordata; class Actinopteri; order Cypriniformes; family Cyprinidae; genus Barbus; species Barbus barbus. The sequence continues at coordinate 12,862,195 of NC_136723.1, forward strand.
TTTTGTTTGAAGTTCTTGGGATAAAGATCTACCTTATTCTTACGGACGTTAAAGGGTAAAATCATGAATTTCACAAGGCGGCTTTAGACCAACGTGAGAAGGAACTAAAATCACAGAGGACGGCGTTAAAGTAAAAAACAAGTGAGCTGATTGGAGCTTATGTAACAGGGTGAGCAGTTGTTTTTGTTCCTCTTAGTTCGTTTGATGTGCTCGTTTTGAGCTCACAGCTTTGCGTTCTCAACTGAATGAAGTTCATCACGTAGGCTTTAAATAACTGGTGCCCAGTTGAGGATTATGATGTAAAGAAGTGAACCTTGCCAGTAAACATTTGACTTTAAAGTCCTCATGAAACTTCTTAGAATACTTGTCAACACCTGTGAATGGTTCCTAGTTTCTTATCAAACCTCTGCTTTTGTTTTGCAAAGATAATAGGTCTGAAGCTCCTGATTAAGCATGTGCCCATCACAGTGATAAAGTATTGATCACAAACTTGAAACAGGCATATCAGCTCACTATAGGAAAGAATACAAAACTCATTCAAATAAACAAGCTAACTGACACACATTGTTTCCTTGCCATCAATCATTGGTTTTATTCAGTGTATAATTACCACTATTTAGGAAAATAGATTGATTTTAATAACTTTTTAAAATAATATATCCTACTGTAAACAGTTTACAGACGGCATATTTAACATGATAAACGTTTGTGTGTGTGTATGTGTGTGTGTGTGTGTGTGTCAGCTATCAGTCAGTGTGTTATGACAGTGATAGATACCAGTTCTTGCTGATTAGGTTGATCAATAGGCTACAACACTGTTATACAATGATTTAATCGAAAACACAAGACTACTTGTAGAAAATGTGACGTTTAATAGTAGATATAGTAGATTGAAAGTAATACCCAGTCACTGCTTTGCGCCTGTCAGAGCAGTCTCTATTCTGGTAAATAACACGAGCGACGTGTTTCGAGATTTACACCCGGTATCTGCTGTGGCCAGGCCCGAGTGTGTACTGCTTGAAAACTGCAGAATAGTTTATGGCATGAACAAAACAATAAACCACATTCTGGCATGTAAAATGTAACCTAAGCATAAATCTCCCCTTTTATCGCTAGCTATGTGATAAAATCAGCAAGGTAACCATAATTTCCGCCAAGAAATCCAGACCAGCTTAACCTGGTTTTAGCTTGTGTGTAGCTATGGTCTGTCAGAATATGTTATTTATTCTTCAGTAGATGTGGTTGGAGAGTGAAACAGTATCGTGTGTTAAGTAACAAATAATTTTTCCGACACTTCGAGCTGTTTTTGTTGACTTCTGCCGATGACACAGTTTGCTAGTTTGTTGTTGCTGTTTTATCTGCATTTTGCAATTCAGCATATAGCCTATAGCCTACCTCTCGTCCGTGACTCCTCAGAAAAACAAGTTCATGAAACTTTTGATTTTATGTCAATTTGTCACCTGAATGGCTGTAATGTCTCTGAGATTGATTTATCTTCACTTCATCCACCTTCATAATTCAAGTTCTAATCTGCAGTTTAGGAAATAACTATAATCAATAAACTCGGTCGAAAATATTGATGTCAGTGTTGATGATAAAAGGACCTCCCGTTTAATGAGAAGACAAATCTAAAACTATATCCTGTACATATATCCTGTACAAAATCGAGCCCGCTTCTTCAAATGCTGATAAATATCAAGCTCACCTGTTGATGGCCCATGATTTTTCAGTGCAGCGGCATACTCGCAGCTGATTGGCTGACAGGTATACTCAGCCTCCCGATGCAGCCAATAGAAACGTTTCGATGCTTTCCCACATGAAACCGCTATAAATTCGTCAGCTGCCCTGAAAGAAATTCTCAGTAAGTGACGGTAACTGCAGGAGGCACAGAGAGAGGGGAAGAGGGAGAGCAAAGGCATCAAGGGGAAGACCACTCTGCAATAAAAAGGCTACAGAACTTGTTTGCCTGCCTCTTAAAGGTATGTTTTTTTTTATAACTATATACTATTTTAAACAAATGCTTGTGTATTATATGACCAGTTGGTTTGTTAAACACACACACACACACACACACACACACAAAACAAAACAAAGAACATTATTCTTTCACATACTGACAGTTTTTTTTAACATTAAAGTTACATTACAAGTGATAAGAATAATAAGGCATGTGTGTAGGATATAGGCTACAAATTCGACTTTCTTGTGTTATTTAACTTAAAAAGCTCTCTTTATGATATTTTGCATCTATGAAGTCTGTTGTAATGTGAATTTTAGTTTTGGGACCCCTCCCTGTCACTATTGTTACACTAGCCTATATTGCAAAAACAGGCTGAATGACTTTGAAAGAACCGACTCTGAAAGTGATATGCATAACAAAGAAGGGTCTTTGAAGTGGCTTTAGTGACTCGTTCACACATCTTACTAATTAAGAGTTCAAGAACAAAAAGAAAAAAAGTGCATGCTCAACAATTTTTAGGACTGTCTTTATTTTAGTTCTATCTACAGTATTTTTCTATATCATCACAAGCAGAAATGATTAACATTTCATTACATTCAAATGACTTCAACACACCTCTCTCTTCTTTATCCACAGATATTGAGGTCTGAATCCACCAGACACTGTCGACCACCCTTTTCCTCTTGTCTGTCTGCTATCCTACTCCTTGCAGCCATGGCACCCACTCTAGCCACCGCATTTGCCCGCCGCTGGTGGATGGCAGTAACAGCCATCATTGAAAATCTGCTCTTCTCTGCCGTTCTGCTGGGTTGGGGCTCCTTACTCATCATGCTGAAGTCTGAGGGTTTCTATTCATACCTCTGCACAGATCCAGGTATGAATCCTTCTGAACTATATATATATTTGTATATAATGTAACACCAAGAATTCAAGAAAAATAGCAAATTAGAAGAGCCTTTGAGGAACATTTAGGTTACATGGTGTGCAAGTCAAGCTTGTGATCTTACCTTTGAAAAAAATTTTAATTTAATGCATGATTGTGTTTTATTTTTTACTACGGATATTGGCAAATTCCATCCATTCCTTCATTCCAATCTGATCTTGAAACAAATACTGCATCTGATAGTACTTGAAAGACCCTACTTTTAAAATCACATGTGTATTGTACAGTAATGCATCATTGACAGTAGCGTTTTATGTGGTGTAACTGATTGCGCTCTGCAGCAAAACAATTCTGTGCTTATTTTCTCTAAGGAGGAGGAATGATGTCTTTCCTCAGGAGCCTCACAACCATAGACACTACCACAGACTTCCATTAAATCAGCTGGTAGTCACAGTAAAACACAAGAATGTTAAAGGGCTTTCCACAGGGATCTTGAGCTAATCTCGTGTATCTTTAAATTGAGAGGCTTACAGCCTGTCAGATGTAAATTAAGATGTTTTTCATCTCAGTTAGAACCTCAGAACTGCTGATTATCTCATTTTTAATTTATTTAACTGTCTTTGTTATTGATTAGCATCACATAAGAACATGTTTTGGTCTTATTGTGGCTGGTGATGCCCTTTTATCACTGTCCTGTTCTCTCTCGGGCACTTTGGGCTTGATTTAATAAAAGATGAGGACATTGAGACCTTTTTAACAACAAAAGCTGGTTTGAAATTCCCAGGCAGACAAGAAAAAGGGGGTAGAGGAGGGGAAGACGAGGAGAAAAAGAGTTTTTTTGTGAAGGAAATTGTAGGAGGCTTATCGTTTGGCTAGATCTAGGAAAACCACTTCTTCTGGGTGGAGTGGTGGGCATCTCACGTGTCTGTCTGTTTGCTTGGCATGGCATTTTTGCATTGGAAAGTGCTTATCGTTCCTTTTTGCTGCTGTCATAGTTCGTTTTTTGACATTACTCAGCTGATTTGACTGTCCTTTCGGTCAGTCACATTATTGTGATGTAATAAGACTGTCTCAGCGAAAACCGTCAGTGTTCAAGAGCATTCAGCAGGCTTCAAGTCCACAGATAAGTCTCAAAGGACAATATGATGAGACATTAGTCAGCATTCAAATTCTATAAAAATTCACATTTTAAATGATGCAAAGCATGTGAGGACTCTTGTGGTTTAATACACTAGATTTCCCATCATGCAATCACTGAAGTCGTCATGATAAGAGTTTCACGTTCAGGCTTTCTCAGAAATGAGGTTAGGGACGCTTTGTATTTTGTGTGTGTGTGTGTCTTATTCACTATCTGTTCTTTACATTTTATCAGATCTGGCCACCCAAGTAATGGCTGTGAATCAAAAGAACAACCCTTCCTTGTTTTCACTCCCACTTTTGCCCTGATCTGTTCCCAAATCTTCATATTAATATGTTAATATATTTACAGTTTCCTTTAGAAATGTGAATTTATTGTTAGTTCTTCACCATTTCAAAATTTTAAGATAATTTTAAGAATTTCAATTTCCATGTGACACTCAGAAAGGCATCACGTGGTAGTCGGCCCATCTGAAAATAGGTGAAGGATTAGTTAAAAAGCAATATTAATTACTTAATTGTTACAGTGAAGACAGTTTATTACAGTGAGGTTAAGTAATAAACCCCTCAAGGTTCAGTAGGTTCATGTATGCTCCTCTATCAACCCTTCTATCAAACGCACATACTCCCGACCTGTTTTTTTTAAATAATTTTTTTGCTGAGACCGGGTGACTGCTATCTCTCCGGGTGTGTCTTGCACATCAGTGTGGCCTACGCACCCTCTCTGGTGCACCTTTATTTAGGTTTACAGCAGGAACACTGTTCACACATCAGCACGGTTTAGGAAAGAAGACAGTGCAAGCCCTGCTAGTTTCCTAGCAGTCAAAATAAAACCCAACCCTTCATGTGTAGCACTAGAAAGTTCACGATGCCAAAGATGCCAAACACATCAGAACATTCTGCACTCAGTTCTAAAGCACACTTGGAGTTAGAAACCTTCTCTTTGTTGTGGAAGGAAGACACGTGTATCATCAGGATGACACTGGCACAGTGGATAATTACAGCGAAGTCACTGTTTCCACACCAATAATGGGTGGTATCTTGAGGTTTGAAAAGAAAGATTTTGGTCTAATTCACTCACTTCTTGAGAAAAGTATTATTTTTTAAGAAACATCATACTTTTATCACCCATCAGCTTTTAAGATGGAGAAACATCTAGATTAGTTTAAGGTCAGGTCTAATTATCTAGTTTATGTCTCCAGTCCAGTGAGACAGCAGCTGTTAATGGAGTGTCATCTGGTTCGGTATCAGCTTATATGTATGTGCGTGGTGAGATAATGTGGAACAGGACAGTACAATAGTCCAAAAGGACGATTATAAACATTGTTCCTGCAGCAGAACAAGATAAAAGAAGAGCAAATGTTCAGCTTTCTTCTTTCTATCATTCCCAGCCCTTATCTCAGGTTTTATTGAGACCACATAATGGTGATTCCTCATTCTACACATTTTACCTCTGGGTGAAGGTTGATCTCAGACACTTTGGAGAACTGCTGAGAAGACCAGCTTAAACCAGAATTCATTCCAGACTTGTTTATACTGGTTTATACCATGCTGTTCAGTAGTGAAACTTGGTTAGTCGTTTGGAAGTTCAAGTATTTTGTGCATTTTGACTGTATGGACACCATAGCTACAAGGGGTAGCTCACGACTTTCTTCTGTAGAACGCAAAGAAGATATTTTGAAGAATTGTCTCAGTTTCCATACATCAAAAGTCAATGTTGCTTGGACCCCAAAGTTCTGCAAATATCTCCTTTTATGTTTCACAGAAGAAAAAAAGTCATACAGGTTTGGAACGACATGAAGGTGAGCGAGTGATGACCTTCTCAGGTGTCCTTGTTTTTATGAAATGCTCAGACAATTCCAAACTCTTCCACTGACTGTTCCACCCATGGTGTGTTGACAAGGCCGTAGAGTGCATGTTTTAAAAAAAAAAAAACATTCAGGAACTTCAAAGAACTATCATGAGGTGTTGGAGTCCACACGTGTTGCATCTGCATGATTGGACAGCAACCGGAATTACAAGCAACTGATGCTTACGTAACAGTATAGGGCTCACAGCAGGGGTACTCGTGACAGGTTTTTACACCAACATCTGACTCTCTCACTCTTTATCAACATGATTAACAGAAATGGTCACCTGTTGAGTACTGCAATGCAAATGGGTGGGATATCAGGTCACATCGGTGTTCAAGCTGATTTTTGGAACATGGTAGCTGCTGCTGGTTACGGTTAACATGGGTCCTATTAGCTTAGTCTCTTACATCTCTCCTCTTCTCCTTCTTTCCCAAAGGAAACAGCTCAACGGCAAACTTCTCCTTACCAGCTGTGCCTTCATCACCGTCGAATGATGCAGATTATGAATATGACGAGTTTCAGCCTGCCCAGCGTGATGGCAGCGTGGAGGTGGTCCCTCTAAACCATCCGGAGGACAATCTGAGGATGAATGGCTGGCTTATCTGTAAAGAACAGGATGAGACGCTTAATCTGGCCTTCACCGTGGGCTCCTTCCTCCTCAGCGCCATCACACTGCCTCTTGGAATCGTCATGGACAAATACGGCCCACGCAAACTCCGCCTGCTTGGAAGGTAGCATGTGCTTAATTTTTCAGTGCCATTACTATACCAGTCACATGATGGATAAATTGTTAATGAAATGAAAAGTGTGGTAAGGTCAGATCACAATAAAGATGAATGACCAGAAAAGTGTTGAAAAGTACTTTCCATTGATAACTGACTTTTTCTTTTCCAGTGCCTGCTTTGCCCTCTCGTGCCTTATGATTGCTTATGGAGCCAGCAACCCAAATGGTAAGAACACCATATATGCAACTGAGTTCAAATTTAGTGAAACAGATACCAATAATATTCCATCATTTAACATCTGCTTGTTTTTCTAGATCTGTCCGTTTTGATCTTCATTGCTTTGACCTTTAATGGCTTTGGAGGAATGTGTATGACCTTCACTTCACTTACGGTGTGTGTTAGCTTATTCATGAACGTGCACTTATTTTTTTGTTCAGCTCTTTTCTGTGTTTGAACTTGCTTACTCCGAGTTGCCTGTAATATTTACATTGCTAATTAGCATAAAAATCGTAGGGGATAGGTCCCATATGATATTCAGATTAACCAATAAGGGTTTTTCAGTGGTTGATTCTTGAATTGTTACATTTGGTGCTCTTGATCCTGCTACATCCAGGCTAGTTAGACGTCTCTGTGTCTCTTTTTCCTCTCTCTTATTTAAGCGTCTCTCAAGCATGGTGCAGTAGATTAATCATTAGACTCATCTGTGAGTCTTACTTTTGTGTTTTTCCTGCTGACTCGCTCTTATTGCTACACTGGCACCATGCATTAACTCCTGATGATGTACTATCCAGTGTGCTGACCCAGTAAGAATAGCCTGCGGTTAACATGCACTCAGCATGATCTGAGGAACTATTTGACCATGAACTCACAAGAACACTCACACCCAGAGTCCAAAATTAACTTTTTGCCACATGTTTATGGCCAAGACTTAAGAAAATGAAAGACAGCACCTGTCTCAAAATGTGAAGATTGCATTGATGGCTTAATGCAAAGGTTTGTTCTTGTTTGTCATGTTGCATTTCCCCCTTGAAGGGTAAATGGGGTAGCAAAGTAACTTTACAATTGATTTGGAGAATACATTCAAACCAGTAGTGACAGGAATTCTTACAAAACACAACTCTTCCATCACAAACCTGCCTGATCACACACTTTCAGATGCATTACATAACATGCATTACATACATAACAGGACACTCGCTGTTGCTCATCCACTTGTTGTCACAGGAGCAAAGCATAACTGTGAGCAGGCTGCCCCAGTCTGTGCTCCAATTAGAGTCATAAAAGAGACTCCGCTTCTGCCAGTTCAGACTGGACGGATCATTCCTCAGTTTTTACTGCCCTAGTTATTCCTGTTTTATTGACAATAAGGAATAAAGAAGGAAGTGTGGATTAAGTGTTCAAAAATATTTCATGGTCACTGGTAGTGTTCTAGTTTTCTAATCATCTGTCAATTGTTCTTTCTCTCTTTTCTTTCTTTCACTTCTCCCAACCTCGTTCTCTGGCTCTAGTCAGTGCCTCTGAACTCAAACTGCTTTCACTGTTGATTTGCTGTGCTTTCGTCAGCCCATAATTGTTGGCTATCTCTCCTTGCCTGTTGCCATTTATAGAGAAAGACGGTGGATCAGTTGTCTTCATATCAATCCTCTGAATAGCCACAGTCTGAATAAGAATAGGATAAGAATATTAAATTTAAAATATAATTTTAAAAAGAACTTAAAAATAAATGTCATTTAATTTAAATAAAATAAATATTATTTTTCCTAATATATAATGATATAATTAAAATTAAAATTACTTTATTAATGTTTTTCTTTCTTGCCAGGATTGTTATGAAATATTAAAATAAACACTATTTAATTTTTTAAAAACTTTTTAAATGTAATTTTAATAAATATGTTTTTTTGCAAGGATTGTTATGAATTTATACATTTTAAATGAGTAAGCAATACATTAATAAACAAATGAGATTCATTAATTAACAATTAATTTAACCCAAAATGTTTCCATGTTTCCTTCCAGCTGCCCAACATGTTTGGCGACCTGCGTGCCACCTTCATTGCGCTCATGATTGGCTCGTACGCTTCCTCGGCTGTCACCTTTCCTGGGGTCAAGGTTTGTTAGATTAAAAAATTTGGTGAAAAACAAGATTATAATGCCACATTATGTTCTTAGATACTAACTGTTTATCTTTACAGGTGATTTATGACCTTGGTGTGACCTTCATCATGATTCTGGTGGTCTGGGCAGGCTGTGCAGGCCTCGTCTTCATCAACTGCTTCTTCAACTGGCCCTTGGAGCCTTTCCCTGGACCCGAAGATATGGACTACACGTATGTGAACACACATGCACAAAACTCATACGCATTAAACATCTGCAATATCTGAAACTCATTCTGTATGTGTTTTGTCTCTCCGTCTATCCAGCGTCAAGATCAAGTTCAGTTGGCTGGGATTTGACCATAAGATTACAGGAAAGCAGTTTTATAAGCAGGTGACGACAGTGGGCAAGCGTCTTAGCGTGGATAACACTCAGAAACAGAAAGAGCTTGCCAAAGAGGGCCAAAAACTCTGCCTGTCCACCATGGACCTGGAACTGCAGTGTGAGGCCAAGGAGGAAAGTAAGTGATGGTCTGACACAAGAAAAGGTCAGAAATGATGGTAATAAGACAGGTCAATAACTAATTTAGACTAACTCTGTTTTCCTTGTAGCTCAGTCATTCATGAAGAGCATTCTCAGCCCTCTATTCATGTTGAGTCTGGTAACCATGTGTGTAACTCAACTGCGTCTCATCTTCTACATGGGAGCCATGAACAACATCTTGGAGTCCCTCGGTGGAGGAGATCTTAACACTGGTGAATAAGCATGTTTAAATATGTCTGGAAAAAACAGGGAAAAAAGTATACATGTGTACATATTATATAAGTATATATTATCGTAATTAAATTGCTGTATTTCTTTATGGAAAAAAAATATAATTTTTTTTCCATAAAGAAATACAGCAATTTATTTACGATAATTCAGATTCATGGACATTATAATTGCCCTCTAAATGGCTTTTTTTAAACTATTTTTGCAGTTGAGAGAATGGAATTGGGTAAGAATCTCAGTAGCACAGTAGAAAGCAGTAGAGCGTGTCTTTCCTAAAGCTTGTTATTCTAGCATTTAACCTTCTCCTGTACTCACGTCAAGCATAACACATTCCCTGCCCACCTGTGCTCTGGGCCGTAACACATACACAAGTCTGTAGGGTGCCGTAAACTCAGCCATTAACCAGAGTAGTTATTAACTAACCTCAGACGTTACCTATTAGACAGTGTTATAATCTCTCTCTCTTGCTCTCTCTCAGTGAGCCTCTACACTTCCATTTTTGGCATGATGCAACTCTTGTGCTTGATGACGACCCCAGTCATTGGTCAGATTATGGACTGGAAGCTAAAAGAATGCGATGATGGAGAAAACGATGAAAAAGAGCCCAACAAGTAGGTTATGAAACACTTCCAAGTGATCTATGGATGCGAATGTGACCTAAATAATCATTTTTGAAGCTCGAAATACAAAAAAATCAGCTGTTTTAAATGTGTTTTTATTTGCTCTTTGTCTCCAGGGACGAGCCCCAGCCAAAACGCAGAGACAGACAAATTCAGAAAGTCACCAACGCCACACGGGCCTTCATCTTCACCAACATCCTCCTTGTCGGTTTTGGCATCACCTGCCTAATTCCTAACCTCCCTCTTCAGGTGTGTTATGTATGGAATTAATCCTGCAATATGATGAATATTACTGGTTATTATGTGCATGTATTTGCATAGTGCGCACAGTATACATATTGCAGCAATATTAAGAGTGGTCATGCTATTTTGTTTATGTGCAGAAGGCGGTTATTGCGAAATTTGGAATAGCATACTACTCTTAATATTTCATACATATGGAGTAGTATGCAAGTATACCATATAGTAGAATCAGTAAGATCAGTATGTACACACAGAAAAAAGAAGCAACAACCATTTGCTGTTGGTACTTTGAGTGTCTGCTTAGTTGTACAGCATCTCCCCCTAGTGGCCTAATTATGAAACTAGCATTTCACCTGCTAATTTTACCATAAGAAACAGCTGAACAAACAAGTTTTGAATGTTTGATTTTGTGATTTACCCTTGCCATCTTTCTCCAGATACTCTCGTTTGTCCTTCACACCATTGTCAGAGGCTTCACCCACTCCGCCATCGGTGGACTTTACGCCGCCGTGTGAGTTTATCAATATTATCTATAAAACATGATTAAATACCGCTTGTGATCATCACTTTTGTCAGTAATAACTGCATTTAAATCATATAATATGATAACAAATAATCTATTTGTGCATCTGCAGGTACCCATCATCTCAGTTCGGCAGTCTGACAGGAATGCAGTCATTGGTTAGCGCTGTGTTCGCTCTGCTGCAGCAGCCTTTGTTCATGGCCATGATGGGACCACTGAAGGGAGACCCACTCTGGGTATGACACACACAACAGAGAGCTTTAGTAATACTAAATGGATTAAATGCCCGTTAGGCATGTTTTGACATCCTCTTTATGTTTAATTTCTGGTGTAGGTGAATGTTGGTCTGCTGGCTGTCAGCATGCTGGGCTTCCTGTTACCACTCTACCTGCTGTACTTCAGGAAAACCCTGCACAAAAAGAGGAAGGAGAAAGAAAATAATGCTAAAATCTATCTCAAAATCAACGGAACTGACGTACCAGAGGCATTCGTATAAAGAAAGCAGATAAAGGGAAAAATAAAGGCATGAGAGAATCATCACAGCTACACAAACACAGAGACGATTAAATACCATCATGCCTCTTTCTTAGAGGTTTACTGAGTAACTCAATGGACGAAAAGAGGAATGAGAGAGACAGAAAGCAACGCTCTTCTTCGCCATTTTATTTTCATTTACACAGATATTTTATATTACGCATTTGCATGTGATAAAGTTTCAACCCTGACTGTTTCTCCATAAAAGCAGGGGCATTTCAGTATACAGCATGATTTTTTATATACACCGTTTAACACCCAAAACAACCCTATTCATTCAACTAAACTTCACAAGGGATTTCAATGTAAACCATTATTGCCCCAGTTTTCACTGTAATAGTTGTGGTGCAATGCAATTGTATTCACTAAAGACCACATTTTTCATTTATAATCCACAAAGGGCTTTTTACATTTTTCTATGAAATAATGTTGCAACTATGAAAAAGATCTGTGATCTCTTTTCATCACAGTTCCTTTATGAAAGCCACAATTTGTGCATTTCAGTTTGTATATATGTGTTTACACTACATGCGCATGAGATGCATAAATAAAAGAGGCTGAAATGCTTATGATCTGCGATGTGATGGCTGAAAGCTGAGCCGCAGATGTCAGGGCAACAACAGCACTTTTAACACATGTCCCATAAGCCCCCTTTCTGTCTTTCTTTCACTAACATTCTGTGATATTTCAGAGTGTGTTAAGAGTCATTTGTGTCACCGATCGTAAGATCAAGTTATAATGGACCTCTAAGTAAAATATTATATAGAAAGCACAACTTAACTCACAAATGTGCCTTTTGTGCGGTTTACAGTGAAGTTAGCGATGCTGATGATAGCTGATGGGAGGACTGGAGCCAAGGATACTGTGGAAATGTGTTGGTGTTGTGTGCAATGTATTTATTTCTTTAAAATCTAACGGACCATATGGACACTGCAGCCTTATTTGCAAAGGTTTTTATATTAACTTACATCTCAGTGTTTCAGCGGCAGTTTGTTTGTGTTTTTTTCAAAAACCTTTATGTATTGTTCTATATGGCATTACTGTTGAGGACTATATATATTCAATAAAATTTTTAATTATTGATCATTTTTGTCATGTATTATTTTACTGTGAAAACATTGAGTGTCTGTTACATTCATTGTAGGATTAAATATCTTTTTTAAAAGCATAATCAGTTAAGAAAAATATTTAGCTGTTTTTTCTGATGAAATTGTTAGTCATCTGATATTACCCGGGGTCTTTAAAAACAGTGGAGAAAAATGGAAAACAAAACAAAAACCAAAACAAAGATTTAAGTTTGTTTACTAATAATGGAAATCATGAGATTGTGATTATTTCATAGACAGGCCTAGTTTTTAACAGTAACAAATGAAAACAACAAACTTTTATTTTATTTTGGCTTTTCTACAATGAGCTATTAAATGAAAAGTATTTAGTTATTTTAATTACTTAAAATATTATTTAATCTGAGTACTTCATTTGTAATATCACACTTATCTAACATTTTAAAACAAATCAAAATAAAACAACAGAAATCTTAAGAATAACTGATTGACTGAATAAACCTAACAGTAACAGATAAAAAAAAACACAAATCTGCTTATTTTGTGGGGGAAAAAATAGATAATATTTTATTTTGGGTTTAGTACAAGTAATAAATGGTAAATTATTTAAAAGTTTTTAAATATTTTATTTAATGTGAATATTTTATTTGTATTATCCCACTTAATTTTCTCACATATTAATGGTTCTTTATAAATTGAATTAAAATGGAACATTTATAAAAAATTAAAGAAAAATAAACTTTGAATGACATTAGCCTACATGTTAGAAATCAGCTCTAAAATGCTCTATACATAATCAGATTTCTAGTACATCTGGTTTTGAAATATATATAAACTGTGAATGGGAGACACTGTATTTAATGTGCTTTGAGAAACGCTTTGATGGAGGACAGATCATACTGTAACTACATGAAAATAATCGGATGGTGGGATCTGTCTCCAGATGTGCTATAAATAGACTGCACCAGTTTATCGTTACATAATTTGTGACAGATTATAATTTGACTGATATACAGAGAGCTATGCGACCACCAGATGTTACAGCACACAAGCGACCACTTCAGACCATGCATCGACGGTCGTCCCCGTGTTTTGTTTTTTTAAGCATTAAGCCTGACCACGATCAATCCCCCCCCCTCCCCCTCCCCCCTCCCCCCTCCTCAACATCATCGCCCATGACGCCATCACTCCTATGTCACAGCATCAGGGCTTGTCGTTAACGCCCCCCTCGGCCCTGATCAGGAAGTGAATCTGTGGGAAATAGAAAAACGGTCCCTAGAATGACATAGAAGCGGGTGAGGTGGGGTAGACCGAGACACCGGGACTAACGCAGGACTCGACAACTATTTGGATTCATCCAGGTGCACAACCACGTTATCTTTGGAAGGCATAAAGCACAGGAGAAAATGCTGATTAAAGAATTGTAAGTGCAGTTATTTTTTGATCTGATTGTGATGGGAGCATCCTCTGTGTGTCTGTGCAGAGCAGGTACCAGAGGCCATGGCGACATTGTAAACTTGACTTTCTGACAGTTCACATTTAAAGCCCTTGATCGTACATAGTTGTCAAGCATTTAATACACAAACGGCTTTGGTGCATAATTATCAATTTACCTTGGCCTACAGTACACTTTATGTGCGTTAACGTTTTGACTGGTGCAATTATTACGTTACCTCGGCATATTAATATGTTTTATTCAACTAAACGCTTTTGAGTTGATGTTTTGGCACAGAAATCTCAACAACCGAGTTTAATTGTCTCTTCATTGTGTTATTGATACGCTCCTGAAGGTGAAGCACACCGCGTTCCCATATTAAATGGCGCCTGTATATTACTATTAATACTTTCAGAAACATCCCGTTCATTCATGTGGCCATGAGACTGCCTATATTCACATTTTAGTTAAACCGCGCTTTTCAGAACAACTGGATGCGTTCACCTTGCGCACGTTTCATTGTACTTGATAATGTACTCCCCCCGTCAGTCACCTTTGAAATATTAATAACCTTTCTTTGCCCACAAACACACAGGGCACCGTCAGAAAGGTCACTGAAACCATATGAGGCTTTCTATTCATCTCCAAACAGCGCAGACAATATTATAGCCTTATTCAGAATATTTTCTGACGTCCTTGGTGGAAAAAATACCAGCCTGATCTGTTTATTTGATTTAGATGGGGTTTTGGTAATGTACTTGTAATGTAAAAAAAAATACTTTAAAATAATGTATGTTAGTAACTTCAAGGAGCCCGATCTGTGAAATCGTCTTTTGGCGCCCCTATCGTCAAACTATGGCAAAGATGTTTTCAAGAAAAACTGTAGAACCACTCTAATAAAGTGAAACATATGACAGTAGCCTATGTGGCAGTTGTTTTAGTGATTTAGCACACGACACAGACAGCTAATGTCGATTTCTGTTCGCGTGCGTTACATTTAGCGCACTCCGTATGAGTAACACTGTGGTTACTGTGTAAACTTAAGGCATGAAACCATCATGTTTTCCTCATTTGTCCTCCAGAAATACCTCTTTCTCTTTAATTCCGCTGTGGAGGTGTTCTTTCAGGAATGCGACGCGCACACATCTTCTGAATGACTCAGCCACGAGCTGAATCTCTTCAACGCGACGCGTGTAATAAAGACGCGCCATGAACCCGTTAGCTATCACGTGTCATACGCTCCTCGTCGCCGGCATCTCCGACGCCACTTTCAGCCACGTCATGGAGATTCTAAGGAGTAGAGAACGAGGTGTCCCTGATGCAGCATAATGTAGATCATGAATTTAAATAAAAACATGTTAATCTTCATATTTTAGAAACTAGCCTACTGCAATAATCAAATGGCACATTTTGAAGAGGATCGGGTTCTCTTGGCTCTAAAGTGGATGCTTGTACACCTCAGGTCCCTCAGGGTTTGCTGTCCATGGTACTTTCACTAGTGCACTAAAAATAACTTTAGACACTAAAAATACCCTTGGGTAAAGAATTTGTCCTTTATCGGGAATTAAAATGTGGTTTGAGTTTCAGTTTTGATAACTTGTATTTAATTAAGATTAAACTTCAGGTGCCATGTTCATTTATTATTTAAATTAGTGAGGGCAAAGGGTGTTTAAAAATGGTAGTGAAATGAGTATGATATAAAAAAATTAAATCTTGATGTTTATAATAAAAAATCCATGGACATTATGCATTAAACTGTCTACATTTGTGTGCTTATATTAGACAGTCTACTTTTCTTAGGCTATATGTGTGAGCTAAAGCAGTGACCTCTTGTCTCTTTCTCACTGCTCTGGTGACACTTTCCTGTGATCTAGCTCACATCCAGGATCCAGACACAGTGTCTGCTGGGTCTCTTGCGTATCTTAATTGCCATAAAGACCATTTTAGTCACACTTGCCTCAATGTTATTTTAATTTTACAATCTACATGGGTGTTTCTTAAACACACTTCTGGCCTGTGGAATTTTGGAAAATAATCTCTAGCTAGTTTATTTCATTTGTCTCACTAAAAATAACAATTCTGACATTTTGTCTTTTTTCCCCTGACAATTAAATGTTAAATATTTTTGGAATCAAATGGTCAAATAATGTGATAGCTACATTTTATGTATCCTAAATACACACAATTAAATAATATTTTTACACTTTATTATTTGTTATTCAACAAACTTATCCAACTTTTTCTTCAACAAATTGGACGTGGATGAGACCGGAAGCTAGACCCATAGAATTTACAAATGCTGTATTTACGGCAAGAAAAAGGTGGATAGTGATCGAAAGTTCAATTCATAAAATTATCTTTATATTTACCCGATTTTTGCTTAGTTTTCTTCACACATCATGTCTCATATTACAGTTTTACTGATACTGTTATCACATTGGTAAACAATACACCAATTTGTAAAAAATATTTTTTACCGGGGGATAAAAAAATAGTTGGCTGTGGTAGAAATGACGACAAAACTGTATGGACAGTTGTAATTTGTGTAAAAATATATTTCACAGAATAAAATAGTTTATGATTATTTAATTTCAGAATTAAAAGTCTGGCTTTAGGACAAGGGTAATATAAAATCTATAAATAAAACACAGTAAAAAAAAAAAAAAAAGCAGTAGCAGTTAGCAGATTAGATAGCAGTTTTTTTGTCCACATATTTAGTAAAATAGTGACGCTGAACGTTTAGCTGAATTTTGAATTTCAGAAAATATTTGTAAACTTGATTGTCTTGTTACCGAAACAATAAGTAAAGCCTTTCTAATACGGCGAAATGCAGCCATGCGGGCAAATGCATTTATAATGCAGAAAGTAGCCTGGGTGCCATGGAGGCAGAGTACATGAGACACCAAATCCAGCACGGTGACCGATAGTCCCTGTTCAGGACACAGGCAGCACTCAGGAGGGCAAGGTGACTCCTGCTATTAGCAGATGCTAACAGCAAACAGTAAAACACACCTGTGCGACCATGGTGTTTGATAAATAGTGAGACTTCCCACTGAGTTTATGAAGCATCTGATGTATGGCGAGGACAGAAATTCCCTCAAGTGCAATAGGACTAGAAGGACTGCAAAACCATGTTCATAATCAGTATTTTTGACTTGTTTCATATCAGAACTAACCACTTATTCTCATTAAAGCATGGACTTCTTTGTCAACGATCTTGTCAGAGGTTAAAGGTGAACCTGGTCCTTGACTTCCTGACAAGCTCATGCTTCATGTCAGAGAAGCCCTCATAAGTCAGATGTAGACAGTCCTGAGGTGTGTGTGTGTGTGTGTGTTCATGTCATAAGGCAGATAATGAGAGAGCTGTGCAGGAATGCAGCGCAGTAGTGGTATTGTCTTACTCCTGAGAAGTATGGATTATATATGCGAGCTGCACAGAGTCTGGTACACTGCCAACTACCATCCAGAAACAGTACACAGATATCAGAGATGTGCTTGACAAGGAATAGCTTTTATAGGTTTGCTAATATGAACATATTCATTTTGTATTTGGATACATTAAGCCACTAAATATAACATGTATTGAAGAGACAAAGCCAAGAAGGTCCTGATGCAGAGATTGTGTTAAAGTTTCTCTATCATTTCTGTAAATGCTGTAGGTTATGGTTTATTAGGAATATGAGATGAGCTGAAAATGACTGTGGAGAAACATCAACAAATTTGATTGAGGCAGTTTCCTAAACACTGTTTTCCACTGTATACTGAGAAATTGTGCTGATCTTTGTTGGTGAGTAAATAAATTGTCAAAAATCTAATGAAGTGCAAAAAAGTTTTATTTATTTTACATTTTAGGTTACTTATGCTGGTTTAAAATACAGTATTTATATATATATATATATATATATATATATATATATATATTTTAAATTTATTTTACTTCACACACACTGTTCAAAAGTTTGGGGTCCGTAAAGTTTTGTAAAATAAATAATACTTTTATTCAGCAAATTAAATTGATTAAACATAACAGTAAAAATAAAATGTTACACAATTTCTGTTTCAAATACATTGTTATTTTGATTTTTTTATTCATCTATAAATCCTGGAGAGAAAAAAATCAGTAATCACAAAAATATTAAATAGCACAACTGTTTTTAACATTGATAATTAATTATTAATTAACAGTAATAAATGGAAATTTTAAATATAACAGAAAACAGATATTTTTAAATTTGAATAATCTTTCACAATGTCACAGTTTTTACTATATTTGTATTAAATGCAGCCATTAAAAATAAATGAATTAAAATAATCACCTGTAGTGGCATGTTGTGGTTATATTTATGAAATAGTGGCTGAAGAAAAATCCTATTCATTTGTGGAGTTTTAGAAACATGATGGTAATAGCTATAATGATGCAGCAAACATGCTTATTATTTGATAGATTTTAAATAATTTGTTTTTCTTGTTCTCTTGCAGTCGAGTGATCCTACCAATTTCTGTGGAGGAGGTAAGTGCAAATTGAGTGTGTGTGTTTGTTAAAGTGTATTTGTGTACAGCAAGCAGTGAACGCTGGTAATGGCACTGAACCCAAACACTGTTTTGGTATGTGTGTTTGCGGTGTCAATCGCTGATTTGCATGAGTTGAGTTCAGATGACTCAGTCTTAGCTGGTTTTGACAGAAGAGGAGTCACGATGTAGTTTCGTGATGCTCTCCATGTGCACTAAGCCACAGATCTGCACACCGCTCTGTCATTCAGTCACTTATGACTCAGTTATCTTAGCAAGAGGATGAATCTTTCTCCTCTCATGCTGTTTGATCTCATACAGCCCGTGCAGAAACACTAATGCATAGTTTCTCTCAGTATGCGCCAATATTAATAGCTGTGCTTTTGGCCTTGTCAGCAGTTCTCACATCTTTGCTTCCTCTCTGTCTCTGATTCTTTCCTCTGGGCCCATTCAGACTGAGCATTCCCTGTGTCTCCCAGTCTCCTCATTTCCCATGATCCTCTAGCGTGTCATTCTATTCAGTGATCTGGTCGTGAATATCTAACGAGTTACCGGATACCTGCTCCTGCTTCTCTTTCTCTTAGCTCTTCTCGTTGTCTAGGCTCAAGCACTTGTCATCTGTAAAGAAACAAAATTGAGACTTTCACATTTATACTTGAGGTAGCAAAACGGAGAAGTGACAACTGCAAAGACTATCAGTTTATTTTGAGCATTAACGGTGCAGTGTGTAATTTCTGACCACAAATCAGAATCCGAATATGCTTTATTTGCCAAGTATGCTTTTTGCCTGAACGATGACTGACGGGTGGAATTTGCTGTTTTGTCAAGTTTTGCAAATTTGACATAGGCCTACTGCATCTTTAAAGGATTAGTGCACCTTTAAATTAATCAGATTTGCCAGTGATTTGGAGAAATGTAGCATTACTTGCTTACTAAAGGATCCTCTGCAGTGAATGGGTGCTGCCAGAATCCAAACAGCTGATAAAAACAGCACAATGAGTGCGTTTACATGGACCCTCTTAATGCTTTTATAATGAGATTTTGACAATATTGCGATTAAACTTTACCTCATGTAAACGCTATACTTCGATTTAAATAATGCGATTAAGATCATAATCGCAGCAAGCATAATCGTATTAGCATAGGTGGGGTACGCCGATTTTAATCAAAATATACAGGCATGTAAACACCTTGATCGCAGTATTGCCGCTCTGACCAAAGTACGCATGCGCTCGTGATGTACATGAATGACGGGACGCGCACCTGTAATTATACGCAAATTAGAAACGATGGAGGGGAAGAAAGCATCGCATTTCTGGGGAAAACACAACTCGCTGCCACCAGTCTCTGTTCCTTACCCTCATCCAGAAACAGCTAGAACGCGACGGCAGCGTATAGGCAAACAAATTCCATGGCGCCGAAAAAGACGTAAATAAAATAAGACAGTAAACACACCTGCTCTTTCTGAGTCCATCATTTGTGCTGTGCAATGGGGTATGTGAATAATGGCAGTAAAAAAAATTACCACAATTCTTAGCGTTTAATAAGAATAAAGGAAATTGCATGTAAACGAGAGTAAGAGCTTTGCTCATGGCATGTAAACATCACGATTAGGTCCTTACTCTGATTATTGGAAATAATCGCATTATTCGTGCACATGTAAACGTAGTCAATGATCCACAAGTAATCCGCACCACTCCAGTCAACAAACATAACATATTGTGAAGTAAAAAAGCTGCATGTTTGTAAGAAACAAATTAGGGATGTAACGGTATGAACATTTCTTATCACGGTTATAGTGAACAAAATGATCACGGTTATCAGTATTATCACGGTATGGTTAAAATGTGCTGGACATGTTCAAAAAGTACCGACACATAAATCACTTCACCAAGTTTTATATTTAAAAAAAAAAAATCAACAAACAACAAATAAAATGTATTTTTGTTTGCATAATCACTAAAACAATAACACTACCAATGATGTTCGGATTTTAAATAACAATTAGACTGAAAACAGTTTAAATGCATGTTCAAATATCTAATGTAAATGTTCAAATAAAGCTTTGAAAAAGTTTCATAAAAAGGTCAAATGATAATTGATTAATAAATAATTATATGTATTTTATCTGCTCCATAAATAATTCTAGATAACTTATATGAATTGTTTAAATGTGTAGAATCCACATATACTTGGTTTTCATCAACCGGTCAAAATTTACTGCAGGGCATGCAAATTCGGTCCGTTTTTGGCCAGACAGAAACTGCACACAGGCTGAATGTAAATATAAGTCTCTGTAAATCTCACTGACAGCAGTTAGTGCTGATGGAAAAGCTGAATACAGCTGTTTCCCATAACCTCCATGCACAAAACAGCGTTGCGATTAAGAACACTTCCTTTAGGGATTACATGGAGCGAAGATTAAAACAAAATGCCATTGAAATCGTTTCTGTGGACAGTCAGAACTTTCAGAGGTACATTCATATAATTAATTCATTCATATATTCATGAGTATAATTCCCTCAGCACTCTTTTAAAACCTCCAAGCTTTTCCGCCCTGTGTTCACTCAAAACGAAACTACTCTGTTGCTGTGCGCACGTGAGACTGTTACATAAAACTGTACTTTCTGCTGGACAGTATATTTATTTATCGTGAGTTGTTCAAATCGCAGTAATCGAATATGGATGTAATGATAAGTAAAATATGAAACGGTAATACTAACCGTGGGGAATTTTATCATGATTTATCGTCAAACCGGGAATCGTTACATCCCTAAAACAAATACATGGATATAGCTGCAAGCAACAATTCGGGGCCAAGCACCGAAGGTGCAGCAAGCACAGCATGTACAGCCAGCATAACAATCACAGCAAACTTATCAAAGCAGACACACCGAACAGACAAAAGCTCCAAAATGTGCTTCTCAAAAGCACAATACACTCTTAAGATTTAGTATACAAGTGCGCCACACGTTATGTGCCACACAGGATTTGAACCCACAACCTGGAAAGTGAGGGACCTGTGGCAGAGTGTGCCACTCAGTCAGTGCACAATCATCAGGCTCCTGAGGAGAGCATTTAGTGTGAGAATGATCCCATAAAAGCCATACTTAGTATGTTGACCAGCATGCTAAAATTCGTTATTACACGAACATATTTTACGGTTAATCTGATAGCTAAAAAGTCATATTACATAGAATGGCAAATGATCAGCATGTTAACAAATTACCACTCTAAGCTAACTAATTAATAAGCACAGTCAAGGTTGGAGAGGTATTTCTTGGGAACGGTTGGAAATATCATAAATCTGTTCAGTCATGTTCATGTGGCTTGGTGCAAAGATTATCTAAACAAAATTGGGAAAAATTTGTAGGAGGGGCAGCAAAAAAATTAAATAAATTCATTTACTTCTAAATGGCGGACAAACTAAATTTAGAAAAATGAAAAATGAGATATCATCAGACTTGGCATAAAAAAAGAAAAAAATTGGACAATGCTTTGAAAAATTCTAAACGTTTTTTACAAAAATCCTTATATCTCTGGAACACTAGGTGGTGCTGTCTTCAAACTTCTCAGGTACCTTCAGGACATGATGTCGATGATTCCTACCAATGTTTGTGCCGATATGTCAAATTGTTCAAAAGATATTGCAATTTATGTCAAATTTCAAAATGGCGGACAGGCAGTTCATCTCATCCATTCGTCATGACTCAAAGAATCCATAGACACCATGTTCAAAAGTGATAAGCAAAAATGTAAATTTTTGGTATCTCACGATGCATAGGTGGCGCTGTTCCCAACTTTGGCATGGACGCTCAGATCATGGTGTTGATAAAGTGTACCAAGTTTCGTTTCAATTGATCAACATTTGGCCGAGATACAGCCTCTGAACCAATTTTGGGTCAACACTGTTAAGTTCGAAACACCATAACTTTTGAACAAAGATGAATATCAAAATTCTGTTTAGTCATTTCTGTGCAGCTCGGTCCAAAGATCAGCTGAGTGGGAAAAAAACAACAACGGAATACTGTACTTTTCCAAATGGCCACTACTGTAATGGATGGTGTTTTAATGTAAGATATTGAATGTGATCAGCATGAGGAGAGTAATCTTGTATACTAAGTTTCATTTTTCCATAAAGGGTTCAAAAGTTATAATCCTCTATCATAATGTTGCTTTCTCCAGTGAAAAAAATGATTGAGAAATCTGCAAAGATCAAGCACTTGTTTACAAGTGAAAACAGTCCAAAACAGTTCTAAACAAACATGTCTGTGAATTTTGATGTGAGAGGACAAAACTTTTTCACTGGAGGAAGCATTACTATGAATTATGGACAGAAGGATCGGTTTAAAATTAAAATGCCTTGATGGATTTGTTTCTTACAAACTTGCAGCTTTTAACTTCACAAGACATTAATGATAGACTGGAGTCATGTGGATTATTGTGATGTTTTCATCAGCTCTGTTGGCACCCATTCACCATCCACTGGTGAGCAAGTGATGGCCTGTGGGTGAATTTTCAGTAAATTTCAGCTATTAATAAACTATTCATTTTAAGATCCAGTCACATGATTAACCATCTGATCACATAAATCACCTCAGCTGCCTTTAGACTACCTGCCTCCAGCTGTTTATGTCTCTATAAATCATATCCTAGTAATTTCCTGGCAACTTTGGACCTACATGAGCATGTGGGATCTGCCCTGGGGGACAAACCCTTATCTGGGCCAGATTATGCAAATTAAAAAGCTGCTTCCACCTTGTGAGGCCTCTCTTTTCATCTGCACTAATTTTTATATACCTCAGCATATTCTCCAAAAAAGTACTGTCAGCCAAGATCCATTTGGATAATAATCTAATCAGTGCTGTCACATAAAATATGTCTAGGACGAGACATTATAACGTAAACCCTGCCTGTCAAGTCAGAGTTTCCTCCTAGCGCCCAGTGGGAGTTTAAAAGGTTAACAAGGAGCTTTTGAGTTGCATTGCATTCATTAAGACAGCACAATTAAATGGATGTTGAGCAGATTAGATTTAAATTGAGTTGAATGAACCAAGGGTGGGTGAACATTTCTAGATTCACTCTTTCATCATCATTATTGATTTGTGTATTTTCAAAGTAATGATCCTTATAGGGGAAGTCGTGGCCTAATGGTTAGAGAGTCGGGTCTTGGGCCGGCAGGGATTGTAGGTGGGGGGAGTGAATGTCCAGCGCTCTCTCCACCCTCAATACCATGACTGAGGTGCCCTTGAGCAAGGCACCGAACCCCCAACTAAAATGGCTGCCCACTGCTCCGGGTGTGTGTTCACTGCTGTGTGTGTGCATGTTGGATGGGTTAAATGTAACAGTAACATAAAGGAATCACAGATAATATGATTGGCTACTTCGGTGCCCATTGCTGGAAAGTGGACATTTAAGGGAAGCCAGTTCATTTATAAAGGTTGATCTTCATAGAGGCTTACTCTGTACTTGCCCAGATCTTGAAAAGTATTTCACTGCAGTATTTGTAAATGTTGTGTAAACTGTGAAGTATTCGCCTATAGTTAAGCAATATCACATGAGCAAGAGTGTCGTTGTTTCAGCAAGATTGTATTTACAATATTGATTAGAATTTCAACAGTTCAGTAAAAAGAAGCTAATATCTTTCATTTCATTGTGGAAGTAAGCTATTTCCTGTCAATGCTTAACATTTCATTCAGAACTTAGCCGTTAAATGTAAACAATTAGAATAACAGTGGAGTAAACCTTTGTGATTATGATAATAAAATAATATGATAATAAACATTTCTTAACTATATTATTGTTCACCAAAAATAACTGGAATCGCCTGACACTAGAAGCCTTGCACATTGTAGGTGAAAAGGTCAGTTTCGTTCCTGAATTAATTTTAAAATGAGTCGGTTGAGTGAATGATTCTATGACTCACTCACTTTTTTCATTGCTGAATGAATTAAAGTTTTGAATCAATCATTTGACTGAAAGATTCAAACTCACACATAAAGATATATATTGTTTATTTGATTTATATTGTTGACAAATTTTTCTAAGATTGCTTGAGGAGTAAATAAGGCAGAAATCTTGAATGTTTCAAAAACATGAAATCATGATATGATATCAGTTCCTCTCATTGCAAATTTTGGCCCTCTGTGCCTCTAATTTTCATACGTCTCTCAGAATCACCACTGGTCATTAGTCTTAATGTTTGCAGATACGAATAAATAATCATAATCGACTTTCTTTTGAGTGCTGAGAGCAGCTCTTGTCAGATAAGCTCACATGAATTAAAGCCCTGATCCTTCATCTGCTTTCAGGAGCCTTAAAGACACATTTTATTTGGCGGATGTTGTTTAAAGCAAGAGGGCAAAATGCTATTCCTGGAGTCCATGCATTCAGCAGGGAATGATGGATTAAGAAAGCTTACTTGCTTAAGGGCAGCTGGGCAGTTTAGGCCCACTTATGATACTCCCTTATTTCTACCCTTCTTCCTTCCTGTTTATAATCATACACACACACACACCATAAGTTGTCTGTCATTGTAGACTGGCTCTGCGTATGAGATATCCTTTCCCTCTTTTAACCTGTCGATTAGTCTGAGCTCACATCTTTTAGTCTGTCCATCACCATCAGTGAACTATAATCAGGGCTTAACCACACTGTCATATAGCCTACACACATCACATGCTGCTCATTCAAAAAGATTACGGTTTTATGCAATGTCACTTTAAAATAGATATATGTCACACTAATACAAAAAAGTAGCACATCCACTGCAGACAAAAACCCTGTCGGATGCTATGTGTGTGTGGTCTGCAGAGAGAGCGGGATGAAAATGTGTGATGTAGGTTGGATTTTCATAGAGTGCTGCAAAATGACGTATTCTGCTACTGGCCTCTGATTGGCCGAGAGGACAGAGGAAATCTCTGATTGGCAGAGGAATAATGACACTGCATGTAGATACAGAACCACACACATTGTCCCACACACTATACAGGAAGCATGAAATCTATCCATCCATCTATTATCTATATATTTATATATCCAACTATGTATGTATGTATCTGTCTTTCTATGGAATGGAGTGTGTCACCTCACTCTCCCCTTCTCTTTCTTTTTCTCCCCTTTTATCCTCTATCTGTCATTCGCTGCCAACTGGTATAAATAGGCAGTCTGTGTCATCATTGTCTTTCTTCTTTTCTCTCACTCTCTCTCACATACACACACTTATGTGTGATGGACAGTGTGTTTTGGGATGAATGCTCACATTAAAACAGTCTGGCTGTTTCTAGGTAAGATTCTGGAGGTGTTTTAGCTTGAGTCTTTGCTGCTGGCTCAGCTTGGACTATGAGTAGAGGCTGCTGACAGTGAACGCATGTCAGGAGGACACTAAATCTCTTAGTCTAACACACTCGATCTGCACTCTTAAAAAAAGGTTCTTTACTGGCATTGATGGTTCCATGAAGAACCATGTTCTTTATAGTGGAAAAAGTTATTTTCATTATTAAAATGTTTCAGAAAAAAAGGTTTATTTAAGAACCGTTTACTGAAATGTAATACCACTCAACAATATCTGCAGGTTTTCTCTTTTTATATTGTCATGCCAAATGTATATTGTGAAAGATTTTTTTAAATAATTTTTTTATTTTTATAATTAAGATGCATGATTATTGTAGGGTTAACAAAAAGACTAAATTGCTTTAGAGAAGTCTAAATGTCCATTCAGTTGCATTCTTTGCAGATCATCCTTTTAATTTGAAAATGAGCATCATTAGTAAATAATAATCGGAACTTCAGCAATGCCTTGTAATATGGAAAATCTGTCATTAGGCTAATGATAGGATACTAACACAAAACATGTTTAAATTCAAAACAGACATCACTAAAATGATAATTTGTCGTTCAGAAAGTGAGTGAGATGTTGATTCATTACCTGCACTTCAGTGTTGGATTTGACAGATTCAAACCGCTAACTGAAATCTTTGAACTATTCATTAAAAATGTCTAAAAGGGCTCATTCGTTCGGGACTACACTGTATATGGATTAAATAAAAGAACCAGTTCATAAGAGTAATTTGTTCAGGAATCAGACTAAACTGTTCTCCTGTTTGTTGTTGCGTGCAGCACTCTAGGATTGAAAAGAAAGACTTCTCTTTCCATTATTTTGCAGTTTTCATGTTGCAACTGAAATTTAACCAAATATCAGTGACGTTGTGTGCCTTCTGAGAAGTGAACCATTTAATCTGATTCCTGAACAAATTACTCTTATAAACTGGTTCTTTTTTATTGAATCCGTACAGCATGACCAGTGCAGGCTGATAAGATCCAGAAAAAATTGTCAGTCCTTATGCATTTGCAGAGTCTTTTTGCAGTGTTTAATTTGTATGGTGCATGTGTGTGTTTATATTCCACTATATTCTATATTGTACTATTTAACTATATTCTTTACAGGATTAAATGTGATTAAGATATGAAAGAAGTCATTGATTATTTAGCATAGACCTGCTGAAGAGGTAGTAAACACACGCACATACACACACACACACACACACACAGAGAGAGAGAGAGAGAGGGAGGCAGAGAGAGAGATACAGGAGAAAACAGAATTTATAGACAGTAGTGTTCAAACATGCCACATATTTGAATACAGACATGCTTATGAAGTTTGAGTCTGTGGAATGTATTTCTGTGTGTCTCACAGTATCAGGTCGGGCAGCTGTACTCAGTAGCGGAGGCCAGTAAGAACGAGACGGGTGGAGGAGAGGGTGTGGAGGTGTTGAAGAATGAACCCTATGAGAAGGATGGCGAGAAGGGACAGTACACACACAAAATCTACCACCTGCAGAGGTACTCACTACAAACCCACAGACACATGAGTGTTTTAATAAAGTGTGCTAGTGCTGAATTAATGGTAAAATTCAAAATAGTGCACTAAAAATAGGTTTGTCATTTACACATCCTCAAGTCATTCTAAACCAATATGACTTTTGTCTTCCACAAATAAAGAAGTTTAGCAGAATGTCCTGGTTGTTATTTTCAATATAATTAACTGCTGAGCTCAAAAAGCACCATAAAAATGGTCTATTGCAGGGGTGGCGAACTTTGGTCCTGGAGAGCCGCAACCCTGCAGAGTTCAGCTCCAACCCTAATTAAAACTCACCTACCTGTAGCTTTCTAGTAACTCTTCAGACCTTGATTAGCTTGATCAGGTGTGTTTGGTTAGGGTTGAAGCAAAACTCTGCAGGGCTGCGGCTCTCGTTCGCCACCCCTGGTATTGTGTGCTCCTCACATAAAACTATCAAATGATATGGATATGAATGATTTGGACAACTTCGATACACTTTTATGATGCTGTTTTGACATTTTTGTGCTTGACGTTAAGGTGAAAGGGTGCAATTTAAGTCAAAAGAAATGTAAAAATAATGAATGTTTTGAAACAGATTTCCAAAATACCTCCCTTGTCTGTTATTGGTCAGACAAACAGATAGCCTCGCCCCAAACTCACACCATTGGTTGAGCCACTGTTGCTATGCTGAACTGGTTAAATTGCTCAAACAAATAGAGTAAAGTTTAGGAGAAAGTATTAAAAAATAAAAATAAATCAATTTATTTTATCTATAGTTGACAAATAATTTGCATTCTTGCTTTTTCAGTAAAGTCCCGTCTTTTGTACGAATGCTTGCACCAGCATCAGCACTGAACATTCATGAGAAAGCTTGGAATGCCTACCCATACTGCCGCACAGGTAACACACACACACACACACACACACACACAACACACACACATTAGAAGCTAAATTTCTTCACATGTTCTTTATGTTCCTCTTGCATTTTTATTATTATGTCCCTGTCTCTTTCTCTGTCACTACGTTTGTGAGCACTGAATAATTCACTGTTTGAGCTGAGCAGGAGTGGAGTTACAGCACAGGAAACTGAGATTATACTGACACATTCCTTTCACATCATTCTCACAGCCGTATAGACGACAGACTTCCCTCCCATTCTCTGAAGTCTGTTATTAAGATACTTCAAAATCTCACTGCAGTGCTTAAAACAAACTGAAGTCTGCAGTTTAGTTTTTTTAATAAATGTAAAAAGTTGATATGGCAAGTATTTAGCTGTACTGAATTTAAATGATTTAATAATATAAATATTGAATAACAAAATGATTTGTCTGAGATTATTTGCCAACTGTCAGCAAGCTGCTAGAAGAAATAAATGTTTTGCACTATTTGTCCAAGTCAAGGTGTCTACAGATAGAATAACATTGTAGTGCGTCAGAGGTATTCAATTAAGAGCCAAGAGCTCTTGCTTCTACAGTTCCTTCACAGAAAAAGGTCCAAACATCTGTTTCAAGAGTCGATATGGAATTTTTGTATTCATTGCAAATTTCAAAATTTGCCAACCTAATTTTACCTTTCCTTGTAAAATTAATAAATAATAGATCTTAAAATTGCAATGAAATTATAGATTTTTTCTTCTGTATTCTAGTGTATATATGATTGTAACAGATTATTGAAAAATAAAACAATCCATCCGTTGCTGATTGGATTTTAAGTTGTGGGGTTGATTGTGGATGTAATGTGGAGTCATGTGACAATGGAGTTGAGGAACCAAATGCAGCTTTATTAAGATCATATTCAGACAGGCAGGGTCAAACACCAGCAAAGCAGTACTATCCAAGGCAAATCCAAAAGAGTAATACAATAAACAGGCAATGGTCAGGGCAGGCAGAAACAATCAAAAACAAGGAAACAGTTCAAGGTCAAAAACACAAAGGCAAGGAAACTAGGAAAACTCTGAGAACTAGGAAACTTGGAAAACACAAGGAAACATTACAGGCTATCAATCATCAGCGGTGTAACAGTGTGTGTGTGTGTCATTATAGTGTATGACTGATGAGGTGATTAGAGACAGGTGACTGCAATTGGTGAGTGCTGATGAGTCCAGGCAAAGTATTATGGGAAATCGAGTCCTGGGTGAAGTGGCAAGAGTCTGGAATGGACTGCCCTCTAGCGAAGCTCAGAAGCTGGGTTTAATAAACTTCTAAAGATTAAATCATTGAAGTCGAGACTGAGTTATGATATTTTGATAAAAAATTTCAATGTCAAATTTAAATATTAACAATAATAAAGTATGCATAGATGAATAATTCACAATAAGATAAATAACATGCATTTCAGAAATAGATGGGGCGAATTTTAATTTAATTTCATGCTGACTTGAAGTCAGTCTGTTTTCAAATATTGAATCACAAATATAGAATCGCTGACATTTTCCTCAAAAACAGCATTAGAGCAAAACAACATCTTTAAGCATTTAACAGAGTTGCATGAAGTGAACAGAATTCATTACTGAGCTGATTTATTGTTTCACAACATTGTGACTACGAAACCTACAAAGCTTATCGTTGTACTATGATAATTTATGAGTAATGATTCATGGTCTGAATAAAACTAATGTTGAGTTTGAATATGGATATGAATATTATTTCAGTATGTTTACTTTAAGACTAACATGGGCTAAAATGAGATTAAATATAATTAGAAATGGTCTTAAATGAGATGTGATATTCTTAAACATGAATGATCTAATTAATATTTTATTATCCCTTTTCCCCCTGTTGTCTGTCCTGCATCACCCTTCAGTAATTACTGTAAGTACAATCTTTGCAAGTATAAAGTCATATTCATTCATATGAATGAACAAACATGTTGAACATGTAGATGTACAGCACAAGCACATACAAACGAGTGAAAGAGGAGACAGTAACTTTAGCTGGAGTGAAAGGAGAGAGGACAGATGTCAGTATGTCACTGTGGAGTCTGTCCATCAGTTATAGTTTATCAGTTTGTTCACTGATTATGTGTCTTCTTAGAATGAGTATATGAAAGAAAACTTCCTTATCAAAATCGAGACGTGGCACAAACCCGACATGGGACAGCAGGATAATGTGAGTATAGTAGTAGATAATTTGTGTGTGAACTGTGAACTCCACCGTTTTGTGTCAAACCTGGCAATTATGTCCTCAAGCATGATAGTTTTGTTCTTCTTTACAGGTTCATGGTCTAGACCCAGACACCTGGAAGAAGGTGGAGGTAGTGTACATAGACATCGCAGACCGGAGTCAGGTGGAGCCAAAGGTGAGCTTTAATTAGATAAAATAGTTACCTTTTCCAGTTACTTTCTAATCCGATCAGTGCTCTCTTTCTGTAGGACTATAAACCAGATGAAGACCCCACTAAGTTTAAGTCTGTAAAGACTGGAAGAGGGCCGCTCGGTCCAGATTGGAAGGTGATACATTTTAAAGCACCTCTAATGGCTGTGTGCTTGTATAAAATTTGAGTAAATGTAGTAAGTGCATGCTTGATGTATGAGTGGGAAGCTTATTAATGGCAAATTGTATCCAAATGCTTAATGGATTTTGGGTCTGTGTAGAAAGAGCTACCTAAAAGGACAGACTGCCCACACATGTGTGCCTACAAACTGGTTACTGTCAAGTTCAAGTGGTGGGGCCTGCAAAACAAAGTGGAAAACTTTATTCAAAAGGTCAGTGTGACTGATTAAAGAGTTTATTAAAGTATCATGAAAACAACATTTTGACCATATTTAGTGCATGTTCTTGGAGTGATTGTCTATGATTCATCTGTGCAAGATAAAGGTTTGCTGAGAGGACTTTTGGCCTCCTGTATTAAATGCTTTGTTGGGAAAGGCTGCAATTTTTGCTCCGACTCAAATTTAGTTATTTCTTATAGTCAAAAACCAAAATCTGTTGTTTACCGACTCCATTTTTCGTAAATAAATTAATATATTTAACAAAGACAAATTAAATTGATCAAAAGTGACAGTAAAGACATTTATCATTTTGTTGTGATATGGGAATTTTTTTTTAAATGAATGATCCTCTTGTGAACTTTATATTTATCAAAGAATCCTTAAAAATTCATTTTATCCGCATAAATTTTAGGCGGCACAATTATCCTGTTTATTGAGCGCCAAATCAGAATAATCTTCCTTCAGATATTCTGACAATGAAAAATAGAGTGATTGCTGCGGACCATCTTTACCATCACAGGAATAAATGATACATTTAAATGTTCTAAAACGCTTATTTTAAATGTTAAAATTTCAGAATATTACTTTTTTTTACTGTATTTTGATCAAATAAATGCAGCCTTGTGACGTAAAATCTTATCAACCACAAAGTTTTAAATAGTTTGAAGTCTGACTAAATTCTGTTTTTTTTTTTTTTTCTACACATAGACAAATGCCATCAGAAGGTTACAGTTACCATTAACTGATATAAACTGCATGTCGTCCAATTCCTGATAAAATTAAGTTCCATCCTAATTTTTTATTATGTAAATAAAATCAGTTTAAAATTCACCTTCCAAAATGAATTATGTACCTCTTTCTCCCTTTAACAGCAAGAGAAGCGCTTGTTCACTAATTTCCACCGGCAGCTGTTCTGTTGGATTGATAAATGGATCGAGCTGAACATGGACGACATTCGCAGAATGGAGGAAGAGACCAGAAGGGAACTAGATGAGGTCAGATGCCCTCCAGCAAATTTACATTTATCCTGTTTTTGTCCACTTTAAATTATTTCTCATCTCTGTTGTTCTGTTTGAACCAGCCTTTATATGGTAATGATGAATTTTAGCCAGTTAGCCAAACAAACTAATTGCTCAGAGATATTGCGTTGTAGTAGATTTTACAAACAGCTGAATTCATTTGTTGCGAGATTGAGTTTTTGTTTGTGTTTGTCTGGTATTTTGAGTGTCGGCTTAGGTCTGCCATAAATTTTCCCCACCACACAAAGACAATTACGTGTAACAAGGCAGATGAATAATTGAATGTAGCCCATAATGAGGTCCAGTCACTACGAACAAAAGGGGAGCAGAGCAGAGCAGGTCACAGTTCAGCGCTCTCAGGTGCCGTTCAGGGAATGAGTGACCATGTATTGGCGGTATCCCCCGTTTCACATCAGGATAAATCCTTCTTGAATCTCATTTGTAGCCTGTTCTTCTTCCACAAGGAGCTACTCACTTTGTACACATGCATGTTTTTTCCTTGCTGTCTTTCAGATGAGAGTGAAGGATCCAGTGAAAGGCATGGTGGCTCTTGAAGACTGAGCCTGCTGTGTGTTCCTGGATGCTGCTGTTCATGGTAATTCACGAGCTTTAGCGCCGCCTGATGTCATTTATCCTAAAATTATTTATTGTTTCCTAGTCCATGGACTCAATATATGGGTTATGTTTGGTATAGCATATTCACATTAACTATGTTGGGAGTACAGTACGCATAGAATACTAAACTTGAACTTTCAGTGCCATTGTGATGAATGAACCAGATGTAATTGTAGGTACCATCTTTTTTTAACCACTATCTCTTTGTTGACTCACTGTTTGAGTAGACTAGCAAAAATTAAAATAATGTTTAAAAGAAATCTAATAAAAATATATTTTCAAGTTGATAACTGTACGCCACAACTGTTTGCAACATAAGGTCATGTGACAGTTTTTTATTGGTATTTCTTTTTTTGTAAGTCTCTTGTGCTTACCAAGTTTGCATTTATTGGATCAGTAATACAGTCAAAACAGCAATATGGAATATTATCATCATTTAAAATAACAGTTTTCTATTTTAAAATGTAATAACTTATTCCTGTGATGGCAAAGCTTAATTTTCAGCATCATTACTCCAGTCTCCTTCAGAAATCATTCTAATATGCTGATTTGAAATTGATTTTGACTGAGGTCATATGATGCAATTTCAAGTTTTCCTTTCTCTTTGGAGTGTTCCTGCATAGATAAGATCAAAGTTGCAAAGACTAAAGTCTCAAACCCAAAGAGATATTCTTTATAAAAGACTCTGCCATGCCTTCCTAAAACGGCTCATTCAAACACCCCCCACGTCTACGTCACGGTGTGGGAAGATTTGCATAACACCGCCCAAATGTACATGCAATGAAAGAAGGCATAACTTTGTCGCTGTAGTATTGTTTCTGCCGCTGGCGCCATGTCCTGGAGATGCTGTATTTCGTTGTGAAAGCGAAACTACTTTGTTTGGCCTTCCAAATGAGTACACAACTAGAAATCAGTGGTTAAGTTAAAATTACAACACTGTTCCAGAACAGTACAACGCAAATATTTGAGTGTGTACAGCGCATTTTAAAGAGGACCATTTCCTGATCCTGGGAGAGAGTAGCCTACAATGTGAACACTATGAATGGCTGTGAACACTATAAAGTGGGGCAATTTCAACTTTGCAAGGACAGTCTGGTGCTTCTGACTCACAGCCTGTAAGTACGTTTCGATATTTAAAGTATTTGCCACTGATGATTCAGACGTGAGTTTTGAGCTGTGTAGAGTAGTGCTTGGTTGGAGTTTCTACAAACACAAATGCAGACATGGTGTTATGTTTACGCGGCGCGGCGCAGTGCAGTGCGTAAAAAGATCATATGAGTCATTATAATCAGTAATTATGTCCTCACTGAATGCAACAAATGCCTCGTTTATAGTGGGTTTTATTGATTTAGTCTCGTTACGCCGGGACACGGCATCACAATATGGGAAGGGATGAAACATTTGCCACACGCTTGAGGTATTCGTCCAATCACAACGCACTGGATAGCTGGCCAATCAGAGCACACCTCGCTTCTCAGAACGATGAGCTTTGTAAAAATCGGCGCGTTTCAGAAAGGCGGAGCATAGAGGAGCAACAATGTACAGTATGTAGAAAATAATGTGTTTTTTGAACCTCGAACCGTGTAAACACATTGCATTACACCAAATACGCAAAATACTGTTTTTTTTTTGCAACATCATATGACCCCTTTAAAGATTCTTTGATCAATAGAAAGTTTGTTGTAACATTTTAAAAATCATTACTGTTACTTATCAATGCATCCTTGCTAACTACATGTATTAATTTATTTTAAAACAAATCTTACCGACACCAAACCTTTGAATGGTAGTAGTATGTAGTGTACTGGACATTACTCAATCAGTAGCATGTTAGTAATCTATTTTGAACATAACTGTGGAGTTTAACCTTTAAAGTAACTGAATATTCTTGTTCTCTCTCTGTCATGTCATTTCCTGTGAGTATTTCTCAGATCAGACCTGAACTACTGGAGACCAGCAGCATCACGCCCCTCAATCAAATCAAAGCAACATGTCTTTTTAATCGTAATCAAAGTCCTTCATCCAGCCCTTTTGGTGGCTGTTTGTCCTGAGCATCCTTCATATCCTCCTTTCAGTCTGACAGTGGAGCACGTTGACTTGTTAAATAGGCTATTATACCGGTTCTAACGTCATGCCCAGTTTATGAAGTCTACCTACTTAAACAAATACAGGGACGATCAGCAGTTCGTCATTTATGATGTCAGATCATTACCTTAATAAATGGAGCTCAGCAGAATTGTGTTTTAAGATGAGTTTAATGGATATCAGATGATATTTGTGTATATATATATATATATATATATATATATATATATATATATATATATATATATATATATATATATTCAGAAAATCTATTGGCAGTGGAATTATTGTGACAGATGTATAAACAGGATTTAAGTAATTGTTCGATTTTTTTTTCTTTCTGTTTTCCTGTTTTGTTTCAATCTGTAGTGATTTGATTTTGTTGCTGTATGTTTAAATTTCATTTTACCCACTTTTTAACCTATTTACCAGCTGATCCGAGGTGGAAGTGTGTCTCTTTATAGTGTAGTACTGTACAATCACAGTCGTGTCATCTTGACCATTCATTTATTTGTAACATGCATTGTGGATTCATTTTGAATGGCAGCTGCTTGGTCACATTAAAATGTCAGACTGCAAGTACAGTTCATATTTAAATGCAAAACAGAGTTTATTATAATCAGCTGATGGAACAGTATCACATTCTTGAAATAAGCTGAAGTTAAAAGTATTGTTGTTTGTTAATCAGTCAATATTATTGGTTTCATTGTCATTTCTTCCACAGTTTCCTTGTGTGTGCTATTTTAGTCAAGTTATTTTATTTATTTATTTTAATAAAAAAGACAGGTGCAGAGTAGGTGTAGCGCTCCCTCCCTTGGTTGTTTTTGATTGGTTTACAAGATCAGGCTCCGCTCTTTTCTTTAGTCAGTGTCTGACTGATTGCCTCTTCAAGTTCTTTCAAAGGCAACGCTAAACCTTTTAGTCTTGACATCTTTCATAAAAGGTTTATTACTAATATAGAAAATGTTTCTTCCTGACTATTTTGTCGCTACCAGATGAGGTGCTCAAGGAGGATATTTTATGTTATGTGCATATTTTGTAAATGTATTATTCATTTTCATCTCACCTCCTTTCCATTTTATTGAAGGATCGATTATTGTACTTCCCCTTTTATAACATGTCTTGAGGATAAAGACACATTTATCCAGATATTAGCAATAATACCTCCTTTGACAAACCCTTCCAGTCAACATACATGATGTGAGATAGTGACTTTAGAAGAGTATAATCCATTCCCTCTCAGAATGTTGTGTCATTAGGACTTTAATACAAATATACTCTCACTTCCAATCGCTCTATTGGGTAAGGAAAGTTAAATGGATTGAGTATGGGTTTTTAAATCAGTCTTTTCTTAGTAACGTGATGTGTGTATGGATGTATGTGCGTTTGAATTTCGCAGTGTTTCTTGTTTTCACGCGAGGGACATCCGACATGTAACTAAAATGGAGGTTTACACCCTTGTGTTTCTTTCGGCCAATGCTCAGGACCCATTGATGCACACCTAAATTCACTCTGACAAGAGTTAATTATTCTTGTAGAATTATGTCAAATTCTTTGAAATTCATAGAAATTCCATTGAATTCTTAAGAGATGAATGCAGGTTTTATGGTGTAGACTGCACATGTTAAAACATCTTTACCGTGATAATACAACCACCGATACGCCAGAACTGTGTTGGTCCTGAGTCTAATCAAAGTGATGTATGGATGTATGTATTGAATTGTATATAGTATATAAATATATGTAGATGAACACATAAATATAACTATATAAATATAGCTCAGACTATCCTGCCAGCACATACAGCCTTCCATCAACCCAACCAGAGTTATTATATCAAGTGGTTTAGTAATGGCTGGGTGTTATCTGTGGGTAAAGTTACTAGAATGTGCCGATTTATGGTGGTTTTGGAAATTAAAAACTACACTTTAACTAATGATTTGAACAATCTATAATGGAACCTTCAGATAACTCCGCCCATCACTGTCACTGGCCCCGCCCCTCATCCCTGGCCGCACCTCTTTGGCAAGATGATGTCTAAATATGTTTTCATTCATTGATTGTTGTTGTATTTTTGCTGTGAGCTGTAGAAATCTCTCACTTTTAAATTCCTTTCAAAGCTTACACTGTGAAAGAAGCCACAACCTCTGACCTTTGGACTAGGTTGCCATTCTCTCGGGAGACGCGATTGAAACTTGTCCAAGCTGGTGTTTGAATGACAGACAGGTGGCTTATAAAAGGGAACTATCCACATGAACTGATCATCCACAGTTTG
This sequence comes from Barbus barbus, assembly GCF_936440315.1. NCBI lineage: Eukaryota > Metazoa > Chordata > Actinopteri > Cypriniformes > Cyprinidae > Barbus > Barbus barbus. Next base: position 12,899,094 of record NC_136723.1, read on the forward strand.
TGTTACCATTATGCGAGGCAGATCATGGTAAACTGGACTTTCTCATAGATATGTTGTTAGATTTCACGATTTGTTGTCGAAATTAAAACCCAATGATACTAGAAATGCAAAAAAAAAAAAAGAAATGTTTTATGAATTTGTTTCACCCCACCCTGTTATGTCATGTTTTTTTTTTTTATTTCTTTTACTGTGAATTTGTGCCTTTTGTCATCTTATCTTCCAATAAAACTACATTGGAGATGTGAAAAAATAAAACTTTTAAAAAGTAGTGTTTTACTGGTTTACATGTCTTTAAGTTATAAAAATACTTATTCAGTATTGTTTTTTCAGTAAATTTGTACTCCATTTTCTTCTCTGATCAAACACACCTTTCAGTTGTATGCTTAAAGGGATAGTTCACCCAAAAATTCTGTCATTAATTACTCACACTAATGTCGTTCCAAACCTGTAAGACATATTCGGAAGTCAAATGAATATATTTTTGATGAAATCTGAGAGCTTTCTGACTCTGCATAGACAACAATGCAACTGACACATTCAAGGTCCAGAAATGTAAAGGACATCATTAAAATAGTCCATGTGACATCAGCGGTTCAATCGTAATTTTATGAAGCTACGAGAATACTTTTTATGCACAAAGAAAACAAACAAAAAAACTTTACTGTCGTCAACACGTGCTGAAGACTGTTGAATAAAGTCATTATTTTGGTTTTATTCACGCACAAAAAGTATTCTTATAGCATTCATAAAATGAAGGTTGAACCACTGATGTCACATGGACTATTTTAACAATGTCCATACTTCCTTTCTGGGCCTTGTATATGGTAATTGTGTTACTGTCTATGTAGGGTCAAAAAGCTCTCAGATTTCATCAAAAACATTTTCATCAAAAATAAAAACACAATTTGTGTTCCAAAGATAAACTAAGGTCTTACGGGTTTGGAACGACATGAGGGTGAGCAATTAATGACAGAATCTTCCTTTTTGGGTGAACTTTCCCTTTATCATCAGAGTTGTTCCCCTAGAGGGCAGCGCATTGACACTTTTAACTATGGTGCTCATGACAGTGACATGTGTTTGAATCTGGCTTGCAACATTTTCAGACCTTCCCTCTTTTCTCCATTTATTGTTTTCTCTTTATATGATGTTTTATTAACAAAGTTCGGGAGGAGCATGTTCAGATAATTCAGGAGAACAATCAGTAATCAACCCAGTTAACAAGATAAGAGGTACACATATATACACAGCAGATTTACCTCTGTTCCTTGACAGTTTTCCAGCATCCCTCCACCACCCCTTCTCCGCACTTACAACTATTCCTGTCCTAACCTGTAGGGGGGGTACTCTGGGTTCGGCCCAAAGTTCCGAACTCAGAACCCTCCCCTCAGACAGCACGCCAAATACGCATAGACTTAATTCTATTTATTATATGCAAGTGTGAACTCGTGAATATGCAAATAAAACCCATTTCTTCATCTCATTTCCACAGTAAACATATCTAGATACTTTACCCTAACCCATTCAATGACCCCACACAGGACAAATACAAACACACATAAATCATCAAGAAAAAGGATCACTGCAAACCCCCCCTTCATTAAATGAAACTTTCAGCCTAATCAGGATTTGAAGAGATGAAGCCAGATTAAACTAACCCCTTCCTATGAGGCCTTCAGAAAGTGGGATGTGTTTGATTCAGACATTTGGATTTCATTTTCACAGTTACACAGTTGTATGTGACATGTTTAATTGTTTATTAAATGTATTTATTAATTAGTTATTAAAAACAACAGTAAGGTAAATCAATTCGTTCAGCTCTGAGATGATTAAAGAAAGCAATGGACCATGGGATTTTTGAGCAGTGAAATTTACCCTTCATCTCTGGTCACAGAAGTCCTCATTTAGATTAGCTTTGATAGGCTGGCATGTCTATGACAAAGACATGTTTATAGACATGTTTATAGACAATGTCCTTATGTGTCCCTTACTAAAATCACTGCATCTGCATACACCACATTATTGCCATTATGAGAATAGTGACCAAAGTTCATGAATTTGAAATTAAACTAAAAATAAATTTTTCAAAAAACAGAGAACTTTCTGTTTCATGCCCTAATCAAAAGGATTGCGATATATAACAATTAATTTAGACACAGTCAAGTCTTTCATAACTTAGCTAAAGCTTTCAGGCGTTTATACGATGAAAGAATTAAGTACTGCGGCTTTAAGAGGTTTCTGTGGATTGGCCGGACAGTGAGGAAGTAATGGGGTGTAAACACAAACCCCAAACTCTCACACTGTCCTAGTGTCCTATAGCACCTGTTAAGTACGGAATAGATATTCAAAACCGAGGCTGAAAGGTAAGATTTTTTATTGTTTTTTTTTGCACGAGGATGAGATTATTTGCATTGTCTTATTCTTACATAAAGGGAGGACATTGATTAGAGGAGTATTTAATTATTTAGAAGCATAAACTTTTGCTTTGGTTACGGTAGCTTTAGAGGAGATTAGTTTTCGTGATATTTTAACCTGAATATCCCTAAATATTTAAAGTTTACCCGATGGCTGAATATAGCCCTCTTTTCCATATTTGAACACTGTATGACAAACAGCACTCGTTACATAAAACAAGGGAGAAATTAGATTAGACTGTTATAATTTTTGGAAAAACGTTTATAAATTTACTGTCCCTGTCTTGAACAAGTCTTTAAGTCAAACTAAAGTGGCCTATATGTCGCGCATTCTTTTTACTATCAAACAACATTTCGTTAATCATAAAAGTTATAGCTCACAGCACATAAATTGCGTATCCATATCAACAGAGCGTTTTCACCAAGACAGCAAAGCCGTGTTGGCCCAGATCCGTCCCACATCTGGCCCGCATGGATTTCACACGGACCAGATGTGGGCCGGCAGTGACCATTACATCACTGATCCATATTATAATAATCAGCAAACCTACAGATATTTTTATTTCATCATTTTAAAAAGCTTTTCAGCTCAAATGAGACAGGATTAACTCTTTTAGATTAGAATAATGTTTAAATTACCATGCATGCTTGTTTACATGATTTTTGTGTGAACAGGTCTGAGTATGAGTGCACAAAATTTTGGATCCAGGAATGGACATCAGGCTTTCAGGTAACATCATCCTTCTAATCAATGAAATTAACCCCTCTTCACTTCAAAATAACGTGTTCAATGTGTTAAGTTTGGTTTATTGCGCAACATTACTGACTGTTTTTCTTGCATGGAACTAAATTTTGTACAGTATGTTGGGGTTTCTCTCAAAAGTTTTACAATTTGTCACAAGACCAATTGCTTTTTCCCCAATGTGCCTGATCTTTTCCTCTCTTTCTACTGCTGAATGCTTCCCTGCCCCTAAGAATTTGCATGTGACTGTATTATAGAGCAACGGGGCGGAAAGATATTAGCCTGCATTTGAGAATTATTGTTATTTTAGTTTAATTCATTTGTGTTTGTTTAATTAGTATTTTTGTTTTCTGGTTTAAAGGGAAAAAGTAGCACAAATTGTCAAAAAAAAAAAAAAAGTCAGCAAATGAACTGCATTTCTTTTGGTATTACTGAGATACCCTCAGTTGATAACTCTGTTCTCTGTATATCTGGAATACAACCTCACACATTGTAGTTTAATTTGTTAAAAATATAGAAGGTTAATTCAACTTAGACATAGTTACATTTTTACAGTTTTGTTGGCATTATGCTATCTGCACATATTAACCCCTCAGATCTTTAGAAAAATGAGTTATCTTGACTGATTGTAGAAATAGGCCAATTCTTACATAAAGCAGATTAGCATCTGTTGATATTTACTTGCGTCGTTCAAGACCCATAACAATACATGCAGTGATTTGGAGATCAAGCTTGTTAGTGATTTTTGCATTTTGTATTCCTGGCCTCATTCACGTGGCTCTCTACTGCTCCAGATTACACTTCATAATCCCAAACGCTCTCGTTAACGCAGGCTTTTACTCACACACATCCATTCAGGCAACACGATGCAATGAGAACGTACTGTAGATCAAGAAAAAGGATTGGATTTATTGCAGTCACAAACTACTTGATTTCTGAAGGCTTCCTGGCGTCAAAGGAGAATGATAAACTTCTGTTTCTGAGAAGATCTGAGAAATAAGAGCTTTGGAACTACAGAACGTAGGTGTCACTTGAATAAAACCTGGGATCTCTGCATCTGCTGAACCTAAACCGGCTCTTGGACACCTAGACATTTGAACTTTTTTGGACATCTGGAGCCAATACAATAAAGAATCAAACAATAAATCTACTCACTTCAGCTGATCTCTTGGTTTGGATGAATCAGGGTTCAGATTATTAGTTGTTTTGGGAGAACAGCAAAAAGATGTCGGACACATTTGATGGCCCACGTGTGCGCTCTGATAGTACGTCCACCACGACGTCTACTTCATCGCGAGTGATTCTTCGCCAGAGGCTCGCTCAGTTGCTCGTCTGCTTGGAGGATCTCAGCTCAGATGATGAGGCAAATGAGGAAGTGTCCCGTACCCTAGACGAAGCCTTTTACCTCTGTGGAAAATACACCAACAGAGAGTCCTTCAGGTGTACCGAGTCGTTGAAAATGAGTTTTGAATAGACTTGTGTTGAAGTAATAGAAGATGTGGATTTTGTTGGTGGTTTGCCAGCAAGTTCTTTGCATTCTTAGCTTTAATTTTATACTTTCTCACAAGTTTTCTCAGATATTCAATTCAGAGTTTAAATAAATCTAATTAATTGATTGATTCCTGCTCTGTTTGTGTCTTCTTCTCTTGTTCAGGCTGCACATGGTCACATGGAATGTTGGCACAGCAGAGCCACCAGCTGATGTGAGGTCATTACTGCAGCTTGACCCGCAGCCAGCCACTGACCTCTATGTGATTGGGTGAGTTAACATCACAATAATACATAAATGTACAATGTGCCAGAATTAGCCAGAAGGCTATTTTGCATCTGTAGTCCCTGGGCTGATGGTAAAGTTGTCACCCTAAAAATATAAAACAATTAATCAAAACATAATAAATACATGCTTCAAAATACATATAAAACTTACACAATTCCTAAAACAAATTAACATCTGCTTAAAAATGATACTATACCTAGCACCAACAGATCAATACCAGCTCACTCAAAGTCTCAAACACATACACAATCCAACTATCAGACAAAATAACCATTGTATCACTAATCCTTAATATCAATATACAGGCAAAGACAATATAAGCAGACAAGTAACAGTAGCAGTAATCATTCAATTAGTACTCGACCAAACAACCTCATATAGCATAAGAATCTCAACTAGTAAAACAAACAAGACAAGGAGGCAGTAGAATTTAGTTATAAAATTAATGTTGACAATTCTGGCTGTCAATTAACCACTTCTTTAAGTGAAACTTAAAAGAGGCATAAGTATTAACATTTGTAAATGTAAGTTGGGATGGAGTTCCACTCTCGAGCAGCCCTGAAAACACTCTTTGATTAAATACACTTTGACCACGTTCACACAGCAGCATACATTTGTCAGTCCTGTATTTGAGACCTTAATACGGTTACGGTCACACCCAGTTCGGTTATTTACGGGTGTGACAACCGCATTCTGTAACCGAACTCACACCCGCATTCTCAGAACACACGCACTGTGTGAACGGAACAGGACTGGACAACTAGTTGTCTGTCACGTCATACAGCACTAGAGAGCCGCTCTGCTGCACAAAAGCGCGCCTACCATGTGTTACGTGTTTTCATGTGAGACCTCTGTAACTTACAGTGACAGAGAAATTAGCTGCGTGTCATCTGAAAGTTTTAGATCCAGTCAGTTTTCCACCGAAGCCGCTCCTGTCAGTGTTGTGTTCTGCGCGCGATTCAAATGCTCCGCTCTCCACCCAAATTTAAAAGCTGCTGTCGGTTAATGAAGATTTGATGAAAGAACTCGCGGCTCGATTGGACTCTTGTCTTGTCAGAAAGTGATAAGTCTTTCAGTTTTATGGACGTCGC